>NC_044574.1:37324072-37641036 GCF_901933205.1 Camarhynchus parvulus | reverse complement strand
ACCTGGGAAGAGATCAAATTATTTCACAGGCCATAGAAATTCAGTGTTCTGGTAATTAGCACTAAAACCACTGGGAAAACAAACTAAATAAGCAACCAGCTGGAAGGAGGTGCACAAGCACATCAAGATAGATGTGACTGTAAACTGATGACTACAATCAGTTTCATTGGGGAATTAAAATAATGTTCGAAGTTTCAGTGCTTCTGAAGTGTTTTCCATTGGGCTTCTCTAGGTCATTCCAAACCAAAACACAAATGATCTGAAGAACTGAGAGTGATAATTCTTTAAGCAATGTTGCTGGAGGATTGAACTAGTCCAGGATGAAAGGACACACAGCTTTTCATTTTGAGTTTGCTTCTCCTTTATAATCCCTCAATGCCAGCTGCAATGTAAAAGCACTTCTACACTTCACGGCCTCTCCTGTTGATGTAGGTGCTCTCATAATCATATTTGTACTTAATTATTGAGAACTTGATCCTTCAGTCTTTGCAGGAATAAAACTGTGTTGGTTTCAGCTGCAATAAAGAGACAATAGAAATGTTCAACCTTGTCACCAGACCGCTGTCTATGTTTGTAGTGAAGAATATTTAATGCTAAGTTCATCCTATAGCCTTTAGGCTTGGTGGTACACCTAAACCAGACCTTTCTTCAGACCAAAACCTCTAAACTCCCATATACTTTGCTTGGTGACCATTTCTTTCTCTTCAATTTCTTCTCTTCCTTCTGTGCTTGGGTCAAACTGAAAGACCATGGGTGTGCCTTAAAGACAGAACTAAGAATTTCAGAGAGTTAATTAAGTTTGATTTTCCTCTAATGAATACAAGAGTTGTAGTTTAGATTTAGGCACAATGTCAGTTAGGTCTTCATCAAATGGGTGAACAGGGCCTGGTCCTTCAAGGAGAGTTGTAAAAACTTGGCAGACTCCTGTACTGAGGCTTCTGATCTCTATTTAGAGGTTGGCCAACTCTGTAAAGTTTGCCAGTTTGATGATCTTTCTAGGATCCTTATCAGTCTTACGCTACCACCTTTGGTAAAATGCAAATTTTCAGTCAAACAGTGGCACATTGGTACGTTTCTGCCAGCCTTTGGCAGTAAATTCCTTGATTTTATTTCTGTTTGGGTAAAAATACAATTAATCAGCTGCGTGTTACTTTCTTTTTGTTTGATTGTATATGTCCTTATTCTGTCACAGGTCAGAGACAATGGCACTCAGTGTTCCACTCATTATATGTGTTATATATTTGATGTCACTTAGTATTCCTCTTCCTGATGTAAGGTACAAATCCTTCAAGCATCCCATCATCTTTCTTTGTCAATAGCCAGACATTTCTCGTTCTGATACATATTTTTACAGAGTAGGTGTTCAGTGCTGCACAGAATATACCAGATAAGACTTTACTGTTTATAAACATGAAGGCATTGTCTCTGGTTTTTTTTAATGCCGTTTATCTTGCTTTCTGCAGTAATATGCAGGTTTCTTTGGATACAATTAAACTTCACAGGTGGCTTGTATATTTCTCTGTAGTGTGTATGCTCTTCAATGTGTTTGATAAGTACTCAATTATACTGTCATGATGCTCTGAGGTCTTTTGGCACTTTCCTGCAATATTCTCTGACAGTGCAAACTCAAGCAACTTGGTAGGATATGACATTTTGCCGCCTTAAAATTGATTTATTTTTTTAATACAGCAGAGCACAATCCCTCTGGTAATTCAGTAACATTATATATGAACTGCTTCTGCACTCTCACATACACTGTTTAGGCTTGATGACTCACTGGTTTTGAACTACTAATTTGTTTTTTCTTTCGTATCCCTTTTTCTGAGACTACCTCTTTTTTTTTTCAGTCTGTTTCAGGTCATTGGTTTTCTAGTGCCTGGCACGTGGATAATTTTTGTCATACATTTCAATAATTTAATGAGTGCCAGATTCATGTTTGAGCATGAGGAGACAAAATACAAACTGTTAGCTTCTAGCAATGTCCTTGTCTGCGTTCACAGAGGTGTGTTTTCATGGTTTAGAATTTCTGAAAGAAAACTCATAAAAACTGTCAGACAGGATTTCATTGCAGATTTTATATGAGAAATCCTCTTAAAACTTAACTTGGATGATCTGAATAGAATTTAATCATCTGAAAAAATCATAGGTAACTGTCTTAGTGCATCCAATATTTCTACAACCAGTCATCACATCTACTCTATTGCCTAAAAATGTACCCACTCAGAATAAGCTTTAATACCTAAAATACTCATCCAATAGTCTAAAGGAATATTAGAACTCTCTACAGGATTTCCCTAAAGTATTGACACTATGGACTGAAAGGAAAATTTGGTTTGACTTGGGGAAAAATTCAATTTGGTCAACAAAACAGGAAGAAAATTTTGCCATAATCACAAGGGTCTTCAGGAGGGCTAGAGACACTATCTTTCTTAGTGTCTAGCGTTTTTCAGTAGACTAGTGAGTCAAAAAGAATAAAAAAATAGCCCAAATTTATAGCTTGGACAGTATATTAATGGCAAAAAATATATTCAGCAACAGTGATAGATTTATGTAATTATGTGGAACAAGTTGTAACCTGGTTGTATTTTGTATTGGATTTGGGTTTGTCTTTGGCTGTTAAGTGAAAAACTGGAATCTTTCTGTAAAACTTGTGTTCTCAAGGAGCTGAACATGGAATATGTTACCATTAGCTGTCCCTTTCTGATTTTCTTAACTCATAGTTATGAGTTAATATAAGAGAAGCAACGGTTTCTTTCACACTTCATAAAATAGGAAAAACAATTGCCTATGAACTTACAAACAAGAATAATGATTTAAACAGCACATAGACAGCATTTGCCATAAATGCTCTTTTTATTAATGGATTGTTCTAAGAGCAGTTTTGGAACAATAAGTTTTTAATATGTAGTCTAAGATGTATCTAAACTGAACAAAGGAACAGATTATTAGGTTGATGCTTCAGCTGTCCTACCAGAATATTTTATTATGTATTTTTTCATCTATAGGTAGAATATTTTTTACCAAATACAGGTTAAAGATGAGAAATATTATATAGTCATCTTTTTTCATCCAAAGACAGCCAGAGCTCTTATTTCTAACAAACCCCAAGCATGCGAGTAACTTTTTATACAATATAAATTAATTTTCTTTTTCAAACTCTGCTATTAAGCCTTGTAATATATATCCATTCTCTGTGTATCCTATAGAGATATATACAGTTGGGTTTGAGTGATTTATTTTTGTGCATTTAATTTCCACTTTTGTTAACCTAAAATGCTCTTTGCAAGAAAAGTTCAGGATTTCTGTAAGGCAAAATGTATTTATGGAGAAAAATTTTATTCTGTCCCAGAAATGATTCCTTCTCTCTCCACTGTGTAGCCATTGCTGGCCATACATTCAACCATTTCCTGCTCCCTGTGGCCACCTACAATCACATCCTCCTTTTGTATTCCTGAAGGCAAGTCTACAAGGGATCTTTCCTAGTTGCCACTGAGTACTTGTGGCAAGGAGTTATCTCATACAAAATTCAAGAATTCCAAGACCTTCTCTTCACAGCAGTGTGATGTTCCCAGCTAATATCTGGGAAGTCTGAAATCTCTCATTAGGACCAGAGCGACCAATCCAGAAATTTCTTCTAGTTGCCTATAGAATCACTCATCAATGCTTACATCATGGTTAATAATCAGTAGCAGACACATCATCAGTAACTGTAAGGGCTGTACAGTCAAACCTTTCCCTTATCTGTAGTGGGACACCTTCACTTTGCCTGCTCACATTCGTGCGTTTGAAATAGCAAATACTGGTTGGCAGTGAAAGAAGCAGAAGTCCGTAAGGAAAAGGGGATGGGGAGATGATAATGGGATATCAGGAAACAGAACAGTTGTTGCTAAATAACTTATTTGATTTTTAATATTTCATCATTGCTGCTGAAATTCTGGCTATTCTGCAAATGTCTTCCATTGTCTCTTATTACCTAAAAAGTCTAAAGGCTATTTGGAGACACTTATTATTTTAAATGCTTTGCAATTTAAGATATATAATAATCTGCTTGCAGCAATTTGTTAGACCATGCTGTATGCAGATGTTCTTCAGAGAAAGGATGAATATGAACTAAAACCCCACAATGTGCTCCATTTGAATCAGAATTTTAAAGCCTCGGAGACAGTGCCTGAAAGGCATTCTTTAAGGCAAAACTGGAATATTTATTTAGGTTTACTAAAGATGGTAGATTCCAAGCCTGCTTTTTGTTTACATGTCTTGCTGATATCAGGTATTCAAAAAAGGTGAACTGAGCAAATTTTGAGAACAACCTGACTCCTAAGTGAAGACATTCTTCATGTTTCTCATGTTTCTGACAGAATGTGAAATGATGTTTGAATGTAGATATATTTATGCAGTTTAGATTAGTGACATTCCCTATCCAGGCAGCCCATTCCTACCTGTGATTTCAAAAACAAGCAATGTCTCACATGCCTCACAAGAGTGTGCCATAGCTACAAAAGCTTATGTGAATTCCGTCAGAAATTGCGAGTTGAATTGATTCATGTAAAGCACTGAAAAAGGTAATATAAGAAATATACAGACAGCATCACATTTATTTAAATGAAAGGAAAAAAACCTAGTAACTAGAAAATTGTGCAGATAAATGCCAAGGTAGTGGGTTTGATCCCTCTATAGGCTCTTCACTTAACAGTTGGATTTGATGATTCTTGTGTATCCCTTCAAATTCCAAGTATTCTGATCTGTGATAACTTATGAGCAGTCCAAATAATAGGAAAAAGAAAAAAAAAAGAGGGTTCAGAGAGTTTTTCTTGAGTGGGCAGAGTTTTATTTCTCCCCAGGATTAGCTGAATTCTAAAATAGAAAGCAGGATGTAAATAATTCACTACAGTCCCAGCTAAGTGAAGTTTTCTGTAGCAGGGTAGTGCTCAGGGCCTGTGTCTGTATACAGTAATATCAACACTCCTGATCAGTTATTCCATGACTTTAGAAACTTTGGGACTCCTTTCCAGGCAAAACACAAGTGTAGTGTTGTGTGTCATTGGATGCAGAAATAGAATAACCTGGGGGAAAAAATCTCCCTAAACCAGATAGATAGATAAATTCCCTGAAATATCTACATAGAGAAATCAGATTAGGTGATGAGTCTAACCAGCAGTTTCTGGCCCAGAGATATAAAGCAAACTGTTTTAATTCTATACAGTAACAGCTAGTAGTACAGCCTCTCATTAGTCACACCCTCCCAAGTGGGTTGTAAACCATTTATACTACCTCCTTTCAGTCACATGTTTTATTTGGAAGAGCTAGGATTCTCCATTTACTATAAATTGTTTAGATTTGCTACTGCTGAAAGACTATTAGCAGAGTAAAGAGGCTGGGAAATAAATAGTGCTACTGCCATGCTTATGAATTTATCCTTGAGGCAGATTTTCAATAAATGATGAGAATATGAGAGGCAGCAGCATGGAGTCCTGAAGAACAGCCAGTTTTGCATTAAAGAAAAGTAAAAATAAAAAAAAACAGTAAAGATAACCTGCTTAGAAGAGTTATTTTTTGGCTACCAAAGCATATTTATAGAAGCATTGTGCTGAAGTAAAGATGTTTAAGCAAGTATTTACAAATCAGTCCTAACTAGCATAGAGATTGACAAAATATGATGAAAGCAATATCAGCTATTTGATGTGTACAGATACAATTTAATGTCAAAACTGATTTCATACAGGATTTTTTCATTTTCATATAGTATTTTATTCTCTTTCACTGGAGACCCAAGTCAGAAAGAGGACTGTGCCTTAGAAGTGGCTGTACCTCATTGCAACCCATTTCATAACATTTAGTTATGAGAATTTTGCTATTGACTTCAGAGGAACTTGGGCTGGACGCTTAATGCTTGGTATGGAACATTTCAGTCACACTGCTGTCTTCCTAAATATCAAGCTTCCCTTTTTTTTTTTTTTTTCCTTTTTCCCCAGTGCTAATGTTCAGGCTTTGCAGAATTTGTTCCATAGCACAGCTGATGTGTTACTGGCACACCACCAGAAAAGTGAAGCACATTGTTCCTACTTCAGTATGCATCTATTGCTGTTTTGTTGGCAAGAGGGTCAAAATGTGTTCCCTTTATGTGTCTTTTTGCAATTGGTGGGCGGTGGGAAAAGAATTACTACACTTTGAGTCTGAACTGTAGTAATTAGAGAGACTGTTATGTATAGCATAGCACTGTATTCACATGTGTGTTCACCAGTGTTTACATATAAAGTGGAATTTTATTCTTACTTGCATTATTGAGAGCTATGAATAATTTAAGTAATTTGGTTTACATAAATTCCTCTATTCCTCTATTTGGAATAGAGACAAAGGTGTTAGACTAACTGCACAGCCTAAAAGACTCAGTGTAGGAAGATAATTGGATTATATTTTTTGTACAGCAGTTTTTGTGATCCTTCAAGAAACCAGAAGTTTATCCCTATCTGCAAGCCCATATTGTCAGTGAGTAGCTAAAAGATATTATCTTAATGTGGCATCAATTATTTTTATCTTTATACTTTCTCAGTAGTGTTACAACAGTGCTGTCTATCTGGGATGTCTGCCACACTCAAGTACCACCACCAAGTACAAAATGTCCCTTAGAAATGAATTCTGCCTCACAGATCATCACTGTCACACTCAAGCTTCATTTTTCTTGGGTAAAATTCTCACTGGATTTTGAGTTCTATCACTCCTTTGACCCCGGTAGTCAACATTTTCTATGTTATACCTAAACAGCCAACTAAAACCCTTAAATATAAGGTCATCATCACTAGCTTTCTTTGCTTGACACAATGCAGCTCTCTGTAGGTAAAACTCAAATGTTCAGATTTCAGATGTGTTTTAGGCCTGTCAGATGTGACACTAAATGGCCACAGAAATTAGACTGACACAAACCTCCCTGTCCTGCATCTATATATGCAATTCCTATACTTACCTTTTCTACCTCCAATACTTGGTAGCATATATGGTTTTAAAGACCTATATTAGAAGTACTCAGTCAATACATTTTTTTTTCTGGGTAGTAAGATGAGAGCAGAAATCTAAGGTAAAGAGTAGAAGTGGTCAAGTTGCTTTTGCTCAGTATGATAAAAGCAAATACTGTGGTGTTCAGCCACAGCCATATGACATGTGGTGCTGCTGCTGATCCAAACTAGACCAGAGCTGCCACACACAGAGCTGAACTGATGTAGTTGTACATAAAGGAAATGTGGGAAATGAGTGATAATGTTAGGAAAAAAGTTTACAAGACAATGAAGAAAATAATTTCTTTTTTCTCTTTAGTTACCTTTAATTATGTTTCTTTTTATTTATCTTGTACTTTTATCTTTGCGGTTCTGTTGAATTCAGATAAGGGTTTTTTTGATGCAGTTCTTTTTGGACATTTGCAAATTATACTGATCAGTAACCATGAATGGTGACAGTCCTTTGCTAAATTTTAGTAATACCAGATACCTCATCCATACCCTGAGGACAAGAAGCTGCGGTTTTAGAATGTAACAAGATGAGCAGTACAAAATAGGCAGTTTTGCTTTTTTGATAAAAACTTTCCACATTTTCATTACATTTTGATGTATCTTTGAAAGCAAAAAGAATTATCAGGGCTGACTAACAGCCTGTAGGAGAAAGTGGAATTTTACAGTGTTGATGATTCAGGAGGCCAGTTAGCATTGGCAAATATAATTGTGAAGGCTGCTTGATAGATGGAGAGAGCATAAGCTGTAACATTTTAATTGGACATTTTATTGAGGTATTGTAGAAGAAGGACACATGGAAGCAATGCTTCAGTTACCAATAGCTGAAATTGTGGTTGAATAAAATGTCCATGTCTTGAAATAACTCTCATTCTCTACCAAAACAGAACAACACCATTTTCATAAACAACTTTCTTAATGATGCACAAAGACAGATATGGGTTACTAAATGAAGAACAGTATACAGTGCGCCCAAAGGAAAAACAGAGGTGCTTTGTTTTGTTTTTAAGCAGCTTGTTTTTCACTGCAATAGTACAGTAACTGATGCTTGGAAAAATCCTTTCAGTGAAAGTTTTGGCAATGAAGAACTGTAAGTTCTTCGCACAGCTTTAGTGCATCTCCTAAGGTTTACAGTCTTACATTCTTCACTGGAGCTGACTGGTGTTTTGTCTAAGTATATAAAAGAGCATGAAAATTAATTGATACAGCCTAATGATTTATTAGTTCCTTTTTTGCTCACCCTTGGTTTTCGGTTTTGTTAGTGGTGTCTAGTCAATTACTCTAATACTGATGTTTATAATGGGAGTTGAGTTTGAATTACTTGCCCAAATTTGATGGAAGGCTGTCACTTTCCCAGACAGTGACTCCTCATTACAGATATATAGCAGAGTCCATAAACATGTTGCAAAGAAATAGTAATTTTGAGTGTCGTCGGTTTGTATCTTAAATCACCATCTTATGTAATTTGGCACATTTTCCTTAAATTGTCACCTTTGAGACTGAGATTTGAACTCATTTGTTACCAGATGCAAAAGTTCTTCTATTAGGAAGCACTTCCTAATTCTGGGACCTGTGCAGGAACCCTAGCTCCATGCTGGTATGAGACTTTATTGCACACTCTCTCCTCTCTGTGTCGGTTTTCAGTGGAAGTGAACCCAGCTGTGTGGATTAGGCAGGCACCCCTAGGGTGACTGTGGAGGTTTCAGTTTGTAAAATCCACTTGGTTTATATACAGCCTGGGAGTGTTTGTTTTTAATTAAAGCAAGCTCCTGGCCATAGGAACTGTGAAGAAAGAAGCTTCCTTTGTGAAGAAAAGCTTGAAAGCTTGTGATTGTAAATGCTCTGACAGCAGATGGGCATTTAAAAAACTATCAAAAATCTGCTAAGTTTGAGGTTGCATGATCTTTTTTTTGATGGACTGGTAATATTTTCCTTTTCTACAGTTCTGTTTGGAAATATATTTTTACTTCTATTAAGGGTGTCTTTCTGTTTGCTATGGTAAAGATTGCAGAGATGATGCTTGTCAAACAGATGAGCCCCTTGTGTAATTTCCTTGGCTCCCCTGGAGCTTTTCCCAGTGCTATTTCAGGAGATTCTCAAATGGTACAAAAATGCTCTTCTTGTTCTGCATACATGGAAAAGATGACTGTAGCTTGGCCTTTAAGCCTTTGCTTCCCTGCTCAGCTTCCTGGTGTGGGTCACTGGCATTAAATGTAACAGTGATAAAGACACCTTGTGTGTCACGTGATGTGCTCACAGCACTCAGCTTCAAAAACAGGTCTAGAATCAATTCTTCATCCTCTTCTGAGGGTGGCAAAAATGCTGAGCTCACAAATTGAAGCACACACCTTTTTAAAAAGCAGACTGCACTTGAATGTCAAAAAACAATTGCCTTTTAAATAAAACAGTTTCATAATTAAAAAGCTCAAGTTTATTCTATAAAGTTTTTTTTATGAAGGGAACAAAGCATTTTTCCTGTTTTGCCTTCCCCATATGAATCTTTTTCATGTTTTGTTTTAAAAATAAACACTACGCAGCTTCAATAGAATATATAGAATCATAGAATTGTTAAGGATGGAAAAGACCTCTAAAATCATGCAGTCCAACTATTATCTTAGCACTGTCACCTTCACCACTGAAGCATGTCCCTAAGTGCCACAACTAGATGGTTTTTCATTCTTCCCACAGACAGTGATTCTACTACTTCCCTGGCCAGCCTGTTCCAGTGCTTGACAGTGCTTTCAGTGAAGATTTTTTTTCTAATATCCAATCTAAACCTCCCAACTTGAGACCATTTCCTTTTGTTCTGTCACAGCACAACATACTTTGCTCTCCTAGACTTCTCACCTCCACCTCTCAACTCAGAACTGGTATATCTATCAGAGATAAACAGTTGATTTTCTTTTTTTAATTTTTGAGATTTCCATTTCAGAACATTTTTTATCGAACCATCTTTACACGTAGCAGTAAGGAAGAATAGCCTTTCCGAGGTGGCAGAATTTCCTTGTTGGTTTCTCTAGAGAAAACTTGAATAAATAGGCTGATGTGTTTTCTTTTCCTTCTTAGCTTCCAAGACAGTAGATGATTTGGTACAGTTTGGGACAGTTAGTTTCACAGATTTATGCCCACTATTTATCATATAGAGAGCAGGGAAAAAGTGGATCAAGAATCACATGGATTTCTAGAGGTACAATCAGTATTCATATCCTGCATCAAAGCACATGAAAGCACATTTTAATTGTGACACATACACATGGATTGTAAAGTCACATATATTTCTGGAGGGTAATTTTTTAAAATAATATTTTAATTGGATTTTTAGTTTTGTAGTTGGCTCAGTTTCTACTCAAATATTTACTGAGATGTTACAAAATTTTTAATTGTGACTTTAAAAAGTATCGCAGATGAGCTCTGAACAAAGTGATCTCTGAACAAGGGGATTAACTAGGCAAAAAGCTGAGAAACATCTTTCATTTCAGACCTCTGCTCTCTTCCGTCTGTGTGAACCTCTTCAAAAAAGTGTTGAAATTCAGCAGATATGTCATTAGTTTTACAGTCTCCTGCAGAGGCACTCAGTGTTCTCTTTTCTTCTCTTGTAGTCAATTAGGATACTGATAAATGACAGGAAATTCAAGAACTATGGTTAATGCTAATAATGAAATAAACTGCCTGTCAACTCTGAAAGCAACATATAAATAATTTTGACTGCTTCAGGAAAAAAAGAAAGCCCCACAGAAACCTCAGACCACCCCCCAAAAAATTGTAAATATAAAACCCAAGTGCATTGAAAGGCCAGTTTTGGGTTTTAGCTGGGGGTGACTTGCAGCTTGAAATATGCAACATTTCTCAAGATGACCAGGATCATATCAAATTCAATTGGATTTCATTGCAGGACATGGTTTCAGGAGCTTATGGAAGCCTCTCACTAATATTCTGCCACTAAATTGAATGGCAACTTTGCTTTTATTCCCTTTTATACAATGAAAGAATTAACTTCAGTCTGGTTACTGTCAAATCATTTCTATCAAGAAGAAGCATAGTCCCACAGGTAAAGTCCCAAGAAAGAAATATTTGGGGGAAGTATTTGGAATGAATGGGATTTCACCAAGACTGAAGTGTTAAAAAATTAGTATGAAGAAAGATTCATATGCAATTGTGAGATACTCTCTTACCATGTACTGTTTAAAATAAAATTAATTAAATCCAACAGCTGGGTCATTACAGACAGAGAATGGGACAGACAGCTTATAAAAAGTGTGAACAAAAATTCTTGGATCATTTTTTGTTCCTAGCAACTGTTTGAATCCACTTACATTGAGGATGGTCATGTTTGCCCTGGTGGGATGTCCTGGGAAGGAATGAGCCTTTTCTTTCTGCTCTCGTAGGCAGCCCCTGTGCTGACACAGAAAGCTGTGCCATGTCACAGACAGCTCAGCTCTGTGCAATACAATATTTAGCCAAAGGCCCACCTGGGCATCAGTCCTCCATCAAACTCCCCACCCTACAGTGCCAGAGCTCTTTCTAGGGCAGAGGTTTTTGGGTATTCATTTTACAGAGATTAGTGTACATTGCTCCACAGAGTAGGGTATTAGAATTATCTCTTCATTTTATTTCACTGTCAGTCCTACTCTGTGATACTGCTAAGTCCCCAAGGACTCCTTTTTTATGTTTGAGTGCTTTGATAATTCAGGCTTTTGAAGGGCTCTTTGCCATGAGTGTGTCTCTGCTGAGTGGGGGACAGAAATGTAGGACCAGCCTTGGCCATCTCTGATTGCAGTACACTGAGAGCTTCTAGCCTGTCTGAGAAAAAAGGATCACATACAGAGTAAAAGATTGATAATTACAAAAGTGGCCACATATGAAATTCTGTTCTTTCTAAGTTAGACCATCTCTAAGACCATCAAGTAATAGTTAATTTTTTTCGAGGGACTTTATCCTTAATTTTATCTGTATTTTATTTACTTGCATTTGGATCGTTTCTATCCTCCCCTAAAAGTGCCTGCTTTTGAAAGTGCCTGAGGTCAGAATTCCTCATCTTACAGCTCTATATATGAAGATAAAGTTATCAATTAAGGCAGATGATAAAGGGCTAGGAAAAAGTGGTCCCACTGGAACAAATGTTTCTTCATCTGACCCACCTCCATGTCTTCCATAGTGTTGTTTCTTACTATAAGGAAGTCAGGACGTGGGTGCTCAGTCTAAACACATTTTGGTGAGTCATTCTTTTCTCTGAGGCGGTGGCCTTGCCCAGTTCTTCTCTCTGACTCACTCTAGCTGTAAATGGTGGGGCATGTGTTTTTCAAAGGACACATACTGAAACCTTCTTCAGAACAAGTTCATCTGCTTTTACTACTAATTTCTCTATAAAGTACATTTTGTCCTCTTGTAAATTCTGATTCTTGGCATTGGCAAGTTCTTAAAGGCTGGACTGCAGTCACAGAAATGTTAAAAGTGTACAAGTTTAAGTAATTTAAATAACACTTTAACTTAAATAGCACTTACTTATAGAATTCTTTTATGTGTATAAAAATAGGTTTTACTGACTAAATTAAAACTATGAGCTTGGATATAGAGGAAAATCACATTTTTTACCTATGATCAAGCCAGAGGTGTGCACTGTTAATATTGTTAAAATCAGGATTAATTGAAAACTCTTTAATTTGATAGATTAATCTTTTTTCAAACTTTTCCCATTCTAATTATATCATCATCTGAAATCGGGATAAACTTTTACTGTCTTGATGCAGGGAGAACATATTTTAACATCTGAGGTGCTTTCTGTGTGACAAAATGACACTTGTTTGTCCCTGGAAAATGAGTGCCTCAGCTATAGAAGAAAATCCAATAGATAAAGGCACTGAATTATATCCATAATGTCAGGTCACATAGATCATCACTATGTACCTTCCATGTTTCGCTGTGGCTATTTGACTAGCAAAGGAATAAAACAAACCTGATTCTTCTTTTTCTGTTTTTGGTTTAGTAACTCATAACTGCTCAGAAATTTTTCCTTTGGTGTGGTGTACCCCTACCCTTACTCTCAACTCATGAGTGCTTTCTAGTGAGCAAATTCAACAACAACAAAAAAACCCAAACAAACTAAAGCAATAGCTGTTGTTTTAATTCTAAGAGAAAATGTTACAAGCCTTGGAAGAAAAGGAATGGTATTTTTGTTACCTTTCACACATAAAGCTTGTGCTGAGGATATTTTCAGACACGACATAAGGCAGGTAAAGTTTGACTTGCAAATGGAGCATTAGGATCCACACTTCATTGCTTGGACCTAACTCCAGTTCATAAAAGAATCGCATTATCATGTTAATAGTATGTTGCAACTGGCTTTCCATGACACTTTTCATGGATAGATCATCTTTTTCCTTTTTTATGGATGACGGCTCCAAAAGTAGAGGATGTCAGTCTACTCACCAGACCAGTTACAAGGCTCCGGTTTTCTAAATACCAATTCAGTGGTTTGTATTCCACTCTGCTAGAGCTGTGGCATTCAAGCTGAGTGCTTGTGCTTTCAGGTAGCACTGGAAAAGTCTGAATTGGTCATGAAGTAGAAATTTACACTTTATCAGCTGGTAAAGTGCTGCCTTTGTTCCTGAACAAGGTTAGCATATATCTGTAATCACAGCCACTGAATCTGAAGCATGAAGCACTATGTGCCATAGAGCTTGAGCACACAGGCAAATCAGACATTTCTATGGGGCACAGAACAGGGAAACAAATTGTTTTCTTAGATTTTGCATGGCCACCCGCCTTAAACCACACCAAGATGTTTCTAAAGTTAGTTGATAAAGTTTGCAGGAAAGAATTGCTATTCATTGCTTGCCCTCAGTAGAATGACACATGCTGTTGCAAAACAAAATTCAGACTGTGCCTAATACCACAAAGTTTGCAATAAGGAAGCAGCTGTTTTCATTTTAAGCAATTTCTGTCATGATGTATGAGGAAAAGATAGAATATTAATAAAGAAAAAGACAACATGGTCATCAAGACTGAGGTTCTACATACTACAGCTGAAGATCTTCTTTACATAGTTTCTGCACTGATTGCCACATTTCTCTTTAAAAATGTGTGTATCTCTTTAGAAGTATATCAGATGTTGGTCTGGGATTTCTAGGAATCTAAGCCTGAATACATTCTTCCAAAATATGATTGGAAGGTTCAGTACATGTCCCTTAAAATTATTGCTGCAATACGTACATTGAAGCTATCAACAAATGAGTATTTCCCCCAGAAAAATTCAGTAGGAATCAGAGAAAACTCCATACAACATGTTGTGAAAGATCTTGATTCAGACTAGCAGCATTTAACATAGTATTTAGTGCAACCAATTTATTCTGTCAATCACATCCCAAAACAGAGGTCAGCTTTATTTTACTGGAGTTCTTGTTTTATTGTTATGAATTTACAGTTTAGCTCAAAAATAAAAAAGTATTAAATCTATATCTATCTACAAAGGCTATTATTATTATTAATCGTGTATATATACTGCCTCTTATTTGTGATTCTCAGAGAATTATACAACAGTGGGAATTTTTATTAGAGCTGATTGGCAAGACATCAGGGATAATATTGACTTTGGAAGTCTTTAAAAGGCTCGTTTTGTCTATGTTAATTTTGAAAAAAAAAAGAGTTTTGACACGGAAGAATAAGTTTTGTTGGATTTTTGTGTTGTTGTTTGGAATTATATATTTATTTCAATTTCTTTCTTTTTGTCTATTAAAAAACTCCAAGAGCAAAAATGATGGACCAGAAATGTGGGGGTTATTCTCTTTAAATAAAATTGTCCTGTGTAGAATTTTGAAAATGTTGAAGGGCTTCTTCCCAATTTGAAATATTACCATATTTTGTTAGGCAAAGTTCTGTTTTCTATCCAGGTCTAGTCTTCACTTGCAATTGTTGTCTTCTTCCAATAGCTGCCAAGCAAGGTAACTTTGGAAAGGATCTACCCAGCATGACAACACATGCTGGTAAAGCAGGACACCCCTTGACTCCAAAGCCACTTCCCTGTGTGCCAGATTTGGCTATGAAGGTCAGGTCAGCTTAGCCCATATTCTCTTCTAGTGCACACACCTCCTATTTCTCAAGAGCTGAAATCAAAGAGCTGGAGGTGTGGCTGTCCACCCACCAACTTGTTAGTGTCTGTCATAAATCAGCAACATGAAATTATCTCTTTCTCAAAAGGCAACCAGCAGGTATTAACACCTACAATTACTAGGCAAAGCCAGACTGCTCTGAGGTTGTTGGGCTAATTTTTTGAGGTAAGTATAATGTATATTGTACTGTATAAATGACATATACACTGTCATAAATAGTGTTTTCTTCCATACCGTGTATAGAGTGTGTACGTAATGAATGTACAAAGGTATATGCATCCCAAAACAGAGGAAATCAGGCAAGAACACCAGGAGTTCTGAGTGCATGAACAGGGAGCTCCTGGACAAACTCAAACACAAAAAGAAACCCTGCAGAGCAGGAAAGCAAGAACAGGCAGACTGGGATGGGAGATTGAGCAGCCAGGGATAAGGTTAGGAAAAATGAAACCCTGAGCAGGGTCCCTCAGGGGTCAGTATTGGGACTGGCACTGTTTAACATCCTTGTTGGTGGCATGGACTGTGAGACTGAGCACAGCCTCAGCAAGTTTGCTGATGCCACCAAGCTGTGTGCTACAGTTGACATGCTGGAGGGAAGGGATGCTATCCAGAGGAACCTTGACAGGCTTGAGAAACAGATCCATGCAAACCTCAGGAAGTTCAATGAGGCCACATGCAAAGTACTGCACTTGGGGTGGGGCAATCCCAAGCACAAGTGCAGGCTGGATGAGAATGGATTTAGAGCAGCCCTGAGAAGAAGGACTTGAGGGTGTTGGTGGATGGAGAGGCTGGACATAAGCCAGCAAATGTGCTCTTACAGCCCAAAAAGCCAACTGTATCCTGGGCTGCATCCAAAGCAGTGCTGCCAGCTGGGTGAGGGAGGAGATTCTGTCCCGCTGCTCTACTCTTGTGATACCCTACCTGCAGTGTGGAGTCCAGAGGTCCCCCAAAAAAGAAGAATGTGGACCTCTTGGAGTGAGTCCAGAAAAAGTCCATGAAGATGATCAGAGAGCTGGAGCACCTCTCTTGTGAAGACTGGAAGAGAGGTGAGAGCCAGGGTTGTTCAACCTGGAGAAGAGAGGCAGCCTTCCAGTATCTAAAGGGGACCTACAAGCAGAGCTGTATTTAGTGGGTATATAGTGATAGGACCAGGGAAAATATGTTTAAACTGACAGAGGGTAGGTTTAGACTAGATATGAGGAAGAAATTCTTTACTGTAAGAGAGGTGAGGCACTTCTCTCTGAACAGGTTGCCCAGAGAATTTGTGTCAGTCCCATCCTTGGCAATGTTGAAGGCCAGGTTGGACAGGGCTTTGAGCAACTTGGTCTAGTGAAAGGTATCCCTACTCATGGCAGGGAGATTGGAACTAGAGGATCTTTAAGGACCCTTTCAACTGAAACCATTCTGTGAGTCCATGATTCTGTGAAAAGTATTTTGTGTTGGTAAAGAGTAAAAGAAAGAATGTCAGCCCCTCTGAATGGTGTGCAGCAGACTGGGCCTCAGTCCTCCCTTCTGCCATGTGTTCCCTGTCTCCCTGGGTACACGTCAAATGTAACCCTATCCCTATGTGTGCCAGTAACGAAACGTAGCTGCCATTTACCAGGGTAACATCATAATCTTGTGCCTCAACTGCACCATGTGAAATGGGTGTTCTGAGTTTTCCTTTTCCCTGCCAATTTTCTCATCTTGTCTGTTTAGCCCTTAAGTTCATTGCTTTCTGAAACAATGATGGTGTTTTATTATGTGAATATTTGTACTGCACAGCAGGGACATGCATCTGAGTTGGAGCTGAAGAAATAAATAGCGTAATATAAATAAAATCCAGCATCAGCTGATGCATCAAAGGCAGATAAATAAAATGAGCAAAAGACATGTATGCTTGGAAACAGTGCCTTAGATTGACCTTTTGCTGTAGACTTGGGATGTTTTTTTCTGATACAGAACGATTTCTTTATTACCTTTTGAAGTGGGCAATGAGTTTTCATCTTGGTTTCTGTACTGTTCTGAGATTAATGAGGGATTCCACCCTTGCATGAATGTTTTTACTTTGTTCGGTTAAACTTTTGTTTGCCTGATCAGTTCAACTGACCAAACTAAATCAGCTAGTCTGAGAATACACTCCTAGCAAAGCATCTTTATATGGTTTCCCTCATAAAAGTTTAATGCAGTATATAATTAGAAAAGGTTGAGTGCTTCCATTAATTCTGCAGTGTTTTCCCACTCGTTTATTCTGATAAGCCCAATATTTTGCTGACAGGATGAATATAGGCTCAGTTAAAGATGTATGCAAATACATATTTATCATTGTACCCCAAAAGCAATATCCCACAGGAAGGGAAACAAAGCAGGAGTTTTCATGAGGTTCAGATGACATTTGCTGTCCTCTCAGAGCTTTAAGGATGAGGGAGAGCTCTGTGGGAACATTAAAGTCTGGGAATCCCAGTTATGTGGTTAATGGAGTTGAGTGATGTGCAGTGCAGTAAGATCTCCCCAAGGAATTGGTGCCTCTCTGTTTCTGCTGCAGATCTCTTCCCCGAAGAGCACAGCCTGGGCAGAAGCCATGATGTTGCCATAGTTGTGTAGCAGCAGTAGGACAAAATTTGTAAGAGTTAATCCTACTTGAAGCATCATTAATTCCTAATGGGGGTTGTGGAGAATAATATTGTAGAGATCCTCTCCTGCTTGAAATCCCATGCAGTCTAATCCCTCAATGTACTTACAACAGCACTGATGGAGAACTATGCATGGATCTGGTTTTTGTCTTCTACTTTGCTCTCTATTTATCTCTTTTTATTGAAAGGTTGGCTAAAATTAGGCTTTCGCAGGAATTTTCAAAATTATTTATCCTTAGGATTAGGACTTCAGGATCCTGAATATTATGTATATTTCTCCTGCACTTTGTGATTATAAAATTTTCCAAAAAATGTTTGAGAATAAATTCTTACCAAAATAATTTTAATACAGTTTTCAAACAGCACTGTTATGTTCAGAAAAAAGCTAATGTAGAGCAAAACAGTGTGTAAATGTGTCTGTCTTACAACACTCTCACCTTCCTTTTTTATTGCAAATTTCAATGCAAGATTTCACTAGAATGCATACACTTCCATATTTGAGTACACAAAAATACAAGGTGTCTTTAACACAGACACCTTTGATCATCTCAGGGAGATGATTTCATAGTCTCTGTTGGGTGGCCTCATAATATGTGTGTGTGTGTGAATTTTTGACTCTTCTGAACACAAGAGAAGAGAAGAATTTTACATCTCCTTAAAATGCTTCAGAGTCCCCGGCAAAATAGCACTTCAGTGATTCCTGAGCTGGTAAATTGGCTGCTGCAGCAGTTCCTGGCAAGGTCAGCACTGCAGTGTGTTGTAGGTAATGGAAGGCAGCTCTTACAGTGACTGTGTCTCTTCCTCCCTTAGAACTATTCCTCTCTTCTGTGCTTGTACATGGGGGTGGGGGTGTGTGCATGCACTTGCATGGAGAGCTTTTCCTCCTTATCTTCAGTTAGCTCATCACTGGACTATGAATATGTGAAGTTAAAAGGCTTTGTACCTTTAATAAAAATTCCTAATAAGCAGCCATTAAACACGTGGTCAAATTGTTTCTGTGCTCCTTAGTGCTTTCAAAGATGCCTGTCCTGCTCTCTCTCCTATGCTACTCTCTGCACATACAGAGGGACAAAAGTTATGCAATTGAACTTATCTTTCTTTAAAAATACTTCCTATTTTTGCCAGAAACAATAACTATATTGCAATATTGCTGCAACTATATAATTGTGTTCCTTAGACATGCACCCAGTTTTTTTCTGAAGGGCCAGGGAAAGAAGGAGCAGGGCAAAATAGTCAATTGTGTTCTTAAGACAAAAGTTAGCAATATTAGCTAGAAGAAGTGGAACGTTAACCACAGCCGGATGTCTCAACAGCAAGCTGTTCCTGTGGTTCAGGTTTGTGAGCTTATTCCAGTGCTTTCCAATTGCTGCAGAGCATCCAGCCTGTAGGCTATAATAAACTCTGCCGTGATGGCACTGATATTCTTCAGGGATCTCAGGAATGGATTTGGCTCCACTGCTTGTTGGCCTTTTGTACTCTGTCAAAAAGATTTTTTCCATTGTCCGTTTACGAAAACAGTCGTGTCTTTCCGCAGACAGCTGTACTGGGTCCAAAGGAGTGGCAACAGATGCCTCATCATCCACTCCAATTAAAGAATTTTTATAGGCAAGGAAATCCTGCCATGGTGCCTGAGTCACCAAGCTAACACAAGAGACCAGAAACTTTTTCCCATTGCATACTGTATTAATATGTCCTGGTATAATTAATTTTTTATCACTTTTTCTGTTATTACGAATGTGAAAAATTTTTGTAGACCTAATTTTTTGGTAAGATGTTGGGCTCCTAGTTGTATGGTAATAGGTGTCTTTTACTAAAATTTTGGATAGAACTTGGAGATACAAATAGTCCTGTGCTTTTTCAACAATTTAACTGAAGCAAAGTTTTTGCCACAGGTTCCAGAGGTTTCTTTCTTTTTGATTTTGTTTGCTTCACCATGGTCTTCACTGTGGGCTGCAGAGGAAGCTCAGCTCAGGCACCTGGAGCACTTCCTCCCCCTCCTTCTTCACTATCCTTGATGTTTGCAGCGTTGTTCTTCTCACATATTCTCACTCTGCTCTTTTCTGTCTGGAAGATTACAACTGCAACATAACTTTTGTTTTGATTTATTCTTAAATATGCTATCATAGGGGCATTGCTACCATTTCTGATTGGCCCAATTTTGGCCAGTGGCATGTCTGTCTTTGGAACCACGAGGGATTGGCTCTTCCAGACATGGTGGAAGCTTCCAGCAGCTTCTCACAGAAGCCACCTTTGTGCCTCCCCTCAACCCCCCATTACCAAAAACTAGGCTATGTTGATCCAATAAAAAAAAAATTGAAAGGAACACAAAGTAAAAACAAAACTAAATTCCTAAAGTTCTATTTACCATGATTATCAAGAAAAATTTAAAAATCTGTCCCATGCTTGGTTATACAATGCTGTTCAAGAATGGGTATTTCTGAGTAACTCCATATGTGGGTATCCTTGTTCCACAATTAGCATGACTCTCATTTTTGGCTTAACTCCTTTTCAAAGTTCATAAAGTTGAGCAAGAGCATATCCGTTTTGTAAAGGAACTGAAATGTAAAATCAGCCTCCTGAAAAATGCCTTCCTGTTTTAGTGTAGTAACTTTACAGGGTGCTTGAAGATGGGAAAGATCATACCAAGCCCACTGTGAGCCCACAGTGATGACATTATTATCATGGTTGCCCTATCAAGATAGTAATGAACTACATAGTTATTTTTTATGATAAAAATCTACAAATATTCAGCATGAACCATAAAGTTCAGTTGAGAAATGCTTTAAACTGAAACATGTAGTGAGTCATCAACAGGGAAAAGGAAGAATTCTACCCCTTGCTGATAGAAGGGGCTGTATAGTGGGTTGACCCTACCGGGATGCCAGGCGTCCATCTAAATGGCTCTGTCACTCCCCTCCTCAGCTGGACAGGGAACAGAAAATATAATGAAAGTCTCTTGGATCAAGATAAGGAAAGGGAGACATGTCAGCAATTACCATCTGGGTCAAAGCAGACACAAATGAGGGAAATCAAATCATAGTAGTGTAATAAGAAATAAACCCAAATCTTCAAAAACCTTGCTACCACTCATCCTTGCATCCAAGGCTCAGCTTCACTTCCAATTTTCTCTACCTCCACCCTACCAGCAGTGCAGATGGAGGGAGAGTGGGGATTGTGATCAGTTCATTACACATTGTCTCTGCTACTCCTGCCAGGAGCCAACAGTCTCTCCACAGCATCACAGTTTCCTTTGGGCATCCACCTGCTCCAGCATGGGGTCCTCCATGGACTGCAAGAGAATCTCTGCTCTGGCACCTGGAGCACCTCCTCTCCCTCCTTTTCCACTGACCTCAGTGTCTGCAGGGCTGTTGTTCTCACATATTCTCTGTCCCCTCTCTGGCTAAAATTGCACAGTAACTTTCCCCCTTGAATTTGTTGTCTCAGCACTACTGCCATCACCAATGGCCCTGACCCTGGCCAGCAGCAGGCCCATCTTGGAGTTGGCTGGCCTTGGCTCTATGGGACACAGGAGACATTTCCAGCAGTTTCTTGCAGAAAGCCATCCCTGTAGCCCCCCTGCTATCAAAATCTTGCCATGTAATCCAATACGTGCTGTCAAGCATAGAACATGATACCTTGTCTAGCAAACAGGTGTTTTTCCACTCCAAGGGAGTCAAACAGTACTTATTTTAACAAAGAGGAAATGGTTGACTGATAAGGTGGAAAAAAATATGACTTATGAACACTGGCTGGATTTTATATGGGAGGTGGCTTATAGAGGCTATCATTCTCCAGCATGGTAAGACGCTTCTTAATGATTGTTACCCGAGATGTCTGTGTCTCTAAATGAGGGAACCATTTGCAAGAAAAATCTGCAAACTATTCAACTGTACAATGAAAAAAGAGGTGTAGGTAGAAAGATGATTTTATGTGCATCTTTAACTTGCTTTGTGCTAAGAGTGATTCTGAAGTAGCTGTGTAATAAGGAGACATTCCACGCCCAGAACTGTGCTGCCTCTAAAGCCATCACACCTATAGGCCAGGGCATCAGAGATGTTGGAGCAAGTGCCTGTGTGTTTTGCAGTGTGTCCAAAGGGCAGCAGGTTGAGAGCATGGGTTACTGGTATCTAGAGAAAAAGGGTTTTCTGGTGATGGGTTAGAGTTGATGGCAGAACTCACTGACAATCAGCAAAATACTGGAGAGCACTTTTGGACCCTTGCTGGCCCAAGGGGATTTCACTACAGTCAGCAACTGCTGTCAGCTGGCACAAATTGCAATTTCAGCACCTCTGGTTTGCCAGAGTTGTAAAAAGTATAAGTATCACAAGGCACAAAATACAGACTCCACACCCCAGCATGCAGGCCTCACAAGAGTGGCTGTAGGGAAACATTTAACCCCCAACATACACAACAGAGGTATATAAAGCATGGGGAGATATTCAGTCAACCTCAGTGACTTTATCAAGCCTTTGGAGACTCTGTAGTGGTTTTCATGGGTTGAAGCAATTTTCTGCTGAAGTGTTGAAAATAATCAGTGAAACTTTTGAGGAAATAACATAGTGAAAAAACTGTGAAAAACACTGACCCTTAAATTGTGGGATTCTGTACTTCCTCTTAATGCATGAAACAGAGAAGGAGTAAGCATTGCTTAAAAGTGAGGAGTTTCATACAGAAGATTTTATTTTTGTATCAGTTTGTTCCTCTTTAGCATATTTGAATTGTTTACCTTTTGCTACTTTCTTTCTGTTGCCTGGAAACATTTAGTAAGCTGTTAGTGCCAAAGCATTAGCTGATTTAAGATTCAACTCGAATGAGCCCTAACACAAAGGCTTATCATCTGTGTATTCAAAATACCCCAGCAATACCAAATTAAAGGGCTTTTTGAGCAACTAGAAATTAATTTTATCAAGATAACAGCATTGAATGTACTTTTACAGTAATATCAACTTCTTGTTCTTGACCTTGTATGCCTTGCTGAACCAAAATCTCTCACCAAAACCATTATCCCTTTCTCTGACAACCAGACAGATGATGTTGCATGCATTACAAGCCACTAATGCAGTACAATTATTTTTTAAAATTGATCTTTCAACTTTCAAATTTCTTTCCTGATTTTAATTTCAGAAAGCTGAGAAATCTGCTATGTGATACCAGCACTTTGACTCTGCAATGTTGTGAACACCTCCCTGAGTTATGCTGTTAACTCCCATTAGGGTTTATGAAAGTGTTTGACCGGCACTGGCATTTCTGCTATACTTATACTATAAAGAAGTATAACAGGCCATGGTGCACCTTCACACTGAAATCACCCAGTGTGAACTTTCACCGTGTTGGACACATCTGCAAAGAGTTCATGTCTGGCATTCTAGAGTAAATATTGCAGCAGCTCTTATAAATGCCTGGTTTGACATGTGGGAATTTCTGAGAGGTATTCCTAAGCCAAAAGCATGATAACTGAAATAATTTGAATATCTGACGTTATTTCCAGGAGAATTCATGTTAGTGATCAGTATCAGTTAATACCTAACTGTAGATGTTTCTTTTACTTATGGGACTGTTTGAAACATATTGATATCTCACCTCAAAATACACACTACTGCTCATAGGTGAAAGAATGTTAAAAGGTTCACAATATCACAGAATCCACACTATTTAGTTTTAAGTAGTTTTATTTTATAATATTTAGTGCTTAATGTCACAACTATATTGTATCTCATAAGCCTTCACTTCTTCTCTAATGGTATTTCCCTAACTAAATGAGCTACCAGAAGGAGCTTCCCAAAGTTCAAGTTGAACAAGCAGGATATCCAACAGGTTTTTTTTGATACATGTTAATTGGTTGAGATGGAAAGCAGTGCTGAGAACTGTCTGACACCTCATTTTAAACACAGTTGCATGTGCATTTCATGTCTCAGTTCATCTGAGACTCCACTCCCCTCCATTCTGAGCATGATCATATACACAGACTGTACCTGGTTTTGAATTTACAAGAAAATCTTGGAAAAAACAGAAAGGCCATATGCAGTAATGGGGAACAAAGAGGCAATAGCTTGAAAAAGACTGATGGCAAATACTGGGAAAGTGCCTGCATCCTGCACAATGGTACTATTCATATATACCAATCATGTGCTCATGTGTTTTTCTGGATCTGGGTCTAACTGCACAACTGGATTTCTTTCAAACCACAAGTAAGTGCAGGAAAAAGCAGAATACAAGCATAGATTTTTTTGGTGAAGGGTGTAGTTCAGGCCCACAAAGAGAAAGTCATGGGAAAAAGAAGAGAGCAGAATGTCACATTACACAGTAGTAATTTTGTGTTAGTATTTAAAACTGAATATGCTTATTTGGGGTGTTTGAAGGTTCATTTCCGACCTTCTGTTAATCTTTGGTTGTATTTTAAGAGAAGAGGGCTGGATGTGGACTAAAGTCCTTCTGAGGTAAAGAGCAAGGCTGTACTTTGGTCTCTGAGAGGGATGTCTACTGTTTCAGTGCAGAGTAAGGTTTTGAAAGCTTTTGTAAGAGTGCATTATGAAACCCTGAATTGGTATTGGATGGTGACTGTGAAAGATATCAAGGGTGTGGGGTGAGGCAACAGATTACTGAATATCCTGAGTGCTGTGCAGTGCAGAGCTGAAGTGCACATGGGTGACAGCAGATCCCCTTCAGATCTGAACAGTGTTAATATGCAGAAGGCAGAATATAGCCTGTTCATCTGCTGGATCAGAGATCCTGCTACCTTGCTTAATCTGCTCTTTTGTCAGATAGCCAGCTGGCAGTCTAAACTCTGAATTCTGAATATAAGAAATATTCTTATTTTTAGTTTTTGTGTGTTGCATATAAAAGTATGAGAGGTATGGAAATAAAACTGCAGCTTGGTCAGCTTCATTTTGAAGTAGATCATTTGAGTGGAAAATCAGTGGCTATTCTACAGCCTGTGTATTTCCCTCTGCACAGATATGCACAGAAATAGCAAAAGTTTGTATTAATTGATGATGATACATTAATGTCATCTAAAGATGTGGTGATACACGAAGATAATTGGATTAATGAGAAAAATACAGAATTTAAGCCCTAAGATCTAACAGATGTGACACGGTGCCTTATCTAATGAGTGTAAGTGGAATCTCTCATGAGATTGGAGAACATGGTACTTTGTACTGCATAATCTTCCATTCCCATCCCAACCACACAGCCATAATCATAAGTCATTCATGACAAAAATCAATAACCTTAGTTTTTCTGACAGCTTCTGTTCACTGTTCCTAGGAACTGGTTTTTATCTTTTCTCAAGAGGGTATTTAGAATTTAAGCTCCCTCTCTCTACTTGTTTATGTACAGTGCTGTTCATCTGCCAAATGACCACGGTGCCAAGTTCCAGCTTGGCATTTGTGGAACATTTTCCTTTCAGCCCCTTGAGAATGCATGCTTTGGTGTTTCCAAAGCCAGGAAATTGTCAACACTTATGAAGTGGCATGGCCTAGGCTGAAGTGGACAGAAAAGTTATCAGCCTCTGTCTCACTTTCTTGTGCTTACAATGTGACACAAACTACAGGTTATTGATGATAGCTTTTGAAAGAAAAAATATGAGAGGAGACTTCTCTTTTATGATTCTGTGTTTCAATAAAATTTCTCTAATTGCATGGGTAGAACAATAAAGTTTTGTAGTACATATTATAGCTTATAGCAGACTGTTACAAGAAAAGAAAAAATGTGCATCAGCAGGCCAGGCTTGTGAAAGATTGTGTAAATTTGCTCCAATACAATTGGCTTTTTACAATCCATTATATGGTAACTCAATATAAAGTCAACAGACCACATTTACAAGATGGGTGTCCTTACTGTAGTCACTTTCCAAACAAGGTACCTGATCAAAAGCATTTGCTATCAATTCTGCTAACTGACAGCTTCTTAAAACCTTTCATTGTGTTACCTGGAGGCAAGCTGAGGACAACCAGCATCACTGAGAAAATATTGATTTTTCTAGGATATCCTGTCTTTGTTCTGCAAACAGTGAATAGATACAGAATAGAGTTAATGCCATGGTGAGAAGAAAATGTTGTGATTAAGTCTGGAATCTATGTTCTCTTAACCTTTCAGTACTCAATTTTTGCAGGTTAAAAGAAAAAAATATAGAACACTGTTAAAACACAGCAATAGGTCATGTTGTACTTTGTTAATCTGGCCAGCATTCTTCCATTACAGAATGAGAAGATGAATAAACACACAGGTCTTAGCCAGACAGAGGCTTTAAATCTATTAAACCATCTTTATGTGCCTAGCTTTTGCACATCCTCCTTTGGAACAGAATAGTCAGTCTGTTAGGTCTCTGAGCACCAGCTTTTTACATGTGTGCTGCCGAGTGAATCTCATGCCTTCTTGTAAATTAGTAATAGTGAGAAACAGGGCAAGAAGAACCACAGCAAACATCTATTAGGATTAGACAACCTTGTAGCTGCTCAATAAGAAGTGAAAACTGGTTGGTCAGAGCTAGAATAGGTAGGACAAGGAGCTGTTGCTGAGCTGCCAAAGTGTGACGTACTTCTTTAGAGTACAGAGGATAGGGTCAGGGAGCTGATTTTGCTGGAGGTGTTTTCCAGTAATATGTGTGGGACGGTCATCTTAACTCCATGTCTATTGAACTGTCCTAGGCTGCCTCCAGATCACTCCCACCCACCTGTTCTTGTCTGCATCAGGTTTGTCCAGATGCACAGCACCACAGCCCTTCTCCACTGAATGCTGGCAGGCCTCTGGGAGAGTCTTTATCTGGTGCAGTACAAAGATAAGCTCACACCTGCCAGTACAGCTCTTTCCTCATGCATTCACAGGGTCTTCAGCTGTTGCCTCACTGAAGACCCCATGTTTAATCCCCTTTGAAAAACAACTATAATGTAGTTCTACAGCAAATATAGAAGGTGTGAGTATTTAGGTCACAACATCAAGCCAGAAGGAAAGAATAGGGTTCTCATGCAAGGGTCTGACTCCACCATCACAGCACAGAGTCTTTGGTGATGCTCCCGGTGCCCATCTCTAGTCAAGAAAAGGGCTTGAGTCTCAGATGCAGCACAATCACCTGAGCAGTCTGGGAATTGCATCTGGCAACACTGTCCATGGTCTCCTGGATGCTGCTAATTCACATGATCTTAACAACATTTGCCTCCTTACAATATC
This sequence comes from Camarhynchus parvulus, assembly GCF_901933205.1. Lineage (NCBI taxonomy): Eukaryota > Metazoa > Chordata > Aves > Passeriformes > Thraupidae > Camarhynchus > Camarhynchus parvulus. The sequence goes on along the minus strand of NC_044574.1, from coordinate 37,614,156 downwards.
ATGGATTAACTACCCTAAGAAGTGTCTCTAGCTACTGTGTGACATCTTCCATGCTGCAGTGACCTCCTCTCTTGGGTGATATTTTAGCTCCTGCATCAATTTTACAAGGTCCCCAATAATTTCCTACAGTTTTGTTTGGTTTTTTTCCCCCACTGGAAAACATGTGACATATTTAGTCCCTCAGAGGCTCTCATTCCATGCTTCCCTGCCGAGAAGAGATGGATTTTTTTAAATATTTTTATTCCAGAATTGGTGTAGAGTAGGAACATAATTCTCAGTGTATCATATAACATTTGGCTAATGCTCTGGGGCTATTTCTGGTAACTGCAACAGGAGTTACAGGGCTGGGCTGGCTAGATCTGTTGTATGTTCTAATGAAAAAATTAGTAGTCTGATGCAGTCTACAGGAATAACAGATTTGGATCCTTTCACCTCATTTGGGGCACATATATTAAAGAATGAACTCTGTGCTTAAGAGAGATTACACAGGGATTATGAAATGTAGAAACGGTAGTTGCAAAAAGCAGTATTATTCAGCAGCAGATTACTGTCATTTTACTGCATGCTTATGAAAACTGGAATTTCTAGCTAAACCAAGACTTCATTAGTGTGTAAATATTAGCCTATGTAGAAATACAGCTTTTCAGTTTAAAAAAAGTGGAAAAGCATTTATCAACTCATTTGAAATTTTTATAATTTACACAGTGTCCTGAAGGTGTCTGCACTCTCTTCAGAAATACCAGATTTAGAGAGGCCTTTGCACTTGGCCAGTTATCCAGTGAATAAGACAAACCAATGAAGGTAGTGGATAAGTGATGTATGGATGGTCAAAATGTGCTATTCCATCCATGATGGGAAAAGAAATGTGTTCAGGCAGAGGTGTATCATATATGACTTTTTTCAAATGAGCTCACAAAAGAACAAAACATGCCCATAGACTCACAAATGAATGATGACATTTATTCCACTTGTGGCTTGGGAATTATGGATTTACCTGTTCTCTTGATGCTGTTCAGCAGAAAATCTGCTGCAGTCTATTGATTAGTTTATCCTGCACCAACTTGGGAGTAATTAATTGTATGTCTGCATAATTCAAATTGAATTATACAGATAGGTGTGAGAGATCCTGCCCCAAAATAGGCAACTGAAAAAAACCACTAGAATCCTCTGATTTATTTTAAAATATGAAGAATTTTAGGGCAAACAAAACAAAATCCAAGGAGTAAAACAAAACATAAGGTAAGGTTTTGGATGGGGAAAATGAAACAAGAAGATAAATCTTCAATGGAATATTGATTTCTTTTTTGATCTCACAAAAGGAGATCACACAGGGTAGAGAATATTTAACCAAGAAAACAGCAGAAAAGAAATGCACTTCCACTAAAGCCATAAAGAAGCTGCAGTCACCTAGGCAGAACCATAAAAAGCACTGAAAATATTTTCCCTGATAAAAGGCATTCTAAGAAAAGGATTGGGAAATATGTTTCATAGTTCTGTGATAATTTATTTTGATATTGAGAGTGAAAATATAATTGTTTTTAGGAATCTTCTTTTTCTTCACTTGAGTATGTTTATGGTAAAACAAGTCAGAATTTAATATACTTTGAAGATAAATCACTTCTGGATGTTTTCAGTAAAGTAAATCACCTCTGGATGTTTTCAGAGCAAAAAAAAAAAATCCATCTTAATCTTCTTAAATTTCTCTCTATTTTTTACTGCCTTTTCCTGAGGCTGCTTACTCTGCACATATTAGAGAGAAGGATAACAAAGCATTTTAAATAGGCAAGATCTGTGTGTGTCTCCTTAGAAGGGAGCTTCTTTTTCTGGCTGATATTTTTTTTTTAATTCTGTTTTCTGACTAAGGTAGTGTTCACCTGCAGGAAGGAGTTAAACAATATCCAAACAACTCAGGAGCTGTCTGTCAATCAGGGATAATCTTGAGGCAGAAACAATAAGAGGCTTCAGAAAGAGGGAAGTCTTTCTGGCATTTATTTAACTTCTCTGTATTTACCAATGGAGAATGACTGGACCTGAATTGTTAAGAAATACAAATGGTTAATTGTGTGGTAAAATCAAAACTTGTACAAAAGAAGGCAAATATATATCCAGAAGGTCCAGCTTCTGGATCTTCAACATGAGATCTCAAGCTCTGTGGCTCCACCACAGGACAGGGTGGTAGTCTGTTAGTGGCATTTGACACATAACTAAATAGTCCTGAAAATAATTTTTAAAATGGCAGATAAGGGAGAGAAGGCTCTTTTTTTTGATAACTCTGGTACTATTGTCATGCTTAAGGTCCTTAGCCACTTAGGAAAGGTTCTGGTTAGAGTACATTTAACAGGAATCTGTTCTCAAAATAGAAACTGGCTATAGAATGGCAAAATGATTTGATAGTGATGCTGAATTTCTACTCAATCATAAGCAAGGTTTTACATGTATTCTTTATGCTATGCAAGGCTGGATTTTCTTTTTTCATTTTTGCCTCGTCTTGTGGTATGAAATAGCTTCTCATAACATAACTTGAGTGTCCTAAGTCTGCCACATTTATAATTTGCTGCCACACACTATGATTTTGAATAAGAAATTGGTAACTTAGCTTCAGTTTACATTGTTGTCTTTGCCCAATTTACAGACTTACATATGATACCACAGACTCACAAGTCAGCCTTTACTGGAAGAGTAAAATGACTCAGTTTGGGCCTGGGAGCCAGAGAGCTAAATATGGTATACAGCATTAGAGCCTGGTACTGCTGGGGAAAAAAAATCCATTTGAGGACTTATAAAAGGTCAGTTTGGAACAGAGGTGCCTGGGGTGGAGAAACACTTGCCCTGACAACTAACTTCATTCTGTTCCTATTTGAGAAGTGGCAGAGCAGAGCTGCTGGGGACAGAAGAAAGTATAGGAAGGTAAGACAGGGAGAGAAAATAATGGACATAGAAAAGGTTTGAGCTGGTTATTCCAAAAATTAGTGCAGGATGTATGCTATTAAGTATCCATTTCCAGTGGGAAAGTGGTGTTGTGGCACTGTAAATATCCCATTGAATGTGTACAAACTCAGCAGACTCTGTGCAAATTCTTTATTGAAACAATGATCAATGTACAAGCTACATCACATTTCATTTTGCCACTTCAGCATGAACTTTTCTCTCTGTGGTTTACGGCCGTGAGCTATAAAATCATAACAGTTATTTAAATCAAAATACAGCAACTGCTTCTCAAAAGAACACATTCATATTTGTCTTACATTTCTTGTAAAATCAAAAAGGATTTCATAATAAATGAAATATAACTTACAAGACTTTAGTGCAAGCATTTCCTTTGCATCTAAGAAGCTTTCAGTTGTCCCTCTAAATATGGCATACTTAAGAGGCCAACTCTTAAAATAGCATGCTGCCAAGATATCCCATGAGAACTTTGAAAATCTGACACTGTTAACACTTTCTAGAATTAGTTAATCTGACCAAACTGAAAGTCAGAAAGCCCTGGTTATATGTTACAGTACTTTTGTCAAAAGGTAACTGCAAATCAAGGAACTGACATAGTATCTACATTAGAATAAAACAGGCACTGATTTAAAAAAAAATCAACATCTGCCTGTGTATGCCATTTTGCAAGTCTTATGATTATACAGTAATTTTTAAGCACAGGAGTGTACTTCTGTGCCTTACCAAGTACCAACAAACCTGCAGAAAAATGCTGGTCTATGGGTTCTTTTAAATTTTTTATATGACAGACAGAAAAACCCCTGAAGGATAGGTTTCATCACAAACATGCTCGAATCAGAGAACAAAAAAAGAATCAGCAGGAAAAAAATGCTGCTCAAAAAGAAAATGTTGAGAAAATAGATAGTGAATACTATGTTTAAGTGGACTGATTAGTATAGTCTTACATTTATTGAAAAAAGAATAGTAAATGTGAAATTCAAATCCAACTGATTTCTTCTGCTACAGAAATCTAGTCATCTTTCACGAAGTTTGGCAAAATTGTTGAAAATGGTGTAAATATAATTGTGCAAATCTCTTTTCCTTATTAAGCCTGGCTTGGTGTTCCTTTGCTTTTAGAATGCAATTTCAGTTGGACTGGATTTTCCAGATTCTGAGTGTTTTAAGAACCATTAGTGTTTGGTGGTACAATAAATAGAAAAATGTAACAAAAAGTGTGCATAGTCCAATGATGGGAACAGATTAATGCCCCTGAAGTGCTTAAGGTGCATGAAAATATATAACAATGCAAACATTAATTTTTTCTTGGAGTCATTATTACTTTTATGTTTGCTAATTGTGTTTTTGGACCATAAAATAGCCATTTGCTAAGAAATACTGCAAGACACAATTGCATGCTTTATAATAGCACAGCTGGAAAGTTTGGAACAGGAAAGACAGGTTTGGGTCCTGCTTCCCATCTGTCTTCCACAAAGGAAGTTCCTGAAAGTGTATAAAAAGCTTTAGGCTTAGATGTGTCATATAATGGGTGCATAAGACACTGAGCAGCAGACACAAAACCACCAAAAAACCACATAAACCAGAACCACTGGTTCTGTATAAAATCTGTATTTTCTTCAGCTACAGTGCTGTTTAGTTCTTATTCTGATAATAACACAAAGCTAAATGTCTAGACTAGTTGTCATCTCTGAGTGACTCCAGCTCTAGAAAATTTAGGGTTCGCTCTGACCTTGCAACAGCAGGAATCCAGCCCTCTGTGTATTGCATGGATCTAATCCAAGTACCGGTTGCTTGTATGTGGTTCGCAATGTGCGTTTGTGTGTACTTCAAACGTGCCCTGTGTGGGCAGCCTCTAGGGAAAAACATCATTTGTATCTTCAAGGAAGTTTACACAGTGATACTGAAGAAATCCACAGGGATTGTTTGCTCTCAAATGTTTCTCAATAAATAAATAATAAAGAGGCTGGAGGACAGCCTGAGAGGACTAGCCAGGGTCAGAACACTATAGGAATACATGAAGGGGTCTGATCTCTACTGTAAAAACTTAATAATCTAAAAAGATTAAAATTAAAATACTGTAATAAATACTTTTAAAACTTAAAAAAAGGTGTAATTTAAAAGTTATTTTTATGCTTTCAAGGAGAATATCCTTGCTTATCTGTGCAATCTTAGTTGGGCACCAGATACGTAATTGTAGAATGCATGGGCGTTGTTTGTAAAAGCTGGACAGGCAGAAGCATCAATGTACCTCTTCTCAGGAGGTTAAGGTGAATTGAAGGATTTTAATGCAAGTTCCTGCTTTTGTTTCTGCCCTTGTCCTTTTTCATATCAGAAGCAAATCAAGTAACTTGAAAAACTGATGTGAACACTAAACAGAAATGTCCTTTGGATTCAGACAAGAAGTTAAGAGTTTGCATCATACTACTGTCAATCACACTGGTCAGAAGTGAGGTTCTGTATGGTATTCTTTTAAACTAACTTCTGTTTTACATTTATATTGCTTTGCTGGAACTCAAATATTTCAAGTCACATTCCTAATGGGACTTTGCCCTTGCATGTTTCCTTTTGGGCATGTGCAAATGCATTTTGTGTAGAAACCTGCCACTGTGGTAAGCGCAAAAAAAATGAGACATTTGAATGCTGCCATTTCTCAAAAATTGGTTGTAAAATCTGAAGTCCATTATTAAACATGTATTTTTTTAATAACCACAGAAAGATAAATATGGAGCCATCTCTGCATCACCTATGTAAGTCATGGGGTATTCCTGTATTGCACTGCTGGTGAGGCTCTGCACTTTAACATAAGGAAGTTGACACAAGACCTCAGTTCATTATCAAGGGTTCTTTTATGTACCTGCAACACTGACTTTGTCTGATCTTGATTCCCTGTGCAGTTAATATAACTGATTGCTTCCAACAGACACCTTATGGAGATGTGGCTGCTTTGTGAAAATGTCCAGAGAGCCATCCATGCATCATCTCCCCACAGAACTAAGAGACTTCTTTTTCTACAGTATGCCTGATTCCAGATTTATTTTAAGTATATTTATACTACCATCCCTCTTAAACACTATAAGGTGATAGTTTGTTCATTAATGTCAAACTAAATGTGTCAGGTAATTAAGTAATATGCTATTAACCCTACACAAACTCCTTGTAAGTGATTTCTTTCCAGACTCACTTCAGAGAAGGTACTTTTTATTGTCTATCTGCAAGAGAAATGATTACTTCCCTTCCACTCCTGGCATTTCCTGGCAGAGATGTTGATCCTTTTTAATGCCACAATTGCTACGATCATTAAAGCTTTACTGGGGTAGAGTCACGTGTACTCGAGCAGTGAACATCCTACATGTAGGAGGTTCCCAAAATCTCAACGCAATTGTATCACATTTAACAGTTTGCATGATGGTCTTTGTAATTTTATAGGACACTTGATTATATTTTTTTTTTCCCGTTTGAATGAAACTCTCAAACTGATGCTTATATATGAATTTAGGATTGATCTTCAGAATACCAAAATTAAGAAGCCAAATAAAAGGGTACTTTGCCATTTCAGCCTTGTTATCAACTGATTACTGGCATTTGCAGGACTGTTATGCAACCTGCATATGTGCTGGTAAGGTAGTACATACTGCTTCCACATTACTTCAAAACAAGACATCCTGCATATTTGCAGTTGTTTGCCATATAGACTTCTGGCAACATAGAAAATGCTCAAATGTATGCAAAAAAATCCTGCAGAGCTGTTGAACTGCAACTTTCTGATGGCTTTCCCATCTGTAATATACACCTCAAAGTCGTTTCTTCATGCAAAACAAATGATTGTTGGCATCTCCATTCCATGAAAAAGGGAAAACTATTTCCCATGTGGCTAAGCAGTGTGGTCTCAAATGAAATGGAAACATTTTAACTTTCTTTAATAGCCCTCTAAATCACAATGCAGCTGAGCAAACAGGCTTTGTAAATGGGATCTATTAGGATTTTATTTGGCTACTGGAGTGCTGCCTCTTGGGCAATATTTCAAATTCACAAGTTAATGTTTGCAAAAATGGAATAGATGGAAATAACGAGAGTGAAGGAGGGAAATGGAAACCAGTTTTATGTTTAGTAAGTTCAAGTGTCCTACACAAAGACTACCAGTGACTTCCAGGAGCCACTACAGGTGACTCCAACCTAGAAAATGCTGAGGTAAATGTTTCTTGGAAATACTCCTAATCAAAAAGAGCAATTAATATTAATGTAATAGCAATTACTCTGTCATACATCATAGTAAACTAAACTCAAACTGAGAAGAAAGTGCCAAATAATCCACTTACATGCTTTTGCTATGATAGTCTCCAGGTAAGGCTTAGCGGCAAGTACAATATGTATTTTTAAAAGAGCTCCACCTGATTTTCCTGCTATGCATAGATTCAGGAGTAACTATCATACATGGCTTTCATATATAACACATGTATTTTTGTCATTTGCCAATGCTGTGTCATCAGAACTGAGTTCAGCAGAAGGCTCAGGAGGGGGCTCCGCAGGAAGTGCTGGTGTTTGAGGAGTGTCTTCTTCCTTGGTGTCCAACTGCATGCTTTCCTGTGACTGACCATCCATGCAGTCCTTTTTGGACAATGGGTGAACTGACACTTTTATTGCAATCTGTTGAGGTGGCTCATGCAGTGACGATGCGTCCGAGTCACCTGTGGGAGATTCACTGCGCGTCAAAGCATTTGGGATCATATAAAGCTCATCTGTTTCAGTGGTCTCCTGGCCTTCTGCCGCCTGCCGTACAAAATTCTGTCCTTGCTCCTCCAGACCGACAACCTCCATAATTTCTTCCATTATGGTCCTGCAGTTCATGATGAGAGGTGGCAAAGGTACACTCCGAGCAAGCTCTTCAATATAACGGGCAAACTCCATGGTCTTGAACTGGGTTACTTTGGCAAGCTCAAGCGTTTTGGCTGATGTGATAATTGGGATACGCTTTGCAATCTCAAAGGCCTTCTGAAGTTTCTCTGCCCCTTCTGTTCTGAAGAATTCATTGATTGCTTTCTCGGTTTTCTTCAGATGACTGCTCATCATACACAACCGAGTAATGTTCAGTATCATAACAATGGTAAAAGCGACAAGGCAGACAATCATGTAATAGATTCCCATATCTCCAGAGGTAAAAACAACCCTCAGCGTCACAGTATTGTTAACGCTGCCGTACGTGTTAGATGCCACACACGTGTATTTACCTCTGTCTTCAAATGACACGCAGGTAATGTTTAGTAGCCCATTGTCAAGAAACCACCATTTTCCTGTTGGAGAGGAAACAGAGTAACTTAGAAGTATTTTGTCACATGATCAGCAAAGTCTTAAATATCAGCTTTATCAAACTGGCTTCAGGTTTTGGAAGAAGGAAATAATGTTCACAGTAAGACAAATAATTTACCTTCATAAAGGCCTGTGATCTTAGCTGTGTTACAACTACTGTCAAATTCCTGACATCAACTTTGGATAGTCAGAGCATGCCCTAAAAAGGTCTCAGAAAATGCTAATATGCATCTATCTCAATCTTGTGGTCAGTTAGGCTACAAAGATAGGATTACTCCAGAGAGCCTCCAAAACACAGGTCACACTTCCTCAAAGAAGTGAATTGAAGGAGTTGGATCCTTCAAGAAAGATCAACGGGACTGTGAGGCAGAAAAACCTACTTAAACCATCCTTGTTTTGTTCCCTAACAATGCATTTGCTTACAATTGGGTTATTTTTGGTGTTTTGTTGCAGTATCTCAATTCTGTTAATGTAAACTTTAAAACCCCTAACATGTTAGACATCATATACTACACTGCCTACTCTCTGAGGTGTTGAGAAACTGATTTTGAAGTATAGTTTTAAAGAGGGGGAAGTAGGATAGGAGGAGTAAAATAGATGGGAAGGAGAAGAGCCATGACAGGGAATGCCTTGTTTGTTGGTAAGAACCTCTACAGACCACAACAGAACTTCTTTTACCGTTAAAAGTAATTTCTATCAATGTAATATAATTGATAACTTGGTCTGCTGCATGGAAATATACATTTCATGTACATGCACACTTGATATTCTTTGAACCAGGCACAGCAGAAGTTTAGGTATGAAACTGCATTTGAAACAACCTGTTTCAAATAACTCATCACTCCTGTAACTGCTAAAGTGATTCAAGATTAACCCAGTTACTGTATTTGCCACTTAATTAATTGGTAATGAATTAAGATTTTTAGTTCCTCAAAGTTTTTCTAGTTAAACGTGGCTTACCCAAATTGTTTCACATTATCTCCAGTAGAAGTCTACATATAAAGTATTCCCGAAAGATCCCTGCCTCCGTTCATGTGTACAGACGGCTCTTAATTACATCTTTTTATCCTCTTACTTAGAAGTTTTAACTTAAATGAAACAATATTTTTTTACCCTAGCATATTTCTTGAAAACAGCTGAATCATTTTGCCTGAAATTAAAAAATGCAGAATAAATAAAAGCTCGGTCTAAATCAGACCTTCACATGAAAAAAAAAAAATACCCCAATCTGCTAAACTTAGGCAAATTCAGAGGAAAACTCCTTCACAGAGGAAATATTAGAATCTGTAACAGATGACACTTCTTCCTCCACCTCCAGTATAACAAAAAATGCAGAGTATTTGCTGCTCAGTATTTCTTTGAATTTGAATGCTGGTCCTTTTTGCAAAGTAGGTTTCAATTAATTATGAAATAACAAGATGCCTTGTGATGTATCCTGGCTTCAGCTGTTATAAATGACATAATGGCACTGAACTCAGTGACTGGGTCTATGCCAGTGGATCCTGGTATATTGGACAGACATATTGACCCACATAAGAAAACAATGATTCCAAAAGGTATTGCTGGGTTTGGATAACAATTCAATGCCATACTTAACACCACAAAGAAAGCTCTCAAGCTAGGAAACATTTCTTACAGAAAGACAGTCTCTTAAAGGAGGTATTGCACTGTTGAAATTCTAAGTTAAAGTGAAGTTGTCTTAATACTACATCTGCACTTCTTACTGATTTGGTCAAAGTTTTTGCTCATCTACCTAAATGTTTGGTTTAGCTACCTCTCTTAGCTGACTACACAAAGATCTAAATTTAGATGCCTTACTAAAGCGGAAATTTTCTATTAGCGAACCTTAGCAAAACACTCCAGCACAGTAATCACTGTATGTTGCCACAACCACACAAATCATGTTCGAAAGTCTGCTTAGTAGCTCAAGTAGTTCCTTTCTCTAGCTTGACTCAGAAAATGATAACATGCTGTACAGTAAAACATAACCAGTTATGCAGTAAGCTCTTACAGATACACACTGCTCTTTCACATCAAGCTGGGTCAATTGTTACTCCTGTCACAGCAGAGTTCGCTGTCAGGTCAGCCATTAGTTAGGCACACTGTCTTAACAACTAAGAGTTTATTTCATCATGCTGTGAACAAAGCAGCCACTATGGAAGGATTAAATGAGAAAAACACCTTTTATATACCCACACTCCCCTCAAACACTAGAAGCATAACTAGAAGTATAACTAGGATTATCACCCAAACCTTCCATTTAAGGAAAATAAGCTCGTGTGTAATTATGGTCTCTGGCAAACGCCACTGAAGAGTCTTAACTAAAGCCAGGAAGGCTCAAATTTGGCCTGTCCTTCTGACTGCTGCCCTGTATAGGTTTTGCAGTTGGTTGTTCAGGGCATCTCCTGTTTCTCACACTACCATAGCACTGCACATAAAAGACAGCAGGCATACCAGGGAGTTAGCTGTGTTGAGTTCACCCCAACAAACTATTCTAATATGTCATGAGAATCCTCCTTTGTGTTGGGGAACAGCTTTTTAATCTTTTTTTGGTGCCAGAGAAGAACAAAGGAGGACAGAATGAGAAACAGAACAAACATGAAGTCTTCCAATGAAAAGAGGCCTGTCTACAACTTCTGTTAATTGCTTCAGCTTCTTGCTATGTGTTGCTAAAAATAGCACATAAAAAGTTACTGTTTTCTTCCAAGGTGTGCATAAAAAATTTATAACTGCCTCCAAGCTTTCATTTATTTTCACACAGGAAAATACCGCAGCCAGGCCATTAAATTCAGGTTATTTGTCAACTTGCTGAAATCAGAAGTGTCTCTGGACAGGCTCCATTAGTGCTATTCCTAAGACCCTACCTTTATTCTCCTCCTCTTGGAGCAGGCGGCCATTGGAATTGTACCATCTGTACTGTGGGCTGGGACTCCCTTGGACATTGCAGTCGATCAAGGCACTGCTGCCCTCCTTGACGATGATGTGGTCGATGCGGGAGGTGACCAGCGGCGCGGCCCCGGGGTGTGTGTCAGTGCGGTTCAAAGTGCTGTTACTCACATCCTCAGCAGTGCTCAAAGCTGCTAATAAGATGACAAGGCGTGTGGTGGGCAGAAAGTACAAAAAGTGGCGGCTGTTCAGTATGTCCATTTTCCTTCAGTGGTGTACACAACTGGCTGGGAATTGATTCTGTTGAGTCCTTGAGTTGAGCAGGTCACAGGAGAGCTCTACTTTGATCTGTGCAATTTTATGCTTAAAATATCCTATAAAATAAATAAGTACAGTGAGATGGCATATATAAACAGTCCATTAGATATGCTCTTTTAAAATAGTGACACATCCATTAATGCATTTCACAATCATCAGCACAGTGTGTTGTCTAAATGCTAATGTTATCACAGTTCTTATCCTTACTGGAAAAAGATGCATACATTTTCCTGACAATGGTGTTGTTCAGAGTGACAGGCGTAGGAGAAAGCTTTTATCACCTAGACACTTAGCAGCAGTTTAGCTACAGTAGCAGCTACAGTTTTATGCCAAAAGTTCAACAGATTTTTTCCTTTTTTTTTTTTTTAACCATTTGCAAAATCAACAGGAAAAATTGAGGTGCAGCACATTAAAAGCTGTCACTACCAGTTTGGTGCTGCAGCTCTATCACATGCATGGTCTTAGATGAACTGTGAAACATGGTGTAAGAAAGAACAATTCCAGGAAGGGTTTTTAGATTTAATGCTGGAATCTTTGATATACACATTTTTTCCCAAACACAGCAGCACATACAGTAAAACATCTCAGATCATTCACTTTTCTTAAGCTACTGCTGTCTGAGCAAAAACATAGCATGGAAGATTATTCTTAAAAGAGGGTATTTAATGCTTAATAAAGTAATTTCAGTGTTGTTATTTTTAGAGCAGATTCGTAAAGAAGAGTACATGCTAGTAACATAATTATGGTTAATGTTCCTTTGAGATTCAAATAAAGTTAGGACTTTGTTCCTTATGTGGCATTACGCATTTTGCCTGTGTACTTTTTGCACACTCTCCCTCAGTATTTTCCTTCATCTAATCACCCACAATGAGGCCTTTCTGAAGCAGTGATTTCAGTTTCTGGACAGAGGCGAAGGGGGGGTTTACAAAAGTGCTCTCTATTGGCCTCATTATGCTCCCAGTGAACACAATTGGCATTCAGTACTGACTGAAGGCACAGTGTTGGCCTCAAAATGAGCACCTTGGAAAATTTCACTTAAGAGTCTAAAAGCCACAAATCATGCTAAAATCACAGAGTATCCAACTATACTGGTTTTACTCACGTGTCTCTAAGGTAAATAACTGAAATGTAGTGAAATTTATTAGATAGAGGAATCTATCTGGACTCTGAATATAGGAAACTATCTAATGAACTTTCCCCAAATGAACAATTCCATTTCAAAAAAGTTTCAATTTTCTTAAATATACATTTGACTCATGGTAACTCATTTACCTTAGCACACATAGTAACTGCTGACAAGATCAGTTCCCTAGATCAGTTCTATATATAAACAAAACACTAAAATAAAAGGAAACAAATGAAAAATCTCCATTCTTATTTTCTTTTGTATTCAAAAAGGAAAGAAAGCAACATTACCATCTTGCACTGGTAATACTTGATTTAGGTCATTTTGTTATGCATCCTCTCTTCTCTGTAAAGCAATGAACTTGCTTTCATACAAATAGATACAGTGTTATTGAAAAAGCAAATGAATTCTTCCATTTTACAGGATGAATCATTACTAGAAATGAAAACCTATTTTTTTTCAATAAACTGCTGGCATGATGTAGAGGTCTGTTCCAGCTCCAAGCCTGGCCTTTGTTTTTTTCTGCTTTTATAATTACTGAATGTGGAAGTATTTTTCTTGAACAGACAGAATAATTTTTAATTTTAAATTAATAAGCAAATCTCATTTGTCATATAAAGCTATATAAACAATGACTTCAGAAATCTACTTCCAATTATGCAAAGCATGTAGAGTCCGTGCTTTTGAAGGTACACTCTGCCTGAGTCAGCAGTTTGGGAAAAAACCTTCAGTTCTGCCTATTCACTTCAGTAGCCATTTACATCTCATTTCTACTACTCCATTAACCTTGGAGACTGACATTCTTCATGATTACATATATTCAGTCTATAAAATGTTTCTGTACAGTGTCACATCTGCATTGCGCCATACAGAAAAGCAAAAATCGCACTTCCTGGCAAAGGAGCAGGACCAGAGACTGGCTGGATTAGGACAATGGGAAGGGCAAAAGATAATATAAAGTGATTAAGCTGTGTGTTCCAATTGCTGTCTGGGCCTTGTTATTACTGTATTTGGGTCTATCATATATTTTACAGCAGAAAAATCAGTAGCAATCAAAAAAAAGATGTTTATTGTGGAGAGCAATTTGCATTCCAGAAGGAAATGAAATAGCATCTCCACAGTGGCTGAACAGAAAACCTGTAAGGCAGGGACCAACAGTGTATTAGGAAGCTGATCAAGGTAGCTGATGGCCCACTGATTCCACACAGCACAGGGATGTGGGTGGAGGTTTGGAAGGTGTGAGGGCAGTAAAGCGTTGCCTATTCTGTATGTTTACTTGTTTTGAATGCAGAGCATACAGAAACAGAAATGGTACCTTTGTGTAGTGATGGCAAGTGTGACTGGTCCACAGTATGGCCAAAGGGTTGATTCCTTGTCTGAAGGTAACAGTGACTCCCTCATTCTGGCCCAGAATTGAACCATAAATAGCTGCAGTAAATCTTAGGAAACAGAGATGAATAATTTATGTCTACTATGTAAGATCCTTACCTACTCCTTTTTCTTACTCCTGAGAATGTACTCTCTCATGTATGTTCCCGAAATGTAGAATATTAGGAAAATACTAAATACCTTTGTAGATACATTTCTATTTGAAATAACTACAGTGTGGTGGCTAATATGAGGAATAATCAGGCAGTAGGTTTAAAGCAGAATGTTTGGAAATGAAGGCTGCTACTTTCATATGCCATCCAGGGAAGTGCCTGAGTATGTTTGAGGAGACAGGGAGAGATCCCTCTGAAGAATAAGATCTCTCTGTTTTAAGATATGAGTTTAGGCAAATGTTCCCAGGGCAACTAGGAAGCAGTAGGCAATCTTTCCTTTGGTGTGCATCCTCTCCAATGTTATCAGGAAACAAAAAGACATGGAAGAAAGCAAAGAAGGTTTTCTTAGCGCCAACTGATGCAAAGGAAGATCTGTTGAGAGTTTCTGTCCTCCTGCTTTGCCATGGGTGCAAGAGCAGCCTGAGTATATCAGGGAACACAGATCTGGGACCCAGCTGCTTTGCTAAACATAAGTGATGTAATGAGTTATGGTTTAATCACACAACTAAATGTGGAGATGACTGAGACCAAAATAGGACTGCTAGTGATATGTGGCAAAGCAGCAAGAGAATCCAGAGTATTGGAAAAGTGGGTACAGTGTTCCCCAGCATCTTGGCCACGAAAGGCAGCAATTAGCTGTGATCCATGATAAACTTGATGAAGGCAGCCAAAACTATAACCTTTTAATCTGACCTAAGTCAGAGAAAGCTGGATTGATTAGACTAAAACAAAGATTCCTGTAATAACTCCTTTAGACTGAGTAACACAGTACTCTAAGGAAGGAGGACATCTGCAATCCTGAGACTTGCTTTGTAGAAACAGATTCAGTCTCAGAGCATTTTAGCCATGAAAAGGCCACTATAAACAGAGTTAATTTCTGGTCATGGAAAGAATGTAATCACCAAAGTATATGAACTACCACTAAAATACTCACAAAAAATAAAACTCTGTATAGTACAATTCATGTGGTTACATATTATTTTATTCTTTTTTTTACTTTTAAATTTGTGGTGCATGAAACGGAAAAAGAACACCCCTGGCTATTCTGAGCTATTCAGGCTTGCCTCAGAAGATGGAATGAAAGGAATCCCCACACTCTCCTCCAGCACCTAGAACGTGGATATGGGAAACTCTCCTGCTGTATTGTATCTGGAGCAACATTCACCACTCAACAATGCTTGCCAGTGGTCCATAGATTAAATAGTTCTGTTTTTCAATTCCCCAACCCAAATGGTGTAAATTGAAAATACTAAAGTAACAGATTTACTGCTTGTGAGATTAACTTCCAAGGAAAGACTTGAGCCAAATGAGAACACATGACAAGCTTTTCTTTTAAGTTACATGACAGCCAGCTCTATGCATGTCTATCCAGAGAAGTCCCCGAATGTTCTCCAGAAAAAGCAGAGCTGCAGCAGGATAGTTTTACTCCTAATTAATGTGAAAATATGGGCAAAAACTGCAGTTACAACTTCTCTGTCCAAGATCAGGCATCAGTCTAAATTGAAGACACATCTAGGACTGACAGACACATCTAAGAACATTAATCAGAGACATGTCCTGACTGACCAGTTATTTTTTCATGTCATAGATGTGTTTGCTTCCCATACTACTGCCACCAAAGAAAATGACTATGGTGTCATGGCTGTAAGTGCTGCATTTGTGCAGAACAACATGATGGCAGAGCACATAAGAATAGAAAAGGAGGGCAGTGATGCATACCTTTTCCTGGCTTGCTCACATCTGTAAGACTGGCCTGTTCTTATTCTTGGAATAATGTGTAATCCTATTAACTGTGAGGTCATTCAATTCACAAGTGAAGCACAAGAAGCCAGCTTACTGCATAATGCATAAATTGTGTCCTATAGCTTTAACATCCCAATGCTATCTTCCTTGGCTTGTAAGTGACCAAGAAAATTAAATTATTTTCATTCTAGCTCTCCCTTATCTAAAAGAAGTATAAAGGCTGATGCTACAAAACAAAATTAAGGCTAGTTTTTTATTATTTAAAAACTACTTGCTACTTTTCCTAGTTTCCATAGGCAATGTCTTTTAAAGAGTGGGCAAAAGTAAAAGTTAAGAAGTGTTAATGAAACAGGAATGCAAATGAAGGAACTTATGCCACACAGGTGAGAAGCTCACTGCCAGTTCATAGACTTATGAGTGAGAACCACCTACTGAAAAGGTCTAATTGTTAAGATCCAGACATGCAGAGGAAAAGAAATGTCACTCATTTACAACTAGCAGAAAATTTCTGACTTATTTTTCTATTTATTTGTCAGTCGATAAAATATTAATGCTTGGCTCCAGAAGAGCTGCTTTTCATTCTCCTGGAGTGGGGGATTTCAGTCCTTTGTAGTTTCATGGCTTTCTGTTTCCCTGGCTACGTTGAATAGGTGACCTGCTGGTGGTGTTTGTAAGATGAAAAGTTCCTTCTGCACGTCTAGATTCCCAGCTGGGCAGCAGCCCCCAGCTATATGCTTATTTAGTCTCTTCAGCTGCCTTCAGCAGCCTGGGAACTTTAGGAAACCTCTCAACAGGGCTGAGCCCTGGCCATGTCTGCTCAGTCACCTCGTGTCACACTTGCTGCCTTCAGCCACCTCATGGGAGGGTATAGAGAACATAGACATGGGCTTCTCTGAGAGATGTGCTGTGAAAGGACATGAGACACGGGACACATGCTGCAACAACAGAAATTATGAATATGAAAAAAAAATTTGTGCAGGAGGTCATTCAAGCCCTGCAATAGGCTGCCCAGATGGGCCATGGAATCGCCATCCTTTGAGAAGTTCAAACCTTGACTAAGCTGGTATACACTGGCCCTACTTTGAAAAGGCTGTCAGATGGCCCCCAGAGGCAGTCCCCCAACCTAAAGAAACTCTAATACTCCAGAAACACAAATACAAGAATTGCCTTGGGGAAGACAGTGGGAAAAAATATGTCTGATCTTAAAAATTGCTATATGGGATGCTGGGAAATTGTCTTCATGAGCTCCTTCATAATTTTTTGAGTAGCAGCACTTTAGAATGATAAGACAGGCTGAGAGTGTTGACTACAGCCTGGAAAAAAAAGTATTTGGCCTTCTGCATTGTATTTACCTGATAAGAACAGTACATCTCCTCTTTACCATATAGAGAAGACATCCAAGGGAACTCTTGAGCATCTTCGTTACCGTCTGCTGGACTTGCTTCACCCTGTCCACATCTTTCTTGTGCTGAGGACCCCAGACCTGGATGCACTACTCCAGCTGGGGTCTCACAAGGATAGAGGAGAGAGGGAGAATCATCTCCCTCAAGGTGGTTGTCTCAATTTCTTGACACAGGATAAAATAAGGGCTGGGAATCTATGAAGATTCAAGAGAGACTGTATATAGTTTACAAGTACAGATTCATAGATTATGACAGCCTATGAGAGATGTGGAGACTAAACTTCTGTATATGAGCGTATGACCCTGGGCAGTGAACAGGAAGGGCTGTCAGTATGGCAACCTGGAGAACTTTTCTAGCACTCCTGTCTTAAAAAAATTATAACAAAGAAGCCTATCAATTAATTGTATGTTTTGCAGGCAGTGTTAAGTTCTTACAGGCAAACATTTTTCAATCTGTTTTGTAAGATGACAAATGATAAATAACAAAAAAAAAAAAAAAAAAAAAAAAAAAAGAAAAAGAAAAATCAAGGGCTGTAGCTTATTCTACTATTAATGGCAGAACATGATCAAAACTTAGTCATTATCAGTTTTTGTCTTCTAAAATTATTTTGGTCTGAACACACACAACACTGTAAGGGGTAACAAAGGAAAGAAGCATCATAAGGATACAATTGTCTTAGTTTCAGGGTTCCATAGTGTCATAAGACACTGCAGCAAGACAGCAGCAAGCAATAAAGTGTAATTGAAAATTAATGTTATATCCAGACTTTTCATTTAGGGAAAGAAGCATATGCCTTCTATTCAACAGCTGTACAATGGAAGAGTTTTCATGTTGCCTTTATCTGTGTGTAAATGTTTTAGAATTTTTTACTGTAAATTTTTCCTCTGTTTCTCTTTATCTACTTCATGTCTCTCTTTATTCTCTTTATCCTATTTCATGTCTCAATATTGCAAAACTAGAAAGCACATGGCATCTTAGAGCTTCACTTTAAATATTTGAATGGACCCATTGATTTAACCACGTCTTTGAATGGTCTGATGTGCACTCTCCTGATGTCAATGAACATCAAGAGATGCTAATCCATTAACCTAAAGAAGAATGAAGACTGTCAGTGGGTAATTATTGGAGAGGTTATTTAAAAGCACCTTAAGAATGCCAAACCTCTGGAAAATCCCCTTTTGATGCCACAGCTCCTGTAATTCTAGCATCTCTGCTGTATCAAATCAGCTTTTTGCAAAATACACTGAAGCAACAAAAGCACTCAGGCAACTTGGATTGTTAACTTATTAAAAAGTTGTAATTCAGATGTGCACTCTTATACGCACTCAGAAATCTGAGTTTTCTTTCTATGTGATATTTTAAAGACTGCAGCAAAAGCAATGCTCTATATTTAGTGGAGAAGCTTGCTGTTTTTCATCAAGGCAGGTACTGTCATGAAAATGTCCTACTGAGTTGTAGGTTACCCAGATCATAAAGCAAATTCAACACCATGGATAGTGGAGATTTTTCAAGGCTCAGCTTATGTGTTATTAGACATAAATGCTTTGAAGAATTTTATTCTTAGAAATAAAAACTTTGTTTATATAGATTATCTAGATTTCCTCTGTGTTTGTATTTATATGGAGGCTGTACATTTCAACATAGTTTTGTATACAAAGCTCTCATTCCAGAAACATTGTATGGCTTTAAGAGTCCCTTGCTTAACTCCTGGCAAAGTTTCAGCATTGTTGCTGGTTTGCTGTTGCAGTAAATGCAGATGCATCAATGCTTAGGAGTTCCCTCTGTTGAGAAAGGAGGAACAGTGAAGACACACAGAGAATCCCTCCCACACTTCCATGTACATCTGAGCTCTGCCTGGCCTCACCAAGTTCTGCATTCTTTCATTTTCTTTACATACCTTGTATCTTTTATTTATTCCTGCACTCTGTAAGCATTATTCTGCCAACAGTTTAAATAACCAAAGTCAGCAAATCCAACAGATCTCATATGCTCTTGGCAAGGCTTATGAGACTCTGCTAAGAACATAGCAATGCAGAATGTGCCCCAGCTCACTTCCTTCCACTTTCTCCTGTGAGCTCTGCTTGTCAAAGCTAACCATCCCTTAAGTATGTTTAGTGGTTTTCTTTGTCCAAAGGAAGAAGGAAAACTCCAGATGTAGGACATTTAAATATAACACAAAACTAAAAACTAAGTTTCACTTAAGCAAAGATAGGAAGGACCTTGCCGGCTAAAAATTCTATTTAAACTCTACATTTTGACCAACTGAATGTTTTCAATGCACTGATATAGCTTATATTATGCTATCTTAACAAAAGCCTCCCACATTATTTGGAACATGAAAGAAAAAAGAACAGGACAAAACAGATTTGAGTATGACTGTTCTTCCCTATCTGTATAGAACTGTAAGATGGATATAATTTTTGATGGCTGGCTTTCATGTTTATTGGTTGCTGGGATACAGGGCAAAGAGGTTACACATAGATGCCATGATTAGGACAGGATTAACCTTGTCAGAGGGGGAATTTAAAGGAATCTAAGTGCTCATGACTGATTGCAATTGAAAATGATTATTTCAGGTTAAAGGTGTCTGCACCTCTTTCCTCCACAAGTAACAAAGGGGACAGAAGATGGATTCAAACAAGTTTGCCCTGCACCATGCAGCAGCTTACCCAAATGTGATCAATTGCTCTTCCTTTTACCCAAACATGATCAATTCAGCCCTCTCCAAGCATGACTGTATATTGCCATGTGTATGCAATAATTTAGCTGAAGGCCCTCAAGAGCTTACTATAAAACCTCTACAATTTCAGACATGTGTGCCAGTTATGTCTATGCTGCATTGAAAAGTGTAACAGTAAAGGCACATAACTTTCTCAGCATCCAGTACTGTGTATGTACCACACAGTCACACACCTAGGACTGGGAACCACACACACACACACACATGCAGCTGCAGTGCCCTGGTGCCTGCTTGACTTAAAAATATCAGCAAGAATCTTTTCTTGGCATAAAACTCTCATTGTGGCAGACACATGCCAATTAAATATTAGGTCTGGGCTAGGTAGGTTATTCTTAATGCAATAAGAAATTCGTCCACATATAGTGGCCCTTTTCCAAAATAAAGTTATTTATACACATTTGTATAGAAGTTGTTATTTCTTATGAATGCTCTAAAATGCTGCTATGGATGATTTTAATCACAGTAACTGGTGAAAAGTGATAACCCCTCCATCGTCTTGGAAATGATGTTTCTATGGTGGGTCTGGATATGGGCAGAAAATGACACTGTCAAATACCAATTGTCAAAACTAAATAACAAAATTAAGGATACAGAGAGATATTTGCAGAAGCCCACAAGTTTGCATGAATGGATGGCAGCTCAGAATTGAAGGAGTGAAAAATTTAAGGAAGTATCTAAGACCTTGGTCTTACACCAGTCTTCTGGTGACATATTATTACAATCCAGGACATCTCAAAGTAGGATCACAGGCATTTCTGCCTGCAAAGACTTCTAGTAAAGGTGCAATTTGCTGGGAGAGAAAGAAGACCTTGCTAGCAGAGCTTGGTACAGGTTGTTTTAGCTGCTGGCAAGCTCACTCTCCCTGTTGTAAATTGCATTCACATCTCACTGGTGCCTTACACTGGGCAAGAAGCATAAACTATAAAAGAAATGCCAGCTCCACATTCCAAACTCTGTAGACAAGAACTGGAATGGAGATTGGTTTTTTTCCCCATTTAAATCATTCCCCAGAAGCCCCTGTCATTGTGTCACAAATGTGACCCTCTGTTAGCTGGGTTTGGGTTTTGTTCCCCTGGTTAAAGCAATGAATGCACTTTAGCCAGGTTCTGTGCCAACTCCATCCTCCTCCTCCAAATTCATGCAGGACCTGTCCAACCGCAGGGAGGCAAAGGGGATGGGATGGGGCAGGAAGGCAACTGGAGCTGTACAATACAGATCACTTCAGAATTCACTACCACACTCTCACCATGTGTTAAATGTTTTAAGAGTAACTGATTTTATCTCTAAATTTTATGAACCGTCAGGACAGGAAATATGCAGTGGACACAAAACATACTTTTTTGTTTGTTGTGCTGTTTGTCCAGGCTTCTGAAAACTCCAAATTCTTCAGAAAAAAAATGAGTGTACAATGTGCACTCCAGCTGTGTAAGCTGCACTCAGCATCAACTGATGTTGATATGCTGCAATCTGAATGAGACAGATTTCTAATAAAAAAGGATCTCTAGTACAGCAACCACAAGGTTGCTGTATATCAATGGTGCTGTTGCTACCATACACGCTAAGCCAGACAAAGGATTCCTGCCATGCAAAACATCATCTCCACTGAAAAAAAACTGCTGTAATCTGTCCTATTGCAGTGAAAAGAGGAACTCTTTTACAATATAATGTCTCTAAAGAATGAAAATGCTACATTTCTCCTCTCCTTAAATCCTCTGTGTTCCTCCTTTTGAAATAATTTTACAGTCCTTCAGACAAACGTAGCAAATGAAGTTGCATTTAGGATTTTGCCACAGTTGGTATTTTTATTTCCCCAAGCAGGTTTATCAGGGTAGCTCCATTTGAGATGCTTCAATTTAAGAAATGAAAGAGGGCTGTTAGGAAGTGTAGTCTCTTACAAGACTCTCCAGACAAATGCACTAGAAGTGCCTGCTCAGTAGCGCTCTGTGTTCTCTTAAGCTCCCTTGTCCAATACTGCTGGAATTGGCCCTGTTAAGAAACAGGATTCAAAAGATTATTTCAAGACCACTCTGTACAACAACTCTGAAGTGTTAGATTCTAGTTCTCTTAGTTCACGTATGAAATTGAGTATCTTATGAGGCTAGCCTGTGAAATAAAAGGGTAATGAAAGCAAAATATCAGGAGGCATCCTTTATTTTAAATTTAAGGTGGCACAACTTCACCTCTCTTTGAAGTCAGGTTCATCGAAGAGGTCTCTGCACTGAGGTGTCACCTTCCATTCCCCTTCTCAGGGCGGGACAGCAGCGAGCATCCTGCGTGCAGGAGCTGGAAGGCTCCAGTAAAGCCTCGGGCTCATTAGCTTCTTTTTTTTTTTTTTTTTTTTTTTTTTTGCCTAACGAAACCCACTTTCCTTCAAGAGTCGGTGCTGATTTGAAATAATCTCCCGAACTTTCATGCTGAACACAGCATTACTGCGCTCCCGTTGCGCGGGGAGATTCCGCGCTCCACGCCGGGCTGGCCGCGAGCGAGCGACAGCCGCCCCGGGAGAGGCGCCGTGGCCCCCCGGCCGTGCTGCAGCGCTCCCCGGGCACGGCCACCGGAGCCTCCTCCGGCCCTCCAGTGTCCCCCGGGGCCGCCGGCGGGACAGCGCGCCCGGGACTCACCGCGGAGTTCCGCAGCCACCGCGGCACCGGGGCCGGCTCGCAGGTCAGCGGCAGCCGCGGCAGGTGCCGCCGGCGGGGCGATGGAGGCGGCGGCGGGCAGCGCCTCCCCGGGACTGCCGCCCGCCCGCCCGCCCGCCGGGGAACCGCGGCCCGCGCCCCCCGCGCCGCTCACCTGCCCGCCCGCGGCTCCGGCTCGCTCGCTCGCTGCCGCTGCCGGTGTCGCTGTGCTGCCGCCGCTGCTGCCGCCGCCCCGCGGCAGCGCTCCCGCCGCCGCCGCGCCCCTCAGCGCGCCCCGCGCAGCACCATGCCGGGGCCGGGCCCGCGGCCGCGGCCGGGGCCGGGGCGGGCGGAGCGCGGCGCTGCCGCAGTGCCGCGCCGTGCCCGTGCCGTGCCGTGTCGTGCCGCGCCGCGCCGTGCCCGT
The DNA here is from genome assembly GCF_901933205.1 of Camarhynchus parvulus. Classification (NCBI taxonomy): domain Eukaryota; kingdom Metazoa; phylum Chordata; class Aves; order Passeriformes; family Thraupidae; genus Camarhynchus; species Camarhynchus parvulus. The sequence goes on along the minus strand of NC_044574.1, from coordinate 37,591,110 downwards.
TCCGCGCCGTGCCGTGCGCTCCCGCCGCTGCCGGCTCCGGCGGGGAAAGTAGGTCAGGGCGGCACTGAGCATGCTCGGAGCCGGGCCGGGGGCGGCCCCGGGGCCCGGAGGGGGCACGGGGCGGCCGAACCCCCGGCCGCGGGGCTGACACGGGGCCAGGGACGTGCGGCGGCCGCGGGCGACGCGGGGAGGCCTGAAGCGAGCGGCGGCGGCGGGGCCGCTGTGGCGAAGGCGGGGGGTGCGGGGAGTGCGAGCCCCCTCTGCCCGAGCGGAGCCGGCAGTCCAGAGCAGCCCCGGCCCCCCATCGCATCCCTTCTCAGAGACGCTTGCGGGAGCAAGTGCTGCAGAAAGGGATAACACCCCAGCACGCCTAGATAATCTTGAGAACCAAAATGCTGCGCTTCAGAGAAATGGCACACGTGCTTTCCCCCAAGGGCTTTATTCCTAACGGGATTGCAGCACCCAGCTCCAGTTTGAGCTCAGTCTGAGAAGGTCCTAGCCTGTGGGAAGCTGACACTGACTATAGATGTCTAAATGGTCTGTCCGCAGAGGGTAAAGCTGTCTTTAGCTTGAGCAAAAGTGCTTGAATTTGGTTGGTGCTATCTGTGCAGGCTGTGCAGCTGCCAAACAAGGGATTGGGATGTAGGTGGCCAGCTGCAGGCAGGAATCTGGCAGGAATCTGATGTGAGCCGATGCTGTCCTGTGCCGCTGTCCTGTGCCACTCTTCCGTGTTTCCTCCCTGACCTTGTGGCATCAGAAGAGGAGAATGCAGAGCGACCTTCAGCTGTGTGACAAGACCAGTGGGTTAAACCATGAAGGTCTGTATTTCCAAATGTTTGTAGTACTTTTGTAGTCAGGCTTGGACCTTGATCTTACTATCCTCTTTTGATTGCTTCCAGGGAGCAGTAGCTGAAGCTCCTCTGCTCATGGAGGAGTAATCAGATGAGAGAGCATTTGCTGAAACTGGACTGCATTTCATTGCAGGGGCAAGTGTATGTGAAGTACACTGTGGTATACATCAAAGCAGGTCTCTAGTCTGCCCAGGGGAAACTGAACAGGAATAGCAACAAAGGATTCAGAAATAGGGAGGCAGACCCACTCCAGGGAGCTGGGCTAGTTATGTCAAGGGCCTGGGCTCCTGGTCCCACTACCTTGCATGCAGGAAGTGCGGGGGTTGAACGTGGATGCATCCAATGCTTGGGAGTGGTGCAGGCGCTGGTGAGATCTGGCTGTTGACAGCCAGGGCTTCTTGTGTTCAGTGTCTCCAAAATGGAGAAAATTGAAGACAATGGGGAAGATGCATTTGGTGTTGTCAAACTTGGCAGCTGAGGGAATCAGCCAAGGAGTGTGCGTGCTTCTTACTAATTCTTCCAGCAAAGCATTCCTTGATGGGAGGAGCTGTTTAAGTCATGGGTCCTTGTTGGCCACTGACTTGCAATTTGTGCTAGCTTGACCACACTAATTATGAACTTGGTTTTCCTTCTTCGTATCTTGAAGTACTGGGTTTGAACACAATTGCGTAGAATTTATTTATCAGTTAATGATGGAGCAAGTCATATAGTTGTGTGCCCAGTCTTACAAACGCCTTTAGGTCAGGTAACACTCTGCCACTATCTGGATGACTGTCAGATCTATGTGTGATACGAGGTTGAATTTTTATATTTGGAAAAGTCACACATCTTTCCTTCTGCAAGGGTCTATCCTTTCAGGCTCCTCAGGTTTCAGTGAACATAAGCCTGAGTTGCTGGAGCCAGCCACCACATTACTTGCTCCATGCCCTTTCCTGGGAGATCACTATCACCTGCCAGGTGAGCGTGTGGACTTAGTGAGGCATTTTTCCATCGCACCTTCCAATAGTGCTTGCACCAGCTGCATGCAGAGGACTGGCCCACTGATTTGAGCAGGAACTATGAAAGGTCTTCTGGATATGTACCCTAGTTCTGGTTAAGGTATAAAAAACTCCCTAATTTACCTGGGTATAAATCAAAATCATTATATAATATTATTCTAGATACATGAATGATAAAATTGGCAATGTTGTCTTGTTTTTTTTTTTTTAATAATACCTGCTGTAGGTAAACCCTGACATTTCATACTTAGTGCTACAGTGACCAGATTCTATTCCTATAAAACTATTACATCATTTGATTAAAGGCAGCCTTTTACCTTAGAGCAAACAGAACTTTGGTATTGCTAAGAGTTTTATCTGACAGCTTAATCAGGGAAGCCTTGTAATCATGCAGTTAAAAAATCTAAGATAAGACTAAATTGTACATTTTGTGTGGTTGTAGTCCCTCCATCCCCTAGGCAGAGTGGCATACTGGAATGGCTCAGACAAGCTTGTGTGCTACACAATGAAAGGTTACAGCAGAGAAACTAAAGAAAAAGGAAGTTTTTAAATAGTATTCAGCAAACCAGCTGTATTAATATGCCAGTCACCATAAATACATGAGGGGATATTCCATTTAGAAATTAGCTTGCCGTATTTCTCATAAAGTAAAAAAGGAAATTTTGATTATGAGAAATATCTTGTTTCAGTATGTGATGTTACACTTTTGCTTCTTTTTAAAAAACTCTAGCCCCAACTATAATTAGATCTTGCATGAATACTGATGAGAAAAGAATAACTTTATTTATTAGGATACGTATCTTCAGCATGCTACTTTTTTTTTTTTCCTGGGGTGGTTCCTTTTTTTATCCTCTACAAGTGGACAGGAACGACCAATTACATTTTATTCCTCCTTATGCCTTATTTTTTAGGACATGGGGTTACAAATGTAACTTGTTTTATACCTTTACTATGACTCCCTTCTTTGCTCCTCCCAGAGGAGGAAAAATTCTCAGCTTGTTTGAAGATTACATTTTCTACTGTGATCCACTTTTGTCACTCATTTCTGGGGGAAATTCTTTCCTGAGATGTGTCATAGACAGTTTGTAAATGAAACAAACCCACTGATCATGTAGTGACTATAATGTTATCTTATGTAAATGCATACATGATTCTTCTTGAAATTAACAGCTTATTGTGGTTGAATTCCTTTTTGAGGTTCTTGAGGTTCTCCTTTTGAGGCTTTGCATTATATTGTCTTGATGGAAAGGTCTCCCCCTGTTGTACAGCATGTGTGTGGACAGTTTCTGCATGCATTTGTAGCTGTGTTGAAAGTGTTGTTACTCAAGCCCTTCAGTGATGTGTGCTGCAGAAAGTCTAGCTCTGCTGATGTGCTAAGGCAAGGGCAGATGTGTCTGCATAAATTATTGGCAGCTGAGGAAAGGGTGAAATCCACACCTCTTGTGATCTGAAGGGAAAATTCCACACTGATGTTACAGAAAACTGGATTCAGAGGGTTTGGCACCACTGTTAAAAAGCTACCAAATTTTTAGGACGTGAAGAAATAAAAGAAGGTCTGGTGAGAACCTCTCTATCCCCATCCTTCCCCCCAGCACAAAATTTTCCGCGTATAAGCTGAGGTTAACTGAGAACACTTCATACAGATGAAAGAGTTTTGGTTCCTTTCTTTTTCTGCATCCACTTCCTGCCTCATGATTTCCTGTACATTTCCTTCTAGCTACTGAAAACTGGAGACAGAGTATTGCTTCAGAGAACACTGATGAGATGAAGCTCAAGACTGGAAATGAAGCTGCTGAGCCAGACAGAAGAATTTCAGTTCCCTGTCAAACCTGAGAGAGCTTTTGTCTTTAGACAGATATATTGGTTGACAAATGGATTAGTGGGGATGCTGGATGAGCCAAAGGCCTAAGAATTGTTACCTTAATAATGTCAGATGCATCAGACTCTTTAATTCTTTTCTTACCAAATAATCTTATTTAATTCAACTTTTTGTTGTATAAAACAAAGATCATTTCTCTAATCGCCTTTGCTGACCTCGCCTGGCCCATGGCTTTCCAGCTGAATAAACAGAGATAGGGCAATAAAAAACAAATCTTCACCACTAATTAGCTCTTGAAACATCAGTGTTTACCATTCACTGCATGAACTGACTATCAGGCATTACACCACCATGAAAACAATCTACAACTGCATGTCATGAGTGTAAAATAATACAAGGCACAGGGTACAGTGCTGAATTGCAACTGAATGAAAAGATACTGGGCATGTTGCATGACCTTCAGCAAGATTCTATGTTTATGTCACTGAGAAAGAAGAGCCAAATTATTCATGAGGCTGAAAGGGGGAGAAAGGACATGTGATCTTGGAACAGTTAGAATTATGTTATTCTTGGGGGGAAAGATCTAGATGATTATGTTAATATTACCATTTATGTTATACTCTCACCAGAGTCAGTTTCAGGAATGTGTCAAGCTCTGTGTGTTTTATCCAACTGCAAAAAATACGATAGGATTTTAGAGCATCAGTCAATACTGTTTTTATTTCTTTTTTGTTTGTATTTCTTATGAAGCAAATGCTTTCAGAAACAAGATAAATCAATAGGTGTGAATCATCAATTAGGTGGATATAAGATGAAACTTTTAAAGAATATTATATAATCAGGCATTAATATGTGAAAGAAAAAAAAAAAGAAAAAAGCAACAAAGGACTTTATATAATATTAGCAAAACTCAAAACTGTTTTCAGTGATGTAGCTATGTTCTTTATAAATGCTATACACTTACTAGAGGAAGTTGAGTATGTTATTACAGGAAATAATAGTGTCTTTGAAGATACTGTTTATCATTAGGAATGAGAATTCTGCTTTTCAGCATGGTCTGCAGTTGAGTAGCACTGCACAAAGGCACTAGTGTAATAAATGCAGAATACACCCTGACGTATTCTGGTGTGCCAGACTGGGCTTTTTTACTTTGAGAAACCACATGTCATGAGCCCCTCCATTTTCTTATTAGATATTCACAAAAGCTGAAATGGTTTTTTTTCCCTGAAAACCACTTTTGCTGATCATTTTCAGTAATATTTTTAAGGGCCTTTTGCTTTTCTCCTGACTGTATTCTGTGGCTGGTAACTTCTGTGGATTCTCGCTTTAAAGATTGTGGTTTGTGTCATGTCAGTCTTGTGGTATTAGCAGTTATCTCAGTAAAGCTCATTTTTAACAAACTTCATTTTTAATACTATGTTGAGCTTAAAGCTTTTGCTGCCTTAAGATATAACTTCTGCATTTCCAGCATCACATTCTATCAGTTAATCCAATGTGTATTTATGTCTTTTCAGATATTAGATCATTCTGCAAATTAAGTTTGCTTGACCAGTACTCGAACATTTATCCAGAAGCGCTTTCAAGTTCAGACTTCCAGCATTGTCACAACGTAACCCTGCCATCTACTGGAAAGTATCTAGTAATATTTTTGTTGTTAAAATTGGGGTGGTTATGTCTACAAATTTTATGTACAGAAAAGGCTGCCTCTACTTTGAAACACACAGGCTGATTCCATGTTGTTCAGTGGAAACATGCACCTGAAATACATGGGTTTACATGGAAAGGGATCAAATATGTAGTAAACAAGTGCTTATCGCTCTCAGTCAGTCAACATTTTTGCCATCAAAAGTTATCAGATCTCTCATCCTCCCCTCCCACTACTTTTTGGGTGGTGTCCCAGGACTAGGGAAGTTCACTGGGTAGTCCCCTGGCCTCACGGTTCTCTGCATGATTGGAAAGTTTGGGGGTGGGCAGTCAGGGGGTACACAGCTTCTTTGATGGCTCAGAGATTTTGTGTGTGAGAGTCTGATTTCTAGTTAAGTGGGCAGCTGTACCCTCAAGATCACCAGGTTTTCATCTGGAGGGACAAAAGAAGCAAGCATTTGGAGAGACTGAGTGTAGCAGACCAGCTATGCTAGAGGATGTATGCATGTGTCACTGTTGCCAACCTGCTTGCAGGTTATGCTGTGGAATAGGCTCTGGGGCTGCTTGGTCCTATTTTGTCTTCTTCTCTGTAAGTTATTGGTAGACTGCTGGCATCTGAAAGTACTGGGTTTAGTAAAAGACAAAGGGTCTTCTTGGTTTGCAGAACTCCTGCTTTTCTTGCCCTGTGCATTTGTGTAGCTGAGAGGTGCTAAGAAGTTCACGTGGTTCTGGGAGCCTCTTCCCTCAAAGGCTTCAGAGCTGCTATCTCTAACAATCTCTAATTATCACTCCATGCTCTTTCTCTACCCTTTCTTCCTATACCCTTCCTATACCCTCTTTGTGGATGAGATTTGCTTTACTTGTTGAACAAGACATTATCTCCTCTGAAAGACAGGGAAATAAAACCAAATGCAAAACAGTAAAGCAAAATTTGCTTCATAAGAGTTGAAGGAATTCAGTAAGTCATCCTGCATTGGTTTTCAAGGACTGGAAGCTATGTCCCTGCATTGATTCACAGCCAAAGCTGTCCATACAGGGGTCTGTGCCCCTTAACACAGTACAGACAGCTTAACCAGCTCAGGTACAGCCACATGTGTTGCATAACACATGTTGACACAGGTTCAGTCCCATAAATCCAACAGCAACTTCAGCTGTGCTGAGCAGGACACAGTGCTTGGTCAGACTGATACCCAGATCTCTGGGGTTGTGTCAGTGGATGTGGCTCCCTGCAGAAGGAGCGAGGTTAGGCGTGCCAGCAATGCAGCTGTGCCTAGTGACAGCTAGTGTAGCGACTGTGACAGCTCCCCCTTAGCAAGCAGAAGTTTCTCCAGAATGGCTTTTCAGTGGAAACAGCTTTGCAAATGAAGTATATTAAGTATCTGATTCAGTTTTCGTTTTAAGAATAGATTAAAAAGCAAGATACAACAGGTGAATAATTTCAAAGATTATCGTATAATAGCAATAGCAGAGATGCAATCAAAGTCTCATTAATGCTTTCTTTCCTCTATGTACTAGTTTTCAAAAGAAATTATATTCCTTGGTAGAAGACCTTTCTATTATGGAGGAAATTTTGTAACTTTCTCTTTGATAGGAGAAAAGACCAAAATTGTTATCTACTCCCCATTAAATTTGCCATTTTACAACTCACCTCCCCACAGAAAGACCTTGAATATGGTTCATATTACTTCTAGATATCAAGAGAAAAAAAGTAATTGGTCACAGCACATTGTCTGGATGTTAATAATATTTCAATTTTACCTTGTTGAAAAAATAATTTATTCTCACCATATATTAGAAGGGAGGAGATCTGGCACATTCGTAGGCTTCCTGCGATTATGTGTAATACTTGCATTTAAGGTCAAAACCATTTTAGATTATTTAGTTTATGGAGGATTGTCTCCTACACTATAATAGAAGGCAAGGTTTTAGAGCCCCAGATACAGGATATCACTTACTTAGACTGCAATGGGATGAGCTGCAGAAGGTACTGCACCACAAATGGGATGGTGGGGTCAGACACCTGGTCTTAGCAGAAGAATCTTTGCACTAGGCATAAACAGGGGTAGTTTTAGAGGGAGTGGGCACAAGAAATGCTTGAGCTGTTCATGATCAGAAGACAAGAAAGAAGGATATTTTGGGTGACTGCCAATGAAATAGGTTCTAATTTTCTGCTCCAGCACTGAACTAGAACTGCTTGTCCTTAGGCTAGAAGATGGGTGGGACAGAGTGGGACAAGTTACTGTGATGTTGCTCTACCCTCCTGTGAACACCTTGTCTCTCACAGTTAACCAAATGGTGTGGGTTGGGTTTTTTTTTCCTCCAGCTACAATATATCTCTGCATATTAAATTGAAGTGTTTCTTGAACAAAAGAAGGACAATTTCAGTCATGGCTGAGTCCTAAAGGGAACCAAAAATATTCTTTAGCTTCTCCTGTCACATTATCATAGACTATGTGGCAGTAAGAGGAAAAGTCTCTTCCGCCTACCCTGCATTTCATATCCTGAAAGAGCAGCTCCTGTCTACTCCATTCAGAACACATTATTTTTTGCACATACATACCTCCTTTTTCCTTCTGGTAGGTTTTAAGAGCTCATTAAAACTGCTTCTTCCCTTTCACAGGACTCAGATATTTATGACTTATTAAACTTCCTTTTTGTCTGTAACACAGGTTGATTTTACTGCCTACTTTCCCAACCCTGCATTAATGAGACACTCCAGGAGAAATCTTCACAGATAGAATGCCTAGAAGGGAGAAAATGGTATAATCTACTAGAAAAAATAAAGTTGCAAGAAATTCTAAGACTCATAGACTGCCAAAATATTAATTTTTGCAGAGTTAAAGAGGATTATTCTTGTTTGCAGAAAGCTGTCTATGGTCTTTTCAGAATAGACAGACTTAGTAAACATTTTTTAAGAACAAAGCAGAGTAACTGTCTGCCAAGTCTTCCACCAGTGACCTTTCCTGCTCTGAAGTGGGAATGGCTGCTGTGAATACATTGAGCATGGTCAGGAAAGGGTGACCACAGTAACTCCAGCTGGCAGAACAAACAGGGTGTGTTTGGTGTTTCTTATGTGTTCTGTAGAATTTTATTCTGTCTTTTGCTTTCATTGGTGCCAAACACCCATCACCTTTAGCACTTGTGCTGAGTAGCAATGAGTTGTCCCTCCACTCTGAACAGGGGGATGGTGTCAGTTCTTGCTTACTAGAGAGACAGCTTGGAGGGGACAAGTGCCATGGCAGGGGCAGTTCACCCTGAGATGCTGCTTCCCCCATTCCTCATGCAGTTAGAAGCCGGGAGTCATCTTAGGTAAACCCAGCTGGTGTGAGGCATGTCCAGCTACCTCACAGGTCCAGTCAGGCAAATATATTCAAGATATCCACATCAGGTATTTGGTGGGAGATGTAACCGTGCATTTCAAGGACATAAGTAATTCAAGATAATTGAAACAGCAACAGGGGCACGTGGCTTTCTCTTCTCTGCACTTGATATGTGGGTAATTGGTTTTTCTTTACATGATATATATAGTTCATGTACTGATGACAAGTAGTTGTTCAAAATATTTGCAGCTCTGGAGAAATAAAGTGCTTCCACTGTGGGTGTTTATTGTCTGATAAAAAACACATCATTTTGTTTGAGGAATTTCTTTCTGGAGCCCAGAGAACAGCTTAATCACTTTAGAAGGCTAATTTATGAAATTGCTGAAAATATCATAGTCTACAGAGTAACTTAACATATGTACAACATGGCTTGTAAAACAGTATTTAAGAATAGAAAGTGAGACAATTATTTGATAGACTACCTATTATTAAAAATATAGAGAGCAAATGAAGATGTATTAGAAACCAACAGTGTTCTTATTTTATTTGGAAAATACAAATTGGTGGTAAAATTAATTACCTGTAAAAGTCTATTGATTTTAAAGTCCACTAAGACTTTTAAAATATAGAAATGAAATGGTTATCACTCAAATGCTATTCATTCTCATAAAGCAAACTCAGTTTATCTGAATGGGTTTCCTATTATTTGTTTGATTTCTAAATAGATTATGAAGGCATTTTCAAAACTACATTTTCTTTTGAAGCACCTTCTGTGCTGTGAAAGAGACTTTGGCAACAATTCTTTATGGAATGTAAGGCTAATGCATCAGACTTGCTTAGGTCCTGTGTGGAGTAATGTAGACGTGCTGCTGGATGGCTTCAGGCTGCCTGTAGATTTTACATGGAGAATATAGAATTCATCATTTTGAGTCTATTCTCAAAGTTTCAGGATCTCATAGTTATATATAAAGGATATGCAGCCAGTTCTTTGGTGTGACAAACCTTATGACTGACAAGGAAGTGACACTGCTGAGCAGCCAATGTATCTTCTTGGACCTTTTGTTGATAAGCATAAACAAAATCATTAAAAAGGGAAAAAAAATCATTGTACACTTTGGTCACACAAAGAGCCAATAATAGTCTTAGGTTCAATGTCCAAGGGGCTGGATGCTCTCAGCTCATGGGTTCTCAGGAGGTATGGTGTATCCCTCACCAAATTGCTTCAAGTCTCTGCTCTGAAATACAGCTTACACATCTGCAACAGGGGGGTTTGTATATTCATACACGTTACAGGGATACTTTCAGATCTTTGCTGGTTGTTCTGTTGTTTGCATGTACTGTGCAAAGTATTATTGTTAAGAGTTATTTTATAATTCTTGATAGTTACTGAAGGTAAGATTGTTACTTTTTTTTGGTGTAAAATTAGACGCATAATTTCCATGCATCAATAAATGCAGGTTTCAAAAACTGCCAGTTTGCAAGAGAATTTTGTTTTGATCACTTCATACAATTTCTCCCACAGTTTCTCGTAGTGTCCTAAAATCCTGCTGTCAATAATAAAGGAAAAAAACAGATAAAACAAGTGTCCTAAAAGAGTAGCTGTAGTTAACCTAATCCTAAAACCAGCAACTAACACACTACTGGACTGACTACTGGAATACTGTGCTGATAAGGAATTCAAGCTGGAATACTGTGCTGGTAAGGAACTTCAGGCAGTAGAGTCATTATGCATTTTAAAAGCCCCAGGCAAACATTCCATCTTGCTCCCCTCCATGCTGTTCCTTGACTTTGAGCCTTCATTCTCTCAAGTCACAATTGACTTCGCTCACTGGTTTAGGATGGCACATAGAATGATGTCTTAAGTTCAGAATTATTACTTAAATGCAGCAACTTGTCACTGTCAGAAATAACTCTGCTCTGAAATGAACCAAATGGGAATGGGGGAAGAAATGGGCAGCACTTCTACTTGCCTGGGACAGTCTCCCATATCTGTAATCAGGAAACACAACAACTGTGTCTCTGAAAGATGTCTAGTGAGATGCACAAATCATATATGAATGAGAGATTGTTCATCTCTGGAGAAAAGCATATGGAAATGCTGAAGTATATCAGGAAAACTTCACTGACTAGTCTTGTTGCATTTGCCCCCTTCTCTTGGGCATATGCATGATTTTGCTCTGTGTGTTCTGAGCAATGGAGCTTGGCACTTCAGACACCCAGAGCTCATTCTGTCCCACTCTTCTCGCCTGCTCTGTATGCTTTGCACTAAAACAGCTCAGAGAACTTTATAATTATAATCTGTATAGGTCAAAGACTCCCAGCATTAACAATTATGAATTTACCAGTATGATAAAAATGAATTTGACTGCTTACAGATAATGAAAATAATGGTATGTTAGGGGTTAAAGATGTGTGGCTTTTTATATTGGCCACTAAGTAGAGAGAAATCTAACCATGTGCTGTTATCTTGCTTTTTGGTACTCAAGCTGGTGTTGGTCAGTGTAGACAAATTCCTTGTCTGCATGAGCTGACTGACTGTGGGAATGTCCATGGTCCATTGCTACCACAGCTGGAACTGCTGACATCTCCAGTGCCTTGACCTGGCTACCACTGACTGCTTTGGTTCTCACACCCTAACATTCCGTGGACTTTCTGACAACAGGCTGAAGGCTGGTAAGTATTTTCAGAGTATTTCTTTGACAGTGGAAAGGAGGCTATGTGTTCATGTATTCTGTAACAGCTGCCTGAACAGTCTTGAAAACAATTCCTGGTCAGTAATGGAAAAAAAGGTAGGAGTAGCTTTGGTTATTGCATGAATGTCTCTTGCCAATACTCTAGTGAAGGAGGATATACTGCAGACCGAGAAAACTTCTCTAAAGTCCTTTCTGTTATTTGAAAAGTGTTCCACAGTGACTACAGGAATGGAAATGTGTTTTGTTCTGGAAAAATAAGTAAGTTGCTGTTATAACAAAAATTAAAGATGGAAAGAAAACTAAGACTATCATCAGAATACTTCCTAGCCTTTAGAACACCTTCACTTTTCCTCCACTCTAAAGGAATTTTCTTAGTTTCCTTTGGTTTTTGGTTTTTTTGCCATAATGGTTGTAAATTGCATAATGTGCGCATTTATTCATAAAAAAAAGGTAATAAGTAAATCAACTTTGGGGATTACAAAACCCAACAAGATTACACTACTTAAAATTCTCTATGGTTTGGGTAAATACAATTCTCATACTTAGGCACAGGCCAGGTTTCACTGGGGCTGAAAGAAACTGGTGGAAGTACTGTGCTGGAGACAGCATTTTTGGATATGAGTGTTCTTATTCAGATTTTGCTGGTTCATGTTGTCCTGTTAATATATATTCATGCTTCTTCTAGAGTTTCACATATTTTAGTGTAGAAACTCTAAAACTGCTAAAAGTTCACACCCTAGTCTTGCTAATCTTGAAGGTGAAAGAGATTGATACAAAGATTCACCCATCCTGGCATTTTATACATTCTGGGGAGACAAGCATTTCTCTTTGTGGATATCTTCCATGTCCATCACAGTTATTGGAATTTTATTATATTATATTCCCAAGGGAAATGACATACAAATAATGGATCAGATCCAAACCATCATAGTAACCATGTGATTTCCCCTTCACAGCCCTTGAAATCTTATTGTCGTCTGAAAGAAAACGTCCCTTGACTCATAGCATATTCAGAACAACAGAAATTCACAATGTAGGTAAAACTACATGAAAAATAATGTTTTTTCCCTGAGCGGACAGTTTTTACTCACCCCTGTCTCTGTGGCTTCTTTCATGATCAGATGGGGTGTTTTGAATGTTTCCTTATTTGTAATCCTTGAAACCATTCCAATGGAAGGACAGTTTTTCTCTCCCAAGCCTGGCAAAAGAAAATATATAAAATCAATATTTTATTGATCCTGCAGGTCTCCAACACTGTCATACTGAAAGTAGCTTCAAGATGGGCAAGATCTCATCTGCAATACCATGGGTATATTACTTCACAATTTTTTTACCCTAATGTTTTATGAGATGACCAAGCAATTCTCTTTTTCTGGACTCTAGGCTAGGTTTCCTTTAGTCAGTCCATGATATTACAAATCAGTGATGTATACAGTTCAGCATAACTTAGTCAATCTTTGTTTTAAAGTAAATGTTTAAAAATAACTGAAAAAGCATATTTGTCCTTTACTACTACCAGATGTATACTGGCAGAAAATGCAGAGAAGTGCAGCAATGCTATTTCATTTGAAGTGGTATTAGTCATGCTGATTGGACCCTTTTCTCTGCAGTATGTGTGTGTGTGTATGTGTGTGTGTGTGTGTGTGTGTGTGTGTGTATGTGTGTGTGTGTATGTGCAGGGGAGTGTGTGTAGACCCTCTGGACAAATACTCAGAGCCCAGCAGCTTGGTACATTGGCTCTTTCCATCATTGCATGACATAATCTGTGCCTGCTGCTAAGTCATTATATTTGCAGCAAATCATGGTACCACTTTGCTTTGTATTTCACTGTGCAAGCTGTAACCCTCTTGAATCCCCCATCCTTCCAGACATCCAGATAGCCTATTTGCAGCTGGCACTTTTCAGCAGGGGCCTGCTAACTTCATTTGCTATTGTCTGCTTTTACAGAAATGGTGGACTGTAGGTTCATTGACAGATCAATTTTTTCATTATCAGCATATGCAGCTGTTTGAATACTTACTATTCCCTCATTCTTGTCCATTTTCTGCTTATTGTCAAAGAAGCTAAAGTGCTTAGTGGAAAGCCCAGCTTCCCAAGTCAATTTGACTGGTAATTATTGTTTAAATAAAACAGACAACATTGCGAAAAACCTTCCTGGGAACATACATGTCTTGTATAATTACTTCTGAATAAAATTATGCTGTGAACATAAATCTGAACTGCAGAGTTGTTTGATGCAGTTAGAAATCTTTCTAAATTGCTTTAATATTTATTGCAGTTTTTGAAAAGAAAAGTACAGCATTTTTAGCAACAAATACCTTGCATAACATTTTTTACTCCAGTTAGTGACCACCTCTACAGTTTATCAGGTGAAAAAATATTTCTCTAAAGGAAATAAACACAGTTTAGTCTTTACTACTTATATGCAAACTCATAGTCTGTAAGCCAGCAGGCTATTGCCCTAGCTGTGCACTTGAGAGACTGCTCATCATGCAGAACAGCTCTGAGTGAAGCAGCTGTTGGCCCAGAGGCAGCAGGACAGGCACAAAACTTCTTCACTGCATGAGCTCCTAGGGTTCTGAGTTACTGATAATTTTCTCTGCCAAAAGCCATAATCTGGATTTGGAAAGAAAATAAAGGTCTAATTAGCTCATGCTTTATGCTTTATCTGAAAGCCAGGACTCACCTACAGAAGGGTGAAAGTAGCAGAGCACAGTCACTTCCCATCACCTGAGTGACCCCAAAGTTTGGTCCCTTCAGTTGCTGCTCTCTCTATGAGGCTCCTACTGTTTGCAGTGTTTTACTTCCTCACTAAGCTAAGAGACAGCAGGACAGCCCTTGGCAGAGCTGAAGGTGATTTGCCTTCAGATCCCCGTGACGTTCCTGCTGCAGATGAGTCGCCAGCCTTGTGAGCACTGCAGACTGATTTTACATGCCTGGCTTTACATGCCTGGCTCCTGCCTGCAGACTTCTCTGAGAGCTTCTGGTAAAACTGCAGGTATCACTTACAATCTGTGACCCCTGGGTGACTGAGGCTCTTTGCCTCTGACCAGCCCACATTTTGCTGTAAGGAGTTTACTGAAGATGCATAGCAGAGTGTCCCTTTCAGGATGGGCTCCCAGCTGAAATCTCCCTAACTGTTGTGTTCAGAAAGGTTTGAAAATTGTCCTGGAGTTCATCAGTGTGTAGTCCTTCTGTAGTGTCCTTCTGTTCTTCTGGAGTGACCTTGTGCTCCAGGTGAAGAGGGGCTTCTCTGTCAGGCTGATTTCTGGTAGCCTGGTGAGGTGTTATTGTGAGTGTGATCTATAAGTTTAAATCCAGAGATGATCATGCTAATTGAAACCTTTTCAGTTTGGCTCCCTGTGTGTCTAAGCGTTCATATGCAAACTCTCATTTCCAAAGCCAGGCAGAGGCTGCCTCACCTATTTCCCTCATTTGATTATGTGGCTCACTGTTGCAGCTAACAGATTACATTTTTAGCTATTACCAATTGCTCTTAGATATCATTTATTCTTGTTAAATGTAGGAAGAAAATAAAACAAAATAGGTCAATTTGTCATCAGATCATAATAGTCTTGCCACATAAAACCTCTCTGATCATTACTTTTAAGTCAGTCAATAATGTCTTCTGAGGCTATAATGTAAGTGGAAACGTGGCATCCAGAGTAATACGAGACAGTACATGTGCACAGCAGACATTGTCTCATGTCTAAAACATCACTGTATCCCTACTGCAAGAAAACCAAGCTAATTTTCATAGAAATTCCAATAAAATCTCTGATTCTTGTCAAGCTCTGAGCATCTTAACGTGTTTGAAGTTCCCTTGTCACTGCTGCCTTAATCAAAGACTCAGTTTTCAGCAAGGTAGGCAGATATGAAAGGCTGGTGCTCATGGCTGCATATTTGCTTCCAAATTAAGGCTATGTATCCTTCTGGAAGTAAATAGTTATGCATGGAATTAGAGGTTGTTTGTGTAAATTTATAAAGTCATATAACAATTAACAGGGCCTGTTAAACTAAGCTGAGAGTTGATGTGAGCCAGTGTCATAGGGAAATAAGCTCTGAAATGGGATGTTGCATCACTGGGTAACATGGTGGATAAAGTAGGGTTTGACCTCTAGACATAAAAGAAAAAAGGCAAAGCTTGAGTTTATTGCAGGTTACTGGGGAAACTTTTCAGAGTTCAGGCAAAAAGCTGATCCTAAAGCAGTTTTTAGGTTATGAACAACTTTGGCTGGGATGAAAGTGAGAAGCTACACTGAGTGAAACCATGGCTTATGCAAACCTACAAAGTAATCCAAACTCCACAACAAACCTACTTCTGATTTCTATCTGGCCTGGAAGAAAAATGGGGCAAAACCCTTTCTGGGGAAAAGAAATAGCGTGCAAAGGCTGGAGCTCAAACTGGGGCTTGAATTCACAGAGCTCCAGGGCAAAGGAGAGTGTCTGCAAGGGAGACAGAGATGCTCTTCTATCAGTTCAGTGGCAGACAAGGGTATCTCATCATGAAAGGGGGAAGGTTAGATTGGGATATATGTTCAGTCAATGCTAAGGCCATGACTTGTTTCAGATTGACTTTAGAAATTATTCCACATTTGCTTTCTGAGCCACCTTTGGCTCTGGGGCTTAACTGCAAGGCCGGGGAAAAGATCAGTCAGTGTTGGGGTACAAGCTGGGCTTTGCCATTGCCAGTGCCAGTAAATGCTGCTGATAAGCTGGTGGCACAGAGTGGGCCAGACTGTGCTGGGTGTCAGTGCCAGTTTGTGTTCCTGTGATGTTTGTACATGTACATCTGAATGGCTTCACTAATTTAGAAGGAAAAGCTAGGCTTGTACTTGAGAGTGAATTTGCTAAACTAAGTGTGGAAAAACTCAGATGCCAGCCTGTTTTAACTTGTGTGGACTGTCTGTGCACAAATATATAAATAAAGGTTAGAAATTATGGGTATTTTTCAGGAGGATGAAGAACTTCAGGTAAAATGCTCTTCAAATATAATTTTCTTCCTTGAATTTGCTTGAATCTTGGCAAATATAGCAACAGCACAGATGCTCCAGTGTGTACTGATAACACTGACCTTTCAGCAACTTCCCTGTGTGTCAAACATTGTATCTTTCTGGGCCCTGGGGAATCGCAGGATGCTGGAAGCAAACCCAAGTAAAACTATAAAAAAAATCAATGCTCTTGATTTCAAAGAACAGCAAAACACATGAGTCAGTCACAGAGATATAATCCCTTACTACCCTCCTTGTCATGCCCAGCCATGATTTCATTGGAAATCAATTTTAAGTGCTATCCTAGATGAGGCTTCTTCTGACTACGTTTTTCACAAGTCCTTTGATTTTTTTTTCATGAAAGTTTTAAAAAAAGAACAAAGTTGGCTGACTACTGGTAGCTGATGAGTTAATTGAATTCCTGGCTTTAAGGGGAAGTAAAAAAAGTGTAGCTAACTATTACCTGCTCACTGGGGAAATTTTCAAACCTGATTGCATCTGGTAATGGAGCTGCACACCTCTGGGCAATAGCTGTTTCTCACAGTATTATTTAAATAAAATAAGTTAAATAAAGGGCAGGGTAAAATTCTGTTGTACATAACATGTGCTCTATAAGTGTAAGTCATGGTAGACTTGGGTCTCATGGCTGAATCAATGAATGGGAAGTCAGAAGGTCTAGGTTTTCATCTTTGTTGAAGGCTTCTGCAGGAGCTTTGGACAGCTCTTTATGTTTGTGTCTCAATGTTCCAAACTACACAATAAAAATATTTATACTTTCACATAAATATACCATTTTTTGAAGAGGATCTTAGAATTAAATACTTTTTCTGGGTCACTAACATGTTGCATCCATTTGGGCTTGTGGGCTGTGGCATGGGATTGTTCACTGTCTTACCTGAAGACAGATACTTTTTCCTACTTTTGCTCTGATGGTGTG
Organism: Camarhynchus parvulus; assembly: GCF_901933205.1. Classification (NCBI taxonomy): domain Eukaryota; kingdom Metazoa; phylum Chordata; class Aves; order Passeriformes; family Thraupidae; genus Camarhynchus; species Camarhynchus parvulus. The sequence continues at coordinate 37,573,857 of NC_044574.1, read as the reverse complement.
CTTAGACATAAAGAGAAAGCATCAAAACCAATACGTATAATCTGCAGCAGTTTATATTAGGCTGTGATTTTGCCTTGTTAGAACCTATCTAGATTTAGCTAGATTTCATCACAGTTTTGGGAAGTTGATAAGTCACTGTGCTTGTGATGAGTGGGTCTTTGTGGGTTAAATTATTGTCTCCTATTTCATCATGTGAAGTAGCTCAGACTTAATTTGCTTTATCATTAATCATTACAAGTAAAAGTTAAGGAAGAAGGAGTTTTTGTGCACATGGAGCGTAAGACTGGGAGAGGATGTCAGTTTAATGTTTGCCTTTGCTAAATAATGTAAAGCCAGCTTGGCAAAGAAAAGCCCCAAAGAAATCACAAATCTAAGATTTGCTTTTTCCAAGTACAACCAGTAAGAGGCCGTTCTGTGATCACTCATAGGCAAATTGAGAAAGAGCCATGCTTAGTTCCCCAATGATTTGTAAAGGAGAAGCACTGTGGAAATCAGCCACTGTTCTTTGAACCCCACAGAGAGCACACTGCTCAGGAGCACTGTGCCAGGGACAGAAGGCAGATGTTCTCAGACCTGTGTAATGGAGTACTGCTTCTCCACTGATCTCAACTGTGTAATTAGAGGTTTACTTTATACAGCAGATGAGATTCCAGCTTTTATATAATTTTTCAACAAGACTATTGAAGACTTGAGGCTCTTTGCTCATTTGAGTAACACAGAAATCTTGTGCATATTCTGGAAGTTGATCATACGAGAAAACACTTTTAAGTTGTGCTTGTCCAGCAGAGATGATTTTGGAAAAAAAAAATAAACACCACTTCTTTACCATTAATGTTCATGGAGAGAAAAGAGAGCATCTTAGGCTTTTAAAGTTCTTTTAAAAATTGGCCAGATGGCACAAAAATAGCCTGGATAGCTTTTCTGGGATAGCGTTAGGAGACAGCATGTTTGACTTTGTGTCTTTGTGGATGGTCAGTTGAAGCATTGAAGAACTCCACTATGTTGAGCTAATTTTTGCAGCAACAGAGCTCCAGAGAAACTGAGTTTTAGGGGGAGGAGCTGGTCAGAGGGCTGGAGCACCTCTCCTGTGAAGAAAGGCTCAGTGTTGATGTTGTTCATCCTGGAGAAGAGAAGCCTCCAAGAGGACCTTTAAGCAGCCTTCCAGTACCTGAAGGGGGCCTGCAAGAGAGCTGGAGAGGGACCTTTTACAAGGGTATGGAGTGACAGGACATAGGGGAAAGGCTTCAAACTGAAAGAGAGTAGATTTAGAAATAAAATTAGCCAGGTTGGATGGGGCTCTGAACAACTTGCTCTAGTGGAAGGTGTCCCTGCCAAGGCAGGGGGGGTTGGGACTAGATGATTTTGAAGGTCCCTTCCAACCCAAAACATTAAATGGTTCTATGATATGTATCATTGGATACAGTTCATTCTTGATTTAGTATAAGTGGGTTTTGTAAGCTCAGATTTGACCAGTGGTGAATGACAGCCTGGGTCATTCACTCTAACTACCAAAATATATTTAAAGCAAAGGATTCTTTCAATATGTTTTACTATTTGCATGTTTTAACTGGGGCAGGTGAAGATACATTTCTCATTTTGAAAGAAAAATTGCATGTGACAGGAATATTAAAAACCAGAAGCAAGCACTTGCCTGTTCCTACCAAGGAATACAATTTGGGTCACCCTCTGTCATAAGGAAATCAAAGTCGTGCAAGCAAAAAGGAAAATGTATTTATAAAGTCACTATATTATACATTTTCTTCATTCCACCAAAGCATACTGACAGACAGTGTGTGACCTGTGACCATGCAACAAGAACAAGTGGAATTAAATTGTGTTATTCTTGGAGCTGTTTTATTCCCTTCACCATACAGACACTAGGGAAACTAAAGAATGGTTATAAGCCAGGTGAACTGGAGGGTTTTCAAACAATTTCACATACAGAACCTGCATTTTTCTCTCAAAGTTATATTCTGATTATATTCCCCTGTAGGAAGGACAGAAAATAAACTGAAGTCTGGTCAAAGTTACATTACGAAGTTGTCTTTGACAAAAGGTGCCTTTCATTTACACAGACTTATTACTGTGAATTTTCTGTGACTCAACAAACTGTGGGGTTTGGCTGTCAGAATTAAATAGTCTCTTGTGGCACAATGCCAGAGTTCAGTGTGCTTTCACTTAGTGTTATCAGAAACTGAAAGTCAATAAAATTTATAGAAGCAAAATTTTCCAGCGTGTCCATGACCTTGCTGGAGAAAGTTGTACATTCAGCAGTGTCAGCTACTGTCTCTCAGTGCTCAGAGGTTGTCTTCACTGTGGTTTGTGTCTAGAAATTTCTACAGAAGGAAAAAGATGAATTTTCATGACATTTTAAATTCTAGTCTTATGATGTGGTACAATTTAAACCAGATTATGCCTTATAGACCCACCATGTGCTGAATTGGTCTCTCCATCTTCCTTTATCAAGAACTGCAAGGCAATAGCTCTCCATAAGAACTTCAAAAAAGGATAATTTTAATTTCTGCAACACATATAGGGTGCAGAAATCTGGCTTCTTTTTCTGGACATCCTGTGTGTTTCTTTCTAACTGGAATAAGTTTCATTACGTTATTATGACCCCAGTCCTTAAATTCATGAAGGCATTTGCTAAATTTTCTGAAAATATTCTGGAGAATTAAAACTGGAACTTAAATTTGTATTTATTGGTTTCACAACCCAGAGAGTGCATATCTTTTCCCTTCAACAGTCTAATGAAATAGATCCCATATGGCCTCACTTTAGGCTTCATGACATTGGCTATGTCTCACTGATGGAATTCCTAAAGCTTCCCATTGCCTGGATGCTCTGTGCTGTTCTTTCTCTTTCTCAATAGGATAATTCCTCTCTTGTTAACAGGACGACTGCTCCTTTGTTTTCAATAAACCTGATACATCACTCACAAATCAATTGGCAATAAACATCCTATCTGTTTCTACTTTAGATATAGTGCAGTGGATGCTAGCTCCATGTTTTGGAACCTTTCCCATAAAGCATTTAATTATGTTTTCTCTTTCCATGATTACCTTCACTCTTATCTCAATCATTTTTTCCTGGCTGCTTCACCTGTCTGTATAAACTAGATAGCAAAGTGGTGTAATCCTTGGCCTGGAAACAGAGATATGTGCTGATAAAGGACCACTGATTTTGTAAATATTTAACCTGGGTCCTGAAATGCATGCTGGTTAAAAACCCATACTGTTAGATATTAACAGATGATACTTACCAGAGCTCAGCATCAGAAAGCAGACAAAGGCAAGCATTAAAAAAAGGTGGCAGCTGCTTGTAAATTCACTTGAAAAGCTCCTGGGATAAGGTAGGTCAGAGCATAACTTCAGTGAATAATAAAGGCAATAAATACACATCTGTAAAACCACCTTCCTGAACTCATAGTTGTTTCAGCAGTTGACTTATTACAACCTCAAACCAAAGCAATCCAGAACTGGTTTGATACTATCTGGTGGAGAAAATAAAATCTTATTTTGCTGATAAGACTGAGTGGAGAAATGGGGCCTTAGAATACAATATAAATCCAAACACCTTCTCCTGAAAAACATGATCAGATGCATCTGTTCACCCAGGGCAGTTCATATTCAGTAGCACTATGCCATGTTTATTGTTACTTTGACTTTTATGTACCTATGCTGGTTTTGGCAATGGAAAACTAAAATTTTATGTAGTAATACAAATGCATCATCTACCTACATGCTTCAGGAAGACTCTTTTCATGTATGAAAAGGTTGGAATAATGGTTCCCAAGCAAGAAACATCAGTGTAACTACTGAATAATTAGAATGTTGCTTTCTCAGTTAGTGATCTTGTCTACAGTTTGAGAGGCAGGCCAGCAGTTTTACAGGCTAAGCTCTACCTAAATACTATTACCCGGAGACTTGCTAAAATATTTCATCTTTCCACTTCTTCAATGGAGTGGTGAATGACACTTTAGTTTGAGACCACTCATTGCTTTCTAGTCCATTTTTTCCTTTCCTATGTACACACCAAGATTCTACATATTCATGTTCTTCTAACACAGCTGTGTGGACCATATTCTTAGTGTTGGTAAGACTTAACTTAAAAAGCTTTTCTCCTTTAATATTTTCTTTTTTTAGCAAAATATTGCTTCCACACACTGTAACCCTGCTGCTGTTTAATCTTATGCAAGGAAGTGAAGCTGGAATATGTGGAAAGAGAGGGCACATTGGTACCCTTCTGTATGAAAGGGCCAAGATATTCTCTGAGATCTGCGTTCATAGAACTGTGCTGATAATCCAAATGTTGGGATAAGCTGAAAGTCCCAATTTTATTTTTAATAAATCTCAGCTAAGAAGAAAAGTGAACTCTTCAGGTCTGCTGTAGAAAGGTACCCTTTGCAGCAAAGATGATGGGTTGAATGTATGAGCTTAACAATGTGACTAGAATACAGTTGTACCATGAGAAGGATATTTCAGAGTGCTGAGAACCACAGCTGTCTGCACACTGTGGAGTTATTTCCTCGTCAGTATTCTTGAGCAGCGCTTATCCAGGAGGAAACATAGCAGATGTATCAGGCCCTCAGCTTCCACTAACAGAAAGATTGGTGCTTAAGGCATGAAGGGGAAAATAAAGTTATAAATGAGTGAGTTGTATTAACACCAAACCTACTATTATCTGCTGTCATTAATGAAGAAAAAAAAGCATGGATTTCTAAAAAATTCCACTAGGTTGCCACTAACACACATCTCTAGCAGGAGATCCAGCATGACATGAAACAATGAGAATGTAAGGTCATGAAAAGAACTTTAAAAGATGAGGTTCCTCTCACAGAGCTTTTGATAACTAAAGTCCTCTGTACTGAAGTGAGTCACTGGCAACAGAAGGAAAAAAGAACCTTAGTAATACAATTCACCTGATCCAATTTTAAACCTCAGCTAGACAAAAGATTAATTGTATCAACCAATGTGAATTATTCAGATGAAGATATGTACATTGTGGCCTTCATAAATTGACATTTTTGTAGATGAATTCCCAGAGCCACATCTAGTAAATAAGCCTGTTTAAAAAGCTTTATAAATATTAATAACTTCTTATCATTACTGTTATGAGGGATACTATACTGATGGGTTTTCCCCATTTCCTGCCCTATGCTTCAAATAGAATTGAAATGAAAACATAGGACCAGTTCTTGCAGTAGCTCCAGTGTGGGAGATGTTTTTAGGAAGTGCTTATGAAGGGATGTACAAATGACAGGCATTGTGATTCAGTGACAACTCTGATGCTCTGCCTTAGTAAGACTTTTAAGGCAAATGCCATTTCAAAGTGGTTTGCTTAAGCATATGAGAAGAACTGTGGCAGATTAGAAAGCATGTAGTGTGCAGCTGCTTTGTTCAGCACAGGATCACCTGAATGCCTGTCACAGTTCCTGTGCTCAGACCTGTGCAGCACAGGAGGCTGGGGCACTATGAGAGCCTGGCTCAGCAGTTTCTCCTCCCTGGCCTCTGTCTCCTTGCTGGGGAGAGATGGGGCCTTGAGTGCAGCTAGAGGGACCCAGAGCAATGAAGCCTCCTGATCCAGATGCACCTCTCTTCTCCACTGCTCTCAGAGTGACTGGAGAGATAACCTTCCTAGCATGGAAGTGATACAGGGGCTACTAGTTTAGATTCCTAAAGACAGGATGTATACTCTTATCTTCACTCTCTTCCCCCCACCAAATACTAGGAAATTCAGAAAAGAATTTTTACCTCTTTGAATCACAAAAGATGAAATGGATAATATTCCTCTTTGCAGCCGTGAAAAGGATAATGGCACATGAATTTGCATTCTTTGTCATGTTCTGCTATGTAATTTGATGATGTAAGTACCTGGAAATGTCAATAGCATCATTGTATATCAAAGTCCTTTACAAAGGATGTTAGCTATCATTATTACCATGGGGATGCAGAGACTAAAGGGACTCATTTGGAGTTACTCAGAAAGGAGGAGGAAATTCGAGTAAAACCCTTTTGCAATTCTCTGCCCATGTAGTGACACCATCAGGATTTTTTTCTCTTTGGTACATAACCAATAGGTTGTTCCAATGCAGCTGATCAGTGCATCTGTATTCAATTGCAGTTACAAGGGGAAACGAGATATTGTATACAGACTTTGTAGGAAAATGTAGAGACTGCCTTGAGCTGAGCAGAAGAATGGAAAAAAGATGTGGCCTTAAGAAAAGCTTGAACTTAGCAGTAAACTGACTCAGTGCCTATGCATGAATTGCAGATTGCTCTATAGCTTGGCCCTAGATTTTAATTCTCACTGTCACTCACTTCCTACACAGTAATATGTCTTAGCTGAGCAGTCCTTGCTAAATCAGAGACAAGCTAACTTAAACATCTGTATTGTTGTATTAGTTAAGACCAATTTTCTTTTGTCCAGTGTAATGTTTCTGTCAATGGCCAAAGCAAGAGCATAAAGAATGGGGAACTGTTTAGTGATCCCTTGATATGCTTTCCCATTCAGGCAATCATTGGTCTAGAAAATCTTGTTATGGGCCTCACAGATCCACACACCTTTGTGTTCAAAAGTCTTTTCTGGTTCTGTTCCGAATCATTGTGTTTAATCCCTTTTTCAGATCCATTTATGTATTTGGCCTGCACAAAATCCTGTGTAATGTTAAGGTTCAAGAGCAAGGCTTTGTTGTGAGTTTCAGTTTTTGGCAGGAGCAAAATATTTGTGTAGCTCATTTATCACAGCATATTGTATTTTCTGTGGTGTCTGAAGCTGCTACTGGAAGCAAGCTGTGACAGCTATTGAATGCCTAGTTTGGAGGCAAAGATGCTAGCAAAGCTATTAGAATTCTGTTGCAGCCTGGGGAACAGAGTAAGCCAAATTTTCTATTAGGTTCTTCAAAGTGCAAGTAGTTATATAGTGACATATGGCTGTTTTAGCCTGGTGTTTATCATCCTTAATATACAATTTGGTACAAATTTTAGAGAAGTAAAATAATTTTGTCCCTTGACTAAGAAGGCCATTTGACAATCAGAAAGTGTGGTTAGAACCATGAATGAGTATTAGAACCATCTCTAACAGAGCAAGCCTCAACAATTTGTGTCTGGCTCTGGGGAAGACTTCTACTTGTCTTTTGTCACTAGACTTTTTTTTACATGCTTTGTCCTACTCTCCTTTTCTCCTCTGCTATGGAACTTAGTCCAGTGTTATCCTTCTTACTTCAGTTGTCCTGAACATCACCAATATTTTATTTTAAACAGTGAAAGAAAGGTCAGTGCACACTATTAATCAGTTTGTAACTATATTTTCCACTCTTATTAGACCTCAGATGCAATGTGTGTGTGTATGTGTCACAGCATTGTCACAGCATTGCAACATTTCATTCAGGAAACTTTCAAGAATGTGGCACAGATTTCCTCTTGTCCTTACAGTTTTGAATTATGAAACTTTTTATATGGGATTTATCAAAACTATGTAATGGTCTTAGGAGTTTTAGTTCTGTTTTAAAAACTAACTTTGTCATTCAAGAGTCTAATATAAAAAAAAATCAGTAGGACTACATCTCCCTAAATATTTTACCCACTCTGAAAACCAGTTTTACTTTTAGAAACAGAGAGGGAATTGCATGAACTTTTTACCCATCCCACCTTCATGGCTTTGGTACTACAGATAAGGAACTCCAAATTAGTTTCCTGAATGCCACTTTTACAAAGTAGCTCAAGACCTGAATTGCCAGGATTCAAAACAAGGCAGATCAAATGGCCTTAAAAAATGCTCCTTACATAATACGTCTATGTTGCTTATGATATTATGATAATCATAAAAGGCTAAAATTTGATTTCCTTATTTTTGACACCAAGCAGCAAAGAGTGATTTGCCAATACAGAAACTATTTCCACTGATGTCTTTCCTATTCACTGTTTTATCTACTTTACAAAACCTTCCTGTCTTAAAGGGAAATATATTTACCCTGATTAGGGTAGATTTTGAGGAGATTTAGAGAAAATCTTTTGAAAATTCATTAATTAGGAGTGCAGCTCCAAACTTTTGAAATATATCCTTTTTATCCCTTACTTTTGGCTTTAGAGAAATAGCTGAATTAATACAAGTGACATGACTGGAGAGAATGCCATGTAAATGAAGGGCTCTTTAATCCAACAGATTATGCTGGTGTGTCTTCCATCATTTCAAATCTTAAAACCAAGCTAGGATATCCTTCTCAGAGGTAATGAAAATGCATGGCCTTTCTTATAAAGCTAATGATTATTTCCTTTGGCTTTGAAACTTGTGAGTGCCTGGGATTCTTGTTCACAATAAACAGCCCTTGCAAGAATGACTGATAGTCATAGAGTTTGAACCATCTGTGCATGTTGCTTTCTAAAAGCCCTCTCTTCACATCTATTATGTGAGAACTAATCTAACATCTATGGCTTATCACAGGCTTGCTAGGGTAATAAGCAAGAATAGCTAAATAAAAAGAAATAAAAAGATTCAAATGGGAAACATTATGCCAGTTAGGAGGCAGAAAGAAATAACACATTTATTCATTTGGCATAACTGCTGTTACTTGAAGATGAAGCCAATATTATATTCCAGATAGTTACCCTTCTGAGTTACATCTCCCTGAAGTTAGTGCTGGTCTCCTAAAGTGATGCTGGCTGCTTTAAATGAAAAAGTGTTAGGGTCAGACTTGCCACTAGCCATAGATTAGTTATTGATGGGATTGTGTATGAGGTGACCTACAACAAATGCAGAGAATAAGGTAATAACCTGTCTGTAAAGGATAAAAAAGATATGGTGCCAATTGTAAGAAAATAATTGGCTTTAATTACTGGAAAATTATGTCACCTGGGGCCCCTGTGGATTAGAAACGTCCTTAAAAAGAGCTGAACAAAGAAATTCAGGAAAGAAAAAAGCAGAGAAGCTAAAGTGTTGGTTAATTCTGTAAAAATCAGGGCTATTTTCTATTTGTTTGTGTGATCAAGTATCTTTTTTCTTAGGCATTACTAAAAAAGCTTTTAGCTGTTTGCTTTCATGTTAGTGGGTTGCCTAAAATGTTTACAATTTACCTGGCTAGGCTTGTACTAAGACAGTAACTCTTGCCAGTCTTCCTCACAGATGCAGAAACTAGCTTATTTTCTTATTAAGTAATATTTGCCAAGTTCTTGGAACTGTGTTGAAAATAAGATTTCATATAATCCACCAAGAAAACTGAAGTGGTCTTCATTCCTCCACTTTATTAGTAGTTTTTGTGGAGAGGCAGACACTCAGAGGGTTTATTAAATTATACATTCCATATAAGACAATAAAATAATTTGATATTGTCAGAAGAACTTTATCTACCTCTGTTAATGCTTGATTTATTGGATGAAACTGCAAGAAAGTATCTTAAGTTTATTATTAGCCAAATGTAGAGAAAAGTCAAAGTTCTGTGTACATCAAGGAACAGAAACACTTCGATGTTAATTTTTTCCAGGCCATATCACAGCATATCTACTTGTTATGTCAATCCAGATCTGATTTATTATAATTTGAAAATTAGAAGAAAATATAATTCTGAAGGTATTCTCCACATTCTATACATCTATAGGTAATCTTCTAGCAGTAGCCAGATTTGTTAACGTTTCTGGAATATTAATTCTTGAAAAGAATCACCAAGACCTTATTCTTCTCTCCCTGTGACTTCTGTGCTTTGCAGGGTTGCACAACTGTTTCCATAATCATTAGGGGAAAAGTGAGGTACAGCATGGTATTCCTGGGAACAGTATTAGAAGAATGAAAATGCATGTTTCTTTGCATTTTTTTCAGAGTAATCACAGTTCAAACACTGTAACTGTTCTATTCTCATATAAGACTGCCTAAAGTGGGCTGCTCAAAACCTGTTATTGAACAGTAAAGAAAACAAGACACATTAGGACGCGCACAGCACAGCTCAATGTGATGCCTTGTGAAGGCTGACCTAGAACAGAGCTAGATGGAGTTAAAGAATAAGGTAGGTATTTATTAGAGGTCTCAATGGATACATCTTGGGCAGCCCAAGAGCCCAGCCAGGGCTACACCCAAGATGAACCCAAAATGGTCACAAAATGGATGACAGGTCATAGGGTCTCACACTTTTATAAGTTTTGGTCCCTTTGCATATTGGAGTTAATTGTCTAATTACAGCTTTAGCCCATGGAGTCCCATCGTTCTTGCTTCCTCTCTTCAGTCCACATTGTCTGTGCTCTTGGGCCTGAGGTTTGGATCCTTTGTCCTTGGTCCCCAGCTAGAGGAGTAATTGTTTTGTCTACCTACTCTGTGAAGAGAGCTTACTATCTCCATATATGAAGCTCAGAAGTACACACTAAAGCAGTACAGAATCTGAAAAATATAAATGCTGAAACCTGAGGCATCAAATGGAGTTCTTTTACGTATTTGCCTCAGTGGGTCACAGTCCAAATCAGAAAGGCAGGACCAAAAGAACTGAATCTGTAGGTCACAAGATTTTAAAATACAAGTAGAACTGAAATACAAGCAGGTTTTTTAAAATGCAAATAGAATTTGTGTCCAGAGTTTGCCCAGAATTTCTAGGTGGTTTTCATCTGCCAAAAGTGTGAAAAAGCAGGAACCAGAGTGCAGACACAAGAGAATGGGCAGCTAAATGCTCACTCAGAATTAAGAGCCGGGGTGCGGGGAGCTGCTGTGCCAGGCAGCTCCTGGCTGCACTCCCACCTCCCACACCGAGTCCTGCCCTTCCCTTCCTCTGTGTCCTCTCTTCCCCAGGGGCAGATTGTGTCACTTGCAGCAGATGGCTTAAACCCAGCTACGATCAAGAGAGGTTATTTGCTCGTGGATGGATGAAACGAAAAGGGAAACCCAAAACTTTCATTTGCCTTAGTATTTCTTCCTATGCAAACATGTTGCCCACACTTTACCTTTTGTCTCAAGTGGCTTCCTCCATGAACATTTAAAAACAGCGAAAGCTCTCTCCCAGGAGACCAGAAAATGTGCATTAAGAGGTTCATGGAAACAGCATGTGCATATAGGATTTCACTGCCATTGTTCAATTTGCATTGTTCAGGATATTAATTTAATTACAGATGCTTCGCCACAGTTGGGAAAAAAGAAACAACCCTCACTAAATTAAATTAGCTGATAGCAAAACCAGGTAATGTGGCACAAATGGAATTGAATTTTACTTACATTCAACCGAATTAACATTTAGCTCTCTGAAAATTAAGAGGTGTTTCATTCAACACATCACCAATTTAAGGCTTACTTAATAATGGTATTCTGATTTTGTTTATCAAATTCAGGTTTGGATGAATGACAATATGACCAAAATATTTGACAATCACATTTACCTGAGAACTAAAATCAGTCTTAAATTTTGTTTACATTTATCCCTATATAAAAATACTATTTAATTAAACAGACATATAAATTTATTGTCGTATAAAATAATTTTTGCAATTGAGCCCAAAATAAAAATTACCTGATAGCAACATTAGAGTTTTCATCATTCCTACACATGCTTATGAAAGTGAGTTGAGATGTGAATACTTCCTGTTGAGCAGCATTGCACAGGAGGCACTGCTAGCTTGGATCCCCCATTAGCACCATCAAACCATGTAAAATGAGACAAGTTTGTCTTCAAAGACAGTGTTGGCACCCTGAGAGCAGATCTGGGACTGCAGGCTCTCCCTACACTTTGTCACTCCCTGGGTCCTGGCTGCCCCAGCCCAGCCTGACTCTGCAGAGGGGCCAGCCCCATCCACTGCACCACCTTGCCCACCTATGTCAGTTCCTCTCCAGTGTATTTACCTAAAAGCTGCAGTAATCTGGGAATTGAGCAAAGGATTGATCTTAGATATGCTGCTCTAGATGGTGTGGATGTGTGACTAAATGAAAAGGCTTGAGACTGTCATGAAAGGTGATGCTGGGCTGGAGTGCTGGAATGATGCTGCCAATGGGAGGGATGCTGGGAAAAGCATATATCTGTGCTAGTTTGTTGTGACACATGCTATTTATAACTAGGGGGAAAAGAGGGAATGAAAATTACTGTAAGTATTACAATAATTTGTATTAATAATAATTTGTAGTAATAATTTCTGTTGTGAAACTTCCAATGAAGAAAGGTTGTGCCTGGCCCTTATTTGCTTGGGTTGCCTGGGCTGCTGAATGGATAACTAGATCCTTGAACAATGTTTTACTTTGAAATTCTGAACAGTTGCACATAAAGAAACAGCCATCTGATATTGGTGGAAAATCATAGTGCTTTCATCCAAACAGTGAATAAAACTGAAGTCACTGATCCAAACAGGAAGCCTTGGAGAATCAGTTCAGTTGAAACTTTTTGAAGTTTTGTACCTGTTGCTGAGTATCAAATGTTTGGGATGACAATAACCAAGGAATAAGAGACTGAAACATCTCTTTATTTTTTCATTTTGTTTGCATCTGGCAGTGTCAGGGTAGTGTCCATTCCACCATGCCCCCTCTTCAGTTACTTACAGCCTCCATTCACAATCACATCTGACTGAATAACCAGGAGTAGTTCCTTTAGTACATCCACATGCCTTGGCAAACCAGAGATTTTCTACCACAGGTACAGAGTAATTATTCACAGACTGAAGTAAAAACAGCAATCAGAATACTTTTACAAATTAGAGAATATCCTTGCAAATTGCAATGGACCTCAGTTTATTTGTAATCATAGCCTCCTTTTATTGGAACAGTTTTAATTTTTTTAACATAGTTACATCAGCTTTACCTGACAAAACTTCAGTAGAACTAAATACTAATCCTCAAATCATTAAAACCAGATGCCATACAGAAGGACAAGAATGGAAGTGACCCACGAGACAATCCCAACGTAAGATTTTGGAGGAATGTATCAGTTGATATTAATAGTGAGAAGTAATAGTGGCTAAGACCACCTCAAGTGCAACTTTCTAAATAAATGATTTTTGTTTCTCAACTCAAATGGAAAACAAAAGTCAGAACAAAAATCAATTTAAATCTAACAAAATCATGGATTTTACAGGAAATAGAACATTTCGGCTTTGAGTATTTTAAATGTTTCTGAATTGGATACATTTTGTAATGCAATGTCCTGTCAAAAAAAAATTAGGCAAATTGTTTTTCTCTTTCATTTTCAGTCTTTTCTTTAGCTGAAAATATGTAAGGAAACATCCACTGTATTGTGCTTGCTTATAAAGTGTTCTGATGAAATCCAAATGTTAATAACTATTTTCTGGAGATGATTTTTATTACTGCAAGAGCTCTATTTAGGTTTTTCACAAAGATTCTTTTATAAGGTCAGCCAGTCTCTGGAAGGCCTGCAATGAAAAATATGGTTCGAATTTATATTTCAGCATTACATGAATAGGGAACATGTCAAACCTGTAAAGCTACTAAAATTGCCCTAACCATATAGAATCAATATTTTACAATGCAAACTTCTGCTGATATTCTTTCTTTTCCTTTTATAAAATCCTGTATGGGGTTTGACTGCACAAAGCTTCCAATTCTCTGATAGAAAATAAAAGGCAGAGATTTCTGAAACAGAAAAATGCATATATTGATGTTCAAAGGTTATTTGGAGCTCAGATATAACTTCTAACAAACTAGTGATCCCTGAAAGAGTATCTCTTTTAACTCAGTATTGCTGCCCAGGGACTCCAGAAGTGGAAAAAAAGGAAGAACAGTTGAGTGGGGAAGCATATAAAAATACAGCTTGACTGTCAATAGTATGGTTATGAATTACTTTAACAAAGAAAAAGGAAAATATAGAAGAAATACAGGAGAACTAAAAAGAAACACTTATCTGTTACAAGCCTTCATAATGGCATGAAAGTACAACTACAAATACTGAACTGTTTCAAGCCCCCAATCAAATCAGTATTAAATTTGCACAAATAAATGTCTCCTATCTTTTCTCCCACTGATTTTATAGATAGAGCCAAATAACATCAAAAATGCTCCTAACACACATAAAAGATTAGTTCCTGATAATAGTATCAGGTATAATAAGAAATAAATAAAAATTAAATAAACAAAATAAATAATAAATAAATTACTAAATAACAAAATAAAGCATGTATGTAAATTGTATGAAAGGAAAACAATAGTCTTTCTTACAAAGACTTGCCAACACACACACAAAAAAAGAACACTGGTAATTCAATCTCAGAATCTTGGGAATCCAAAGTCTCAAAGATACATGATGCCTGCTAATGCTTAAGCAAATATTCCGGCTTCAGTAAAGCATTTATAAATAATGTCTGGGAGGTTTAACTATGAGACATTGTATGTATGAGATACACAGAAAAATTCTAAGTGGTCCTCAAAATTTGGGATCTTGCAGATCATTTGGATGAGTATCTTGCTTAACGAACAGTTAATACTGCTGTGAAAGTACTGCTTAATCACCTACAGACTAAAACCTCTAAAATTCAAGAAAAAAATATAAAGGAGCATTACTGTGTGAGAAACTGTCTTGATAAGAATGTAAAAAAAAGAAAATCTCACCAGATCCATCTGGGCAGGAGAAGGCAGAGAGAAGGAGGCTCTGACATAAGAACTAGGCTCTGAACTATCAATATTGAATGCTCCTCCAGGAACCAGTAATACCTATGAAAAAGTGATTAACCACACAGTTGTTACCACTTCTACATTTTAAAAACACTATGTTAAATTAAATTTGAGAAAGCTCAGTGCTTACAGACTTGTAAGTGTGAGCGTGGTGTAATATATTTTTTTTTCAAAATGAGAAGACAAAAATATGCAACCTGTAACCAGACTTTTCGTAATAAAACCAAGGGGTCTTTGGTTTTGGTTACCAGGTCTTGTTCATATCATTGCAATGATTAGAGGCACCTGGGGTGTAGCTTACTCAGTGTTGGATCTTATAAATTGGAGAAATAAAACAAAATTTAATTTCTCTCATTAAAAAAATTTAGTCAACAGCCATCATACATAGAGGTATACAAATTATATATATGTAATATATAATGATACATATATGTTATATTGGTTTCAGTTTAAGTAAACGGATAAAATATCAACATCTGAATGCTGAAAATATTTTATTAGTCACTAACTTGCCCCAGTGCCTGACTTGCAGACTTAATGATGGTGCACAGCAAGTCCCCCTGCTTTTTTAAGTGTGCACATGTGGATAAATACAGATATTTTATCCCTCCCTTTTTTTTGTTTTAAGGTCACAAGTCATTAAATCACATGTCATACTTCTTTCTTCAAAGCCTTTTCCATTATCAGCTGCTGTGTATCAGAAATACCCTTAATTTTGATCCATAAGAACATGCCAGCAGCAGGAGGGTACCACTCTGCCAAGTCTGGAGAAAGAGAGAGAGAGAAAATGGAATCAAGGAATAAACTTATGTCCCACTTCTAATGGACACATCATAGATTCAGTGATGTTTTAGATTTGCTGATACAAACATTATTATCACTATTGCTATAGTGATTTTTTGTATTTCTTTTAAATTAAGGTCACTATTTCAGAGATTTTTTAAAGACAGATGTTTGAAACATCAAAAGTATAAGAACATAATGAAGTGAAATACAGGCTCTTTGTAAAATTGCTTTAAATAGTAATGTGGTGAGCTTTTTTTCATCACCATCTATCTTCCTGTCCTACCAGAAAGCGCAAAAATGTAGCAATAGAGAATTTGTCCTAAGCTTAATATTTAATGCAGTTGATTTGCTTATAGTGCTTATCTGCCACTTCAGTCGAGAGATGAACTTAAGTGATTTATCTTGAGCACAAGGATGATAAATAGCTAGCAAAAAAAATTAAGTGATTATTGTGTTGCACTCTGACCTTTTAACCACTTGTCAGCAGCAGTGAGCATTGCATCCCGCTGGATCCTGTAGAAGTCCACCACTCTGAAAGCAAAACATCAATTCAAAGTCATGAACTCATATCCTTTCAGAGTCTTTTTGTTTCTGGAGGGAGAAACAAAGCTTTTCTACTTGAACAACTCAAGTGAACAAGCACATTTAATAGAAATATAAGCATATCCTAGGTGGGCACAACAGAGTATACTGTGTATATAAAACTTTGCATAAGCATCCAAGAAGTCTTTACTGCTTCACTGCATCTCCAACAGAGCACTGATCAACCAGACAGAGAAAGTCCCTGTATAGCTGTTTCTTCAGCTTTACACATATCACAGAAACCTTTTATATATTACATCCAATCTGTCTATTATAGCAGTGGATAAAAATCCTGTTAACAGTATTTATTGCACAAAACACACACACTGAAAAAAATTAGGGACTTTATGCAAAAGCACAGACAATATTTGTGCATTTGGGTTGAATTTGTGTAAGAGGTACTCATGGAAATGACATTAGACAAGGTAAAAAGCAAATCATATGATAAACCTGTCACAGCTATTTGACAGCTACCCCTTTCTAGGCTTTTGGACATACCTCCTTCATACTTTAATTAAAACTTTCAAATAATATAATCTCTTTCAATAATTTAATCACTTACTGGGAAAAATGACCCTAACCCAGGTTTCACCATGGACAAGTCACATGCAGTGGCTTTTGTAAACATAAAATGACACAGCTGTGCAATAGAAGACACAAGAGAAATGCCCAATACGGAGCTCATAATTCAAATGCAAATGTGTTCCCATGTCTTGAGAAAACATCCTTAGTAATTTGCATAATTTACATAATTTTACATTTGTATTTTTGAAAATACTTTCTGAACCAATAGTTTTGATTTATGGATGTATTTTATTACATCTGATACACAGATACACAAACACCAATACCTCCAGAAACTTAAACAGTTTTGGGGCTCAGTATATTTATTGCTCCATTCTATATGAGAGAGCAAATCTCCTTTGTGCAGCTTTTACCAAAATTGCAAATCCTGCTACCATTTAAATTACATGTTGAAAACATAACAACTTCTAAGATGAAATTTCCCCAAAAATGTAGCTGCTCCAAAAAAAAACCAATCTTGTACTCCAAAGCCTGATCTAACGCCTCACCCTTGTACAAGTGAAATCAGCTGGAGGAGATTGCAGTCAGCTGTGGAGCTTCATCAGTAAGGTTATAAAGTACTGCAGCTGCCCCACTACAGTTCTATTTTCATTTGTTTAAGTGGAAGAACAGCCTTCAAGCTTGATCAAGGCTGCCTTTTGACCTACAAGAAAGAGGTAAGTGAAGAGATGCATTTGGGATTTATTTTTTGGGCACCACTGAAAGTTGAGCTAAAGTGTGACTGAAGTTCCTCTGTGAGATTTCTCTTTATGTTCTTAAATCTTAAAACAAAGCAATGCTAAGGCTGATGTGTCTGGTTTGGGTTTTTTTCCTCAAATATTGCTGTTAACAGCATGAACATCAAGGGGACACAAGTGGCTGTTACAGTAAGATATAAGAACTTTTGCATGTTTTGCTCATGTTGCTGTTACAGGCCTTTGCAGAGTGTAGCACACTCCTACTGAAGTGAGAAACATGGGGCTCTAATGATATCCAAGTAGAGCATATAAAATGAGGCACTGACTGTCAAGACAAACTATGTTCCTCCTGCATAATAAATGAAAACTAAATGTGTGTCAGTTAGTATGCAAGAAATGTCTTGTGAGTTAGATGGTAGCCCAGTGCTCTCCAACAGTGAGAGGCAATGTTTAGTGTGTGTAGATGAGCTTCACTGTTTTTCCATCAGTATCCACAATCAGGAGATCAAAGATGGCAAGAGTGTAAATTCCTGCTAACATAGTGAACTCCCTTTATAAAGGCTATGCTGACTCTTTCACAATAGATCCCGTGCTCAGAGATCTTAGCTTTTGCTATAGACCCTAACACTTTAGCAGGGATCAAAACTTTTTTCACTGGCTTGATGCTTCCAGGATCCTCTCAAGTTCCCTTCAGGTGGGAGCTGCATGATGTCTGTGCCAATGGACAAGCAGATTGTCTGCCTGGAGTGGTAGGTGACATGCCCTGACCTGCCTGCAACCTCACACTGTGTCTCTTCAGGGCTCTTGTGTGAACCCAACAGTCTTGGTGACCTGTCTTACCTACCTGGTCTAATACTGGTGCACCTCCTCTGACTTGTTTACTACAAAGAATGTTTGCTGTAGGCAACAAGTAGCAGAATGACAGATGATTCAGCATAGGACATAACCCTACCTGTCTATATGCTCCAAGAAACCCTTTTGTCCCCATTGTTGAAGGAGCTGTGATATCATAATCTAAAGAAATAAAACACATAATCAATACCATGTTTTAAACAGGACTGTTCCACAATCATCAAAAAATCCATGGCCACTAGATGCACTATTCAACATTGCCCAGACATGAAATTGCATGTGGGTCTCTTGGAGCCCTTATAAACGGAGGTGCCAAGGTTATTATTGTCCATGTTACTGGTGTCTCCAAGGATCATGGCAATGGTATTTGGAAGCTGGGGTGGGGGGAGGGAAAAATAGATGAAGAGCTAAATATGGTACATAGGGAGAAAAAGGAAGGCAGTGTATATTGCTTTACCTTCCTGTCCACATCAGCCTCTCCACTTTAACAGGGACGAACTAATGGAGCTGGAAGATGGAAGCCGTATTTAGATGTGTTCACTGTCTCCTTTCCTTAGTACTAACCATAAAGGGGCTGTAGTTGTCAGCTTGCTCTGAAATGTCTTTGTGGGCTGCCAGTATTGTTTTAGTTGAAAAGTAGAATAAAAAATGAGTGTTTCTTCCATACTGTGCTTTACATTAAGGTTTTTCAAAAGAACCTACCAGGAAGAGAGAAAGTATTTCAAAACTTGATTCTTGAAATCTGAGGGTTAAGGGATATCAGCTGAACTATCTGTGTACTGAGACAACCCTCTAGCTCTGGTTCTGAGTTCTATGATAGTTTCTCTTCCTTTGGCAGAATTGACAATGAATTTGCATAAACAAAACTGTGAAAGTGCAGAGCAACTGTGAAAGTTCAAAGCTGTTTGCTTGCAGTCTCTTATAACTTGGGATATGTTATCTTCTCTAAATACAATTCATTTGGTGGCTTGGTACTTGCCTGTGTGAAAGTGCTGGTGTGCATTGTTGACACCTGAATGTGTAGAACAACTCTGTCAATGAGAGGCTTGGGACCCGTCAGAAAACCAATTCTTAAACTGGAAACCAAACAAACAAAAAGTTACCACAGAAATGCAATGTGCTAATACTTTGTCTGAGTTATATGTGGGAAAACATTCAACAATTTTATTGATATTGTAAGGATCTCTTATGCATTCAAATTTATCTGTATCTTAATACTGCCCTCAGGTTATACAATTTAGAAGCCGAGTATCAAAGTAATGAAATAAAAACATTTAAGAGGTTTTAATGCTTATAGTAGCTCCTTAGTTATGAGGCTTCAGGACAAAATCTATGTTTGGAAGCTATCTTCTTCAACCATAAAGATAACATGAATCAAATGGAAGGAAAGACAAGTTTTCCCATAATAAAAGATCATGAATGCTCAGACTTTATGACAAACAGGTAAGTGGCAAATGGCTTTACTCTTTCATTCCCTTTCAGTACTGCAGAAGGAATGGAATATAGATTTATAAACTAGACGGTTACTTATGCTTCAATTCTTATTACCTATCTTTAGAGATTGGCTGAAGTTTTTATTTGAAGAAAAATGGAACCCCTAAACTCATATGTGTCTTTGGAAAAGATAATACTGTGTCATGCCATTTTGTGGTGTCACTTCTGAAAATGCAATCACACTTAGCGTTATGTTGTCTCCTCACTTTCTCTAGGATGGGTTATAATCCACTGGCTGCCAATGCAGACTTCACATTAATTTTTTATGTCTATTAGGTTAACAGACAAAAGCAAGCTAAAAATCAAATACATTGACTTGTGTGAAATGGAAAACAGCCAAGTTGGTTCTTTTTCTGGCGGGGGAAACAAACTGAAAGAACTGGAAGGCTACATATCCGTACAATCCTATGAACAGTTTGTGAAGAGTGATAGTTTCTTTTCTGTATTACATGTTCAGGGAGCTTGCAGGAATACCAAGCTATAGATAAAAAGGGAAATGGAAAAAAGAAGAGAGAAAAGCTCCTAAGAGCTCCAGGAATAGAGCTAGACTCCAGCATCTGTCTTTCTGCCTAGATGGTGCCTGCAAGAATGGACTGCCTGGAGGGAGAGGCTTAGCTATCTGCATCAGAAGAGAAACAGAACCTGGAGTAAAATGATTGCCAAGAGATTACATGAAAAGTGAGAAGACTGCAAAAAGCTGTTGATTCTGAAGCTCATTCCAGAATTGGATAGTTAGTAAATGAGAAAACACTATGGCATGTGTTTTCATATGAAGTCTTGCATCTTATAAGTGAATAGGCAATGCTAAGTGGTCTGCAGCTGGCCTTACCCAGATGAGAGAATTTTAGAGAAAGAGTCGGTCCTGATAACTCGGCCATCCACATCCATTGAGAGGAAAGTTGGAGCCCAGGGCTTGGAATAAAAAATAAAATTCAAGGTGCTAAGTAAGGATTATAATGGAATTATTTTCTTTACTAGGAAGACACAATTAATTTCTCAAATGTGTATTCCAAGGAAAACATTTCAGTAGCTTGCTGACAAGTGATTGCTTAGCCTAGCTTTCTGAGATATGATTACAGTATTCTGTGAACATCTTCAAGAAACCAGCTTTGTTATTTTTTGATGATTGCTTAGCCCACCGTTGAGCACACAAGTTTAAGTTCTGGTATGATGCCATAAGAAGGAGAGAGACATAATGGTTTTTCTGCCAAGATTTCTTGTGGAGTAAAGAGGTATTGCAATTTCTAAAATGGGGCTTTGTAGCATTTTGCTATATTTAAAAGTGAAATCAGAAGACTGGACCAAATTGTGAAGATCTGAGTTCAGCATACCTTTTCCTTATAAAGAATTCTGTTTTTACACCTTCTCCCCTATGTTTTCTTACAAAGCTTCACAATACTATTCAGTAAGTGTGGCAGTTTCATTGCCTCCTTCCATAAAAACATATTTCAAAAGAGAAAATGCTGACCTTTATCCTCTACCAATGTTTTAGTGCTTTGTAAGACCCATTTTGATTTCTGAAGTTAGGTGCTTTTAAAGACTGAGTAACTGTAGATTCACATATGAAATTTGCAGAAAATTTACATGAAGGGAAGCTGCCTATCCAGCACCGTTATATGTGGTACCTGGGAGAACTCCCAGATTCTCCAAAGGGCAAAGGGATATAGTAGGTGCAGAGTATGCAGTCTTCTGCTGAATAAAAGAAGAGACAGGGAGAAAGGAACATTAAGAGGCTGAAAATTTCAAGTGCTGCTTCAGTGACATACTTGCTTTGCTCTGAACGCAAAGGCTTCGTCATTTTCTGATTACTGAAAAATTCTATCCTGTATGAGGCTTGAGAAATTTGAACCACTAATTACCAGGATATAAAATACCACAAAGGGGAAAATTACTGAAAGGAGCACAGACTGTCAGGCCTACAACTGCCTTGCTAGGACATGAAGAAGAGGCATGCACGAAGGTTCAAGGCTCAAACCTTAGTTTGCTTGTGGAACCTTAGGTTCTCCCCAGAAAATAAGGTGTTATAAGGATTATGAAAGAAAAATTACCTTTTCAAATTGAAGAAAGTAGTAAGGGTCATCTTCTATTATGAGAAAATCATATTTTCTTGCAAGCTAAATAAGTTAATAAAAAGTAACAAAAGAAATAAGAGTTAAAGACGCTGCAAATTCAGTCAGGCGGATTTTTTTTTAACCAGCATCACATTATTATTCTATTGATTGGCCATTCATTATCTAGAAGCCCCCATGATAAGAAGCCTTCAAGTGCCCAATTTAGATATCAAAAAATGGTAAGAGTAATCATGGTACCTATAGTACACAGACCCTTGTATGAAACTGAAGCTCTGTTCCGTGCGGTATTCAAACCGTGCAGGCAACATGCAATAAGTCCAGTTAGAAGCCCATGGCAAAGGTACCAGCTGCCAGTGGGCTACTATTGAAAAACAATTTACCTAGTGCATAGTCTACCCCTGAAGAGCTGCTGTGGAAGAGATTCTGCTAGAAGCAAGTTCTAGGAGGAATGTTTACTGGACCAATAATGGGCCTAAATATCAAACAGAGGGTATCTTCAACAAAAACAAGACTGATATTTATCTATTTCCACCTACAAGGTTCACAAGACCACAGCTCCATACCTGGTAAATCTCCTTTTTGCGCTCTGTGGTCAGCGAGTTGCCAGTTGGGTTGCATCCATTTGGAATAGTGTACAGGAATTTGGGGAGGTGATTGCTACAATTTTTTACATCCTCTGGGCTCCAAGCAGACAGAATTTCTTTTAAAGCTTTTGGAATAATGCCATGTTGGTCACTAGGAATATTAATTATATTACAACCCAAGGGCCTCAGCTGTTGATAGAAGAAACAAAACTATCATAATTGTGTAATTCCTTTTGTCATTGTCACCATAATATTTCATCAATACAAAGTCTTTCTTTTTGCTTTTATAGATATCTCAAGCTCCATTTGCTCATGAGTCAAATAAGAGTTTGCCTGAATTTGCTGTAAGGCTTGTCACACTTAGCACATTATTTGTTCTACTAAGCCAACTCAGAGGAAATGGGTAACTCCTATGTTCAGTTGCTGCTCTTTTTTAGGAAATCAGATTTGGTTTTTCAAGTGGAAAGGGAGTTTGTGAATCTGAACTGTTCTCTCATGACTTCTCATGCTCTCACCACAGACAGTTAAGGTCACAGCACCTTTGTTTCCTACTGACAATATACACTCTACTTTGGTGAAAATGTCAGAGCTTTAAGCTACTCTTCCCTGACAAAGGGCAAGGAATCTGTTCTCTCAATAGATAAATTCAGCAATAAAAAGGAGAATGAAATGATGCTACTGCAGTGACATGTTGACAGCAGCATGAAAAAATATAGGCAAAATACCAATGAAAAAGCTTGCTGTCCCTCCTCTGTGGAATTTCAATTTGTACCATGTAGTGCTCTGCATTTTTAAGTAAAACTGAAAACTGCTGCATTGCCAAAATACATTCCTAAAAAAGTATACAGCTGATTAGACTATATATTCAAATATAGGACAGTAAGCGATAACAATTTATTTTGATGCAAGGGGGGACAACTGAATTTGTGGTGTATTTATTCTAACCCTTCTTGCAACTCTTATGCATTTTGAGGCATTTAATTTTATACTGATTAAACTACTTTTCAGAAGTAAACTTTGCTGCTTTTGTACAGTTCTCACTAATTCATATCTTTGTACTCATATGGTTGCTTCAGGCCTATTCCAATATTATACTATTTATATCTATTGTATACTCTGATCATGAAATACTTCAGGTAAACTTGCTGACATATTAACACACCCACTTGTTATAGATTTAATTCAACCAAACTAGGTCCTGATGGCTTTCTTTCCAGTCCCATATGTGATCTTAGCCTTGGAATGAACTAGTGTTTGGAAGAGGAATTTCAAATAGCTTTCACAGAACTTGTAGTAGGAAACCTTCTATGAATTAATATTTATGAACTTAACTGGTTGGACACTAAAATCTTGAGTCTTGGATATGTTTTTATGGCAAATACAGACAGTGCTTATAAGACTGCAGATCAGGCATTAAACTGCTGTTTAGTTCAAATGTAACATCGACAATGTTTTGTAGCTAAGGAATACTTACAGCTGCTAGTGTTCCTGCGTATGTGGGTGCATCCAAAAGGATGTTGTCTCCAGGATTAATGAGCATTTCAAACACCTGCAAAAGAAAATATTCTATTTTAGATTGGTCAGTTTTTATACCTGTGCTTTGTACTTTTGACTTCTTAGTGGGATCAAAAACCTTGATTAGATACTAGTAATTCCCTAACCATATCAATATCTTGTTTGTGAGAAAGGCAATGAATGGATGAAAAATCTGCTTTAGAGCCAAATTAAGATAGGTTACCAACTTGTCATGGAAAGACAGTGCTCTGAAGCACCCTTTCTACTGTATAAGTCATAGAAAGAAACACCTAAACAGCAGTGAGAGTGGACTGGAAAGGGCAATTATTTCAGGAAGTAAAAACCCCAAAAAATCAGGAAGTAAAAATGAGAAGAAACATATTTAAAATAGAATTATGGTAAAGCCTCTATGCACTTATTATTGCACTACTTGAGTAACATGATATGTTACATTAGAGCATGTTTTCTACCCAGGCTCTTTGGTCACCTGAACTTTCATGCCGTCCTGACAGTCTAGAATGCCACTCCAATTTTATTGCATTTCCCTTATCTTGTACATAAACCTAGAGTAATTCATATCTATGGAGAAAGAGTACATGAAACAGTACCCTGCATATAGTTATAGAGAGCACTTAATGCTGAATACAGCTGAAGAATAAACATCTCTCTGAATGAAATGCTTTTAACATATGAATCTGTTGGTCTTACTTTACACAAGCCTTCCTGGCTGCCAGTTGTGACACACACTTCCATCTGTCCTTGCTCAGGACTGTAATTGGCTGTGGGGGGATCATGTAAGTTCCGCTGGAAATCTTTTAGCCAAGACAACAGCTCTGGAATCCTGAAATGTGAATAAGAAGGCATATCTCAGACCTTATATAGGCCAAAGCTAGTCTGTTCCTCTAAATCCCTGTCAAATCTAGCATGCAGTCCTGAGTTTGATTTCAACTGTCACACAGATACACTTAAATGCAATTGCTATGACTGCTTTATCAAATTAAGAAAATGAGATGGGCAACTGTGGTCCATACACCAAATTATCATAGTGAAATCTGGGCAGAAATTATTTGCCAGGAATGAAACAGGGTGGAGGCTGAACAATACCCACTCCTAGAAATGATAATTCTGTACTTAAATGTGGCAGTGTGACAAAGTTCTTAATGCTGCTTGTAACCTGCTGGAGATTACAAGGATTTCAAAAACACATTTTCCAAAAAATATCTTAAGATCCTGTAGGATGTTCACAAATGGCTGGTTCATTTAAATGTTAAGCAAAGTTTTAACTGATGCCCCATGTATCTCTGTAGGTACCCCAGTCTTTTTGCAAACCTGTCCTCACCTGACTCAGTGCTGTATGCCAAGAAGTTTACATGAGCACTAAAGCAATATAATGATATGGAATATAATGATATGCAATTTTTGTACCAAAAATGACAATTCTATAAATACCTCCACTCAACTACCACAAGTTCTACACACTGACTTTAGTATATGGTGCCAAATGAAAAGAAATACTCCAAAACATAGAAACAATGTGTTGTAATGCAGTATCTTTAAAATCTGATTTGGGTGTCTGGATTCTCAAATACAAATAGCTAGGAAATGCTCTGGCTTGAGAAATAGTAGGATTAGGGTTTTAAGTGGATTTTTAAATTCTTTTTACATAACTCATTGCAAAATTTTCCACTGGAACTCAAATGTAAATAGTGAGGCAAATTGAAAAAAAAAACAAACCCAACATGGGTTTTGGAAAGAACCTATTTTTTGAAAAAAAGGGCTTTATGAACAGGTTTTAAAAACACAGGTGACTTAATGCAATAATAAAGGATATTATGATCCGTAGCTTGTGGTATCTCGAAGTGCAAGCAGCTATGATGCATACCCTGCTGAGGCTGAGTACTGGAGAGCTCTCTTCATCAGATCTTCCCCAATCTCAATAGGTGTTCCATGTCCAATGTCAACTGTTGCCCTCTTAAAGGGAAAGACATTAGGATTTGGTGCCCCTCCAGCCAGAGAGATAAGAGATGGAGGAGACCTTTGCATCAATTCAGCTAGAGTAAAAGGAAAACACTTTGGTTACAATTTGATTATTACAATAGTGATTATATCCTTTAATCAATATTTAATAATGGCTGAGAAAACTTGTTATATTTTTCAATTTACTCGTTTAACTATCATGAATTCAAAAAGATAGCTCTTCTTAAAGTCAGCTTTCTGCTTGGATTAAATAGGTGTTTGGGGGCCCCAGGAGGGAGATACTGCTAGGACAGACTAAAACAAAAAATCATTTTAAGTTAAAAAAGCTATTTGTAATTTATTTTGAAACAATCTGGACAGCTCTGTTACAAAAACTGTCATGACTGATGTCTTTTGAGCTTCAAGAATTTAAAATCTAAATGATCTTCTGTTTAGACTGACTTGAAATGAGTGGCTTTGTTTTTTGTTGTTTTTCATTCAGTCTCACTTCAGCTGATCTGGCAGATATACTGACAGATGATTATAGCTTTTCTATAAGGGAATGGAAATGTTTCTAGCAGCCCAGTTTTAGTGGCAGAGGCACTGTGTAAGCAAATTGCTATGAAGAAAATCTTAATTCCTGCTTTTAAGTCACAGTTTCACAATCATTCAGATCCAATCTATGCAGTGCAGACCAGACCTTTATCCAGCAAGGGCACTTGATTGCTTTAAATCTAAGAACTCCCAATATGGCATTCATGCTGGTTTGACAGTTTTACATCAGATATGAGAGGACAGATGACACCAGAGCTGGCTTAAAAAGTGGCCTGTTACAGAGTTTATTGTCCAGTACTTATTAGCAGACTTGAACATGGGGAGTTAATTCTTATCAGTTATTTCACCAATTTGTGTTATGCCTGTGACTTTTGGCCTGGTAAAGAGAGATTTACTTTGTCATCAAAACTGCAGGCTCAATATGTCTATCCACAGGAACTGTGCTGCTTAATATTTCTGTTATGGTGCATATTAACGTATCACTCGAGAAGGAGGCTGCCTAGAGTGAATTACATGACTTTTCTGTACCTGTGTGAAGCATTTTAAGCAGAACAGCAAATGCCAGCCCCTTACCAAGAGGGGAAATTGACCCCTGAAGGCTTAACTAGTGATGTATGTCTCATGCTTGGATTCTGTCAGGTCTCTGTAGGTTTCAGCTGAGTAAACAAGTAGGCAGTTAAGCTCTTCCATCTGTCACATGGAAGACAATGTAATGTTGTAGCCTAAAGATAGATTAATATGGAAAAGGAAAGTGTAGTAATACTGAGTGGGTGGGGGTGCTGAGGAATTTATGGACATGAACAGGATACAGGAAAATGAAGTGGAAAGAAACCTGGAGGGACTGAATTTCAAGTCACTAGCAGTTGCTTGTTCCTGGACACACAACATAAACTCAGTTGCAAACTGTGCCAAAAGCCGGAGTTCAGAGACAGTAGCAGAGACTTTTCAGACACTTGTTAAAGTGATAGTACTAACTCATCTGTCTGGATGGGTTACTGAAATGGTTCAAGGCTATTCACTTTATTTTTCTTTATACCTCCTTGGCATCTCGGCTTGACAAAAGATGCTTGGTCAGCTTACAGTATGGTTTTCTTTCAAACCTTTTAAAGTCGTAAGCCATGAGTCTCCAGCACAGATCAGAACATAGAATGGTACTTTCAGAGAAACTGGGAAGAAGGGACATGTACTCACTCAGCAGTCTTATTGGAGATGCTTTTCTTGCTGCGCTCACAGTGGTGATGAACCTAGAGTAATTCATATCTATGGAGAAAGAATAATTAGTTGCACATGAAGCTAGAAAAAGGAATAAGAACTGCAGTGTGCTTTTAGTATGTGCATCTCCCACAAGTAATGCTTTTGATCTGGGTAATTTGTGGTATGCCAGTGAGCAGGAAAAAGCCTATTTTCCCTCCCTTTACTGTCAGCTCTGGAGTTTTAACGGCAAATTACAAATCTGAAGATTTGATGGATCTTAAACAACCATCAGCTCATTTTTAGCTAACGAGAATCCGGCTTTATTTAGCTGTATTAAGCACTGCATTTGAAGTGCTTTTAGGATTGCAAGCTATCATTATAAGTCACAACACTTGTCAAGTTAGAAGTGTTTTTTTTTGCAAAGGATAATATGAACGTCTTTCAAATGCATCTGATGAGTGTTTTCCTCCTTTCCCCTGGTGCCCACAGAGTTCACTGTCCAGTGGCCAGTGAACTACAGTCCGGCAGGAAGCACGATGGCCTGGAAAAGCCACAAGAAGGCGCCTCCTTTGAAGGGACAGTAGGCAGAGAAATGAAATGGAAGGGCAAGGAGCAGCCACAGCAACACGCATGTGCCGCCAGTTACCAGAAACGACCTACCGAGCAAGGCCGCTCTGAAAAAAACACATCGCGTAAAAACGCCTCCCTAACTCCGCTTCCCCCGCAGGCCGCCACAGGCGCGGTGCTGCCGTGCACAAGGGCGGGCTGGGGCTGTGCTTTAAGGGACAGCGGAGCGCCGCTTCGCCGCCATCCCGAGACACCCCCTGCTGCCCACCCACCCCCAGCTCCCCTGGAGGGGGCACCGAGCCCCCGGGGCCGTCCCGAGATCACGGCCGGCGCCGTCCCGCTGTGCGGAGGGTTCGGCGGCGGCCGCGGGCACCTACCGGCGGAGGGCGTGGAGCCGGCGGCCGGGCAGGGGGCAGCGGCAGCCCCGCTGTGGGCGTGTGCCGGGCCGGCCCCACTGGGGCGTGTGCTGGGTTGGCCCCGCTGTGGGCATGTGCTGGGTTGGTTCCGTGCGCCGGGCGGGCTCCGCTGCGGGTCGCTGAGCGGACGCGGGGCCCTGGCCGGCGCTGCCGCCTGCGCGCTGCAGGCGGCGCGGGCACGAAAGCGGTCGGTCCTGTGCGGGTCCGTGCGAAAGCCCTAAAACCAGCGGCTTCCTCTCCGGCTCCGTCTGTGTAGTGCTAGAGAAGCGAGGGCTGGAGCCCGATAGTGCGGGGAGAGGCGGGGGCAGCCGGGCAGGGGCCACTGCCGGGAGCTGGGCAGCCCCGGGTGCGGCCAGGACCCGCCCGGCAGCGGCGGGGCAAAGCAGGGGGTGGCGGTCAGGGAAAACGGAGAAAAATGACAGAATGATTTGGCTTGGAAGGACCTTCAAGATGATCTAGTTCCAAGGTTCTCTGTTAAAAACGAGACTAGATTCTCGATACTAAAGGTAATTTCAGCATTTATTATAATAAAAAGAGGGGCCTAAAGCAAGGGGGCTTGCTGGGCCGAGCAGGGGCGGTCCCGTCGAGGATGCTGCAGCTCCGGCGCTGCGTCTTCAGCAGCGAGGTCCCTGATGTTCCAGGTGGAGCGGCACGGCTTCCCTGGGTCACATGCCCCTTTTTATCCTGTCTTTTGTCCCTTTGGATTGGTTTCTTTTTGGATCCTTCATTTGCGTGAAGGTTTTAGGCGCTTGATTGGCCCATTACAGTTCTGTCCAGGTTGGCTGGTTTGGCCTGGGGAGTGGTGCACTTCACTTAGGTGTATTATGGTACATTGAGTACTGTATTTCTTATAACTACCCTTTTAACCCCTTTTACAATATAACAACCAAACTAACAGTACATGCTTAACAATTATCAACTATTTTACTACAATTTCTTTAACACTCCTGCCACAGTATGTATTTATGTAAGTAGAATATACACCTTCCCCTATGTTGCTCAGAGTTCCATCCAACTTGGCATTGGACACTTTCGGGGTGGGGCATCCACAACTTCTCTGGGAAACCTGTGGTAGTGTTTCATCACCCTCACAGTTAACAATTTCTCCCTATTATCCAGTCTAAACCTACTCTTTCTCAATTTGGAGGCATTCCCACCATTGGGACACCACACCCAGCCACTGGCAGGTGTAAAAAGTCCCTCTCCAGCACTCTTGTAGCCCCCTTTGGGTACTGGAAGGTGCTCGAAGCGTGCCTGGAGTCTTCAGTTGAACAACCTTAATTCTTTCAGACTGTCTTCATAGAAGGGGTGTTCCAGCCTTCATGACCCTCTTGTGCCCTTGCTCCAACATCTCTCCTGTGCTGGGAGCACTCTGGATAGGAGGTCTCGTAACAGAGGAGTAGAGGGGCAGAATCACCTCCCTCGTAATGGTAACGGTCACACTTTAATCAACTTTATGATGTTTCCACTAAAGGTTTTGCTCATAAAAGGAAGCAAAGTTTGATGTGCCCCATCTGTAGGTAATTATTTTTCCCACAGATGAGTAGGATCAGTGGAAGGAAAAGCAGGAGGGTAGTGTGACAAGTCCCTCCTTGCTGGGTGTCACATGCTGTTGCTTGTGCAACACATGTAACTGGTGGTGTAGCTGCTGCTGCTTAGAAAGGTGCAGAGACACGGTGTGGTTTTCTAGTCATGGCTTTGGACTCCAGCACTCTGGGCTTGCCATGGCCCTTGCTCCTGAGTGCAAAATGCTAGAAAGGGGTCTAGGTGTAAAGTAGTCTGAAAGAAACCTGTGCAAGAGCATGCAAAATCAGCTGTGCTTTGCAACATATAGGTCTCTGTAGTTAGCTTGGAGGCAGGAGAGTGAAAATACTGGATGGTGTGACTATAGGACATGAAACAACATGATGCGGACTCGCTGTTCTTTCCAAGGTAAAAAAGGGACCCTTATTTTTCTGACTCCAACATTTATAGATTTCTAAAAGTGACAGTGAATTGAAGGGTGAAAGTGCCACCTCTCCAATAACACTGAATAGACTAACAGTCCATCAAATTTCTCCTCCTCCATAAAAGAATACAAAACAATAGCAATAAGTTATTTACATAAAGTGTGTAAGAAAGTTTGTTACAAGAATGTAAACATCAAAAAGTTTAGAAAATCTTAAAAAATCAAGGCAACAGGATGGGATGAGCATTGCAGCCTAGAAATGCTCCAATGCATTTCTAGACTTTAATTCAGGAAATCACCAGGCCTTACAGTGCCCAGTGCTCAAAGCATGTTTTAATTGGAACCTTCCAAAACTTGCTGAAGGCAAAGCTGAGGTATGAGAGCAAAATGTCTCTACAAAAAAGATGAGGTGCCTTAACAAGTTACCCTTTTCTTCTCTCCACTTCTTTAATTTGGGTGACTTTTTGCAGTATTTGGATCTGCTGAAAGGCTTCATAATTAGATGGAGTAGGTTGGAGTAGAGATGGAGTTCCTGTCAGGTTTGAGATGCAGTCAGGAACAATTGTTTTCTTGGTTGGTGTGTGAATGCTCTTACACTGAAAATCAAATTTTATTAACAGTTTTAATGATCTGGAGAATTTATAATTTAGGTAATTGCCTTCTAATTGTGTGATGTACAGACAAAAAGTAAAAGATGGATATATAAATGTGAAATAGCAAATGGAGAGATATCGAATTTCTGTGGGGTTCTGGCTGTGAAAGACTGATTGAATTTGAACTGCCTTCTGTGTAGTTCTGTTTTTTCATTTCCTGGCTGTCAGTGTTGCAGTTTGTGACACAGACCAAAGCCCAGAGAAGTCAAGGGAAGGTTTTCTATTTTCCATGGATTTTTGTGGGCTTTGTCTAGTCTCTTAGCTAATTATGGTGTCTTCCTATTGAAACAAATTAAAAAGAAAATAAATTAGTGTACAATTGTTTGGATACCTAACCCAGCTGGATTAATCTGGCATTTCTCTGCATCACTGTTTATATTCCTTAGCAGCCATAAGTTGAGTGCTCTGTTTTACTACTGTGTAAGAAGTCCTGTATTTGCTGTCTTTATTACATGCACATTTAGAACAATAATGTTTTGATGCAAGTCTTGCATAATTCACAAAGCATCGACAAGGTCTTCATATGGTTGTTGTTTGTGTCTCCTGTCATCTGAAACTGTACTACCTCTTTCTAAACTTGCTTTGTGCTATGTCCACTTAGGTGTTAAAAAGCCCAAACAACAAGCAGGACGAAAAAGCCTAACTTGATTTAAGAAGAACAGGGAGCTTAGGTAAATATTGTTACTTTGCTGTTTCCTTCTCCCCTGAGGACTTCAGAGTATTTCTTTTAAGAGGAAGACGAAGGATTGAGACAGTAAACACGAAATTTAACTGAGTTGCTGTTTTTGCAACTGTATCGACAAAGTGTAAATCTCTCCAAGACTCTGTACTCTAGCCTGGGGTGCTATACATTCGTTAGTTTCACAGCACGTATTCTGTAATGCACTAGTGCCCCGTTTGAAGCGATCGTTTCTCACGGTTACACGTGAGTGTGTGGCAGGGCCGGTGCTGCGTGCAGAGCCGCTCCCGAGGCGTTCCACGCCGGCGATCCCAGCGCCATCCGTGGCGGGGCCGGGCCCGCACCGGCGCTCGGCGGCCGCACGGGGGCGCGTGCGCACCGCGAGTGCGGGCAGCGCGCCCGGCGCTGGAACGGGAATTCCGGCTCAAACCGTATCGGCATCTTTCACTTGGCTGTAACTTGTACCTGTGATTGGGAGTCCCGCCTGAACAGCTTGGCTGCCCGCGTTACAGTGAACGGGTTAAATTTCCGCCGGCAATGCTTCTTGCGGGTTGGGGACGACAGGACTGGCAAGTGGCGCTGTCAAAATAGCCTTACGTTGTGAAGGTGGGAATTTAATCCCGACGAATTGGAATTGGCTGCCCATGAGAAAATCACATAAGACCGGAAAATGGAGAAGTGTGAGATCAACCATTTTAAACATTAGAAGTAAATCGTTTCTGCCAAGGGTTGCCTTCCCCACGAAAAATGCTGACTTTGGCAACACTATATTTGCAGAACACCCTGTGTGCAGCAAGCCATCGCTGGTGCAGTGGCCACTGAGATCAGGAAGATCTCAGCAGTACAGAGCAGTTTGATTCTAGAATGTGAACATCCACTGACACAATTACTGCAGAGATCAGAAGTATCTGGTTTACTGGTGGGAACTTAAAACTGCTAGGAGTGTGCTGGCTCTGGCTCTGGACACAATTAGTGGAAGAGATGTGAAGTTAGTATTTCTTTTGCAGATTACTTGACTGATTCCCTTACTTCTGTCATTACTGTAAGCTCTTGGGAAAGTACCATTTCTATTCTTCTTTTATGTTGAGACTTTTTCAGTGGGACCCTGATCTTGCTGGACCTAATCAGAGCTGCTGCAAAATTAGAATACTGCCATTTGTTCCTCTCCCACTCTAAGGCAACTGCATAGTAAAACATGTTTATACTATCTTTTTCCAGGGTTTTAAAACACAATGCATTCCTAAAATGCGAGAGGGCTTAGGGAAGAGTGAAGATTGATTCTCAAAGTTACAAATCCTGCTGCCTTTCCAAGTAAAATTAAACAGCATCCTAGTCTCACCTGTATGCTTGCTGACCATCACAGCATTAGGAAGACATCCTAATGTGCTTTCTGCTGCTGTTTTGTTATTACACACACACATATCCTTTTCTCTTTTTTTTTTTTTTTTTTTCATAATAGCTAGCTCCTTATGCTTCGGAGACTGTCAGATGAGAATAACAGGACATCCATGATATTCATAATATTTGTAGCAGCTGTCAAATGACACTGTCTTAGAGTGGAAGACGTGTGGTTCTGCAGAGTGACGGCTGTGGCTTGTATATGTTTGAAGCAGCTCTCTGCCTGAAGGATGGTGGCACCTAGATATATAGCAGTCTTACTCTGATTGACAACCTTTTTTATTCTCCTTTCTTGTTTTGTTTTTTTTTTTGATTGTACAAACACTGTCATCGTTTTCTTCATCATTGCCTTTTTATCCAATCAAGCAAAGGGGACAGCACAGTATCTAGAACAGCAATTTTCTAGATGTTCTAAGAAGAACTATAGAAAAATTGACTTTCACACTAATGTATTCCCCAAAAGCAGCTGCTTGTTCCAGAATGTGTTCCTTTGATAAGATGTCTAATACAGTGAGATGTTTGCCTTAGATATTCATCAGACAGTCCTGTGCTTAAAAAAAAAAAAAAAAGGAGGACTGAGATTTTTTGGATCACTTTGTCCATGCTATAGAAGCTAAAATTGGATGGAGCAAAGATCAATAATGTATCCAGTTAATACACTAACTAAATGAAATGAATCATAAGAAATGAAATTACTTCTCCTGACAATCTTGAGATAAGTGCTGTTCCATAATACCTCAGTCTTGTCAATTTGAATTTATATTACTGGCAAACAGTTGCTGATGTGTGGACTCTATTGTGTAAATCTCCTTGGAAGCAGGTACTCGCATTATTATTTGTGACATATGTTATTCCTGGGGCTCAACCTTTGTTATCCATTTTCATTTAGTGGAGGCAAAAGTGTTTTTCTCCCCCAGCATTGCATGTTCCTCTGTTCCTAGCAAGATCCCATGTTAGTCTGGTGCAAGTGTGGCATGGAAAAAGGAATGATCCTAAAGGCAAAATGATAATGAAAAAGTGGAGGTTTTGCTTCATTCTTTTCATTGCCTGGAGAAAATATGCTTCTCGGGCGTGGTGACAACTGATACCAGAGATGTGCTGTTTCTTTCTGTATTTTGAAGCTTGTCTATTCAACATGAAATAATTTGCTAGGTTTGTATCTAGTTGCCTTCAAACTGATGAAGATACATTTTTGTTGTTAATTCTTGATTAAAATTTGGCCTTTTGTCATGAGGGTAAGATGGGAATTTATCTATTAAATTTTAATTTCTGGGCCTTGCTTTATAAACATAACATATAATTCAGACTATTCTTCTGTATCCTACCGCAAGCCAAATTTTATATTCAGCACTGGCAATAGAATTATGCTTCTGTTCCATTAAGTTTAGTTTTGTTCTTAAGAGCTATGTTTCTTCATGTTCAAATCAAATCTGTAGTAAAAGGAAAATTATCACTTCTGAGAACAGACGTCTACATGTGTTAACAGAGGAGGTGTGGATAAGCAAGACCCTCGTATCAATCAGTCTTACAGTACTTATCTGCCTTCAGTCATTACGTGGCTCCAGAGATGATACAGAATTCCTAAAGCAGCCTGAGGGTGCTTCTGTCACTCTGAATTGACAGGGAGTCTGGGGAGATTGCCCGATGTAGCCTTTGGCTTTGAAGAATGAAAATTTTCTCCTGTGTTATGTGTCCCATTATATGTAGATTTAGCCTGATATGCTTCATAATTTTTGCATGTAACTAGGACTCTTTAAAAATTTTGGAAAACTTGCTGAAAAAGCATATTTCTTATTTGTAGAGACTTATTAAATGGACCAACTCCATCTCCTGCCTAACTTCCTTAGAGGCTTTTCCGTAGTTCTAGTATGTTTGTTTTCACATGCTATGTTATTGTGCTGGGGATATCTCACTTCCCTCATCGTGGGCCAATGCTTTTGAGATTCAAACCTTAGACAGATCAGTAGCTCCAGAAACTGCAGTCTGTCCTTTAGTGTAAAGAGTCCCTGTAATGTTGACAAGAAGTTAATCTCTAGAAAAGGTGAAATGTTCTTCAGTGTACTTGAAAGAAAAATCCCTGACTAGGCAAGAATGGGGAGAACTAAGAGAGTGAGTGCTGTTCATTAATGGGGTACTCCAGGGATACTTTTTCCACATCATCTCTCTTTTTTCCTTCCTTTTCTCTCAAGTGAGAATATTCTCAGAACATGCTTAAAACCTGAGTTTCTCTCCTTGACAATTTCTACATATGGCTCCTCTTTCCTAATTAAATTTCTAAATGTGGTCTTGTTCTGATAATGCTCATTTGTTAATTCAGGTTGAAGTCTGTTTTAATTATGGCACTTTTTTCTACTCTGTAATCCTTATTTAAACAAATGCTGAGCCCTGCAATTCCAAGAGTGAAAAATATGCATTGTTGTGCAGATTCTTGGGCTTCTTTCCATGCAGGTAGTCAGGATGATCCTTCCTCATGAAGTATATTCAAATCTGCCTGAATGCTGAAGAGCTGCAGGATCTTTGGGCATCGTCTCAATTTTTTACTTCTTTTTCTTCTTTATTCCTCAGACCCTTATTTCTCTGTTGTGCTTGGACCTCTGTCCAATGCTCTGTCATTGATTCCATGGAATTGTCTCATTTTGGTTTCTTTTGTGTAATCTTCTTTCATATTACATGGAACAGCTTCTTAGTTAAAGCAAACCAGATTTCTCCTCTCTTTTCAGACAAGATGCTTAACCAAGATATTTGGGTCATACCCAGGGTATATTTTATTGTCTACAGAAGGCTTTGTGCAAAATATCATGCGTTTTATGTTTTTATTTTTTTTAACTAAATTCTTCCTTAGGTAGTGACAAAGTGTTTTGCTGCTCCTGTGTCTAATGCTGTATAACTTTCATGGGACAATCAGAATGATGTACTATCTGCTGGAATAACAAGACAGATGAAAGCAAAATCTACAGTTCTACAGATCTGGTAATCTTGGAAAGTCATCCTTTAAAGATGACAGGTTATGATTGAATAAGGTTATATTAATTTATCATCAAATAATAAAAGTTCTAGGACAGATATTTTTATATTGTTTTTAAATAGTACATTCCAGTTTCTTCTGATGTTGAACTCCTCACTTTCACTTTGTAAAATAGCTTTATTCCTGTGTCATATGAGTCTTGATTGTGCTATCACTGTTTAATGTATTTTGTACTTCAGTGTTTGTGTCCCAGACAAGTTCCTCATCCCTTTTCCTTGTGGCTTATCTGGGCCATGATTCAAAATCCTCAAAGAGACTCAGCCAAGTTCATTCTTATGATCTCAGTTTGTAAATCACACTCCTTTTCTGCAATTTTTCATACACTACTAACTATAAAAATGATAAACAGTTCTGCAAGCACCAACAATCTGCGGACTTGTACCTCTCTGTCAGCATATTCAGCAGAGGCAGTTGCATTCACAGAAAGAATGATAAAATTGACTGTATCATATAGATTATGAACAGCATTTTAAAGGCCTTTTAGCATTCACCAAAAGCTCTTAGCTCTGCAGTTGCTTTTATTTTGTCTTTTGTTTATATTGCATTCGTGCTATAAATCACTGTTTTTAAAGTGGGTTTAGAAAGTGCTTTTTTCTAGAGCTGTCAGCAATTAAACTGCAGAAGTTAACTTCTCAGGAATTAAGTTATATAAATTAGTCTGATTAATTACTAAAACTGAGGCAGAAATTGGTACAAGTAAGATGAACTGTGGAATGATGGAATTAAATCTAGAAAACAAGAACATTTATAAAGCAAATTCAATAGATGACATAATGAAACAGTTAATCTTCATCTATAGAAAGTGCCTGAATTTCCTTAATTCCACTGAGGCGTTGAGGTAACTGTTTATACAACCAGGCCATATTTTCAGAGTAATTCTGGCTATGGCTATGTCTTTATCATGGAACTGGGGAGAAAGAGGGAATAGTCTGTTGCCAATGCTTGTAGATAGATCTTGTAGACCAATATTGCCTGTGAATGAGGAACTGTGTTTGTGAGAGTGTTCTTGGGATTCTACAAATTTGGAATCAAAATTCTAATTTTTCATATGAATTTAGGTGTAGTCACACAGTTTGTGGTCATTGGGGGTGGGGCTGTGGCCGAGCCTCATCCCCAATGGGCTGCAGCTGTGAGCAGCAGGTGAGCAGCATTGACAGCAATGAGCCATGGAGTGCCCAGGGGCACCGAGCAACCACCGAAGGGAACAGAGGGCACACAGGTGCAATGCATCAATGTGAGGGTATAAAAGGCTGGGCTGAAGAACAAGAAGGGTAGATCTTGCAGCTTTCTGGAGTGGAATGATGCTACTATGCATGGGCATATGCGTGAGTCCTTCAGATGAGGTATGGTGTTACTCTGTATGGGTTGAAGCTTTCTGAAATTGTCTGATGATACTCTGTATGTCATGGCTATCTCAACTGTGACATATACTATGGCATATGCTGTGACATTTAGGGAAATTCTTTGTTTCTCTAGTGTGCAGGAATTTTTAGGAGTGATTATCATGTAGGTGAGACAACTAGGTGTTTGGAAAGATTGATGCATGTTCTGTGCTTCCCTGAAGTAGCTGAAATTAGGATCCAAATGAAAGTACTTTTGCTTTCAGGAAAGTCAGATGTTTCCCATGCAGGTACCCTAGGCTGAAACTTGCAGTAATTTTTTAGAAAGCTGGGCTTGTATTAGGCACAAGACAAGCATGCTAACTTCAACAGATACCAGCTCTGTTCTGGCTACAGCTACCACAGACAGAAAACCAGGGATGATACACACATATAAAAGTATTATTTAGAAAACTAATCACCTTACTTAGTCTTGTTGAGATTTGGCCCATGTGTTCTTGGCCCATGACATCTATCGTGTTCCATGGTAAAGTGTATTATCCATGGGTCTCAGGGATTTATGATTATTTTTCAAGTCACTAGAAAACTAAACTGCCAGACTGAAGGAGCTTTGTAGTTTTCTCTACTTCATGCTGCAAACCCCCAGTGATTCCAAGGGCAAAGCATGTGTCTCATTTCTGCCTTTTTCTGCAAGACTGTCGAGGTGCTGTGCTAAATATCTGCTGTTGGACCTTGGACTTGCCAAGTTTGCAAAAATATCAGGATTTTTAATCTCTGTTATTTTGATGGACAGTGATGCAGCTCCTGAGGCTTCCAGGGCTGTGGTGTGTTGCATATGCTTCAAGGATTTCCTTAGCATGGATCAAGCCTTCCCCAGTTATTCATCCCCTTGGCAGTTCTGACTTCTGTGATGTGTCTTGGCACTGCAGCATCTAGAGGTGGTGAAATACTCTTGAGAGAGTTTGGTAGCTGAGCTTTGTTGAGGGCGGAGCAGAGATGATAAATACTGCATATACCAGGCTGTGAGCCTGTAAGAGTGGGAGGAGATTTATAGGTGAGGAATTGTAAACATTTCCATTTAGACATCTGGATTGTGGAGAAAAAATGGGAGTGCTGGAGGTGTGAGGAATATAACGTGTGAGATACTTCTACATTTGTTTATTAAATGAGTTCCACTGTCAAATGATTTCCATTATTTTTCTCACTCAAAATGAAAATTAACAACAGCTTCAAAATATAGATGTTGCCTTACATTGATCTGTTTGTGATAATACCTCCTCTACCGTGACTTCCTGCTTATTCAGATGCTGTTGGAGTTTTCTGAAAGTTTTCTGAATTACCTACTTGAGACATAATTTTCATAATCTTCCTCTTACTCTATTGGTATTGTGTCAAATCAAGTTTTTGATTTGGATAAAACTGCATCAAAATTTTGAGCTTAGCTTCATGTGAAACTTATAATTTTAACATCCCCCATTCCACCCTCCCAAATATCCCTTCTTGGTTTTGGCGGCTGTTTATTTTCTTTAGTATTAGATGGTTACAGATTTTAATATATTTTGGGTTTGCCCTTAGTAGATAAAGGGAGAGAGTTGGTTACGTAGTATTTCAGTATGCTTCACCATGAAATTTACAGATATGGCTGAATATCACTGCGGCAAACTGAAAGCCTGACCAGTTCTAATTATTCTTTGTCTCTAGCAGGAGCAGTGAGCATACTTTATAATTCTAGGACTGGAAATTAAGTGAATCTTGTTGAAAGGTCTCGAAATCCATGGGGTATTAAAGTTGGTGGGGGCTTAATGAGAGATTTTAAAACCTGAAAATGTGCTGTGAAGTGCTGGATGGTTCAGAGGGAAGCTGTCCAGCTGAATGCTCCTGCTTACTTAGCAAAAGCTGTTGTGTTGAAGCAGAAGTGGGGAAAGCCTTAACTTCATTGGCATATTTTTCAGATCCTTGTGCATCTTTGGTAATTTCTCTATTTACAGAATATCTGGAAGAATGCAGCATTCCATAATAACCTGTAATTTAAAAAGTTTTTTTGCATGACTGGTCACTTCAGAAGTTTTTTTCAGCTTCAAAGGATACCTTTTGAAGCTCTGAAAAGCATAAGCCAACTAATAGGATTTTCACCCCTACTTTAAGGAACTGATAGGACTAGCCTTGGTGGAAGCAGTTTTTAGACACAATTGCCCTTCCTTAGGGGAATTTTCTTGCAGTTTAAGGCAGAAACTTCTTTCCCCAGCCTGCAAATAATAGTTTCAAAGCACAGAATGTTATGGTGCTAAATATTCAGAGGTCTGAGGTCTAATCTAGTAATTTTCTCCTTGTAATTTGTATCCACAGTATTTTATCCCATGAAAAGAAATTGCAGAAAGTGTAAATTCAAGTCTCTTGCCTATCTGTATTTTCCATTTGAGTACATAGCAGGAAAAGGGTGCTGAGATTTGCACTGGAAACTAAATTCCAAGTAAAAATATCAGCTGTTATTGGAAGAAGCTGCTTTAAAATTTTGATCTTGATAGTTCATGAGGGTTTTTGGTTGTTAAATAATATGCATACAGATTGTGGGAATAGTATATTTTTCTCAGTTTGAGAATTACTTGTAGACTGATTATGGATCACTTGTGCCAGGCAGAATTAATTTAGAAGCTGATTGTATTTTGAACATTTTAAACAAGACTTTCACAACAGTACAGAAAGTGATTTTCTGCTATTGCTCTGTCAGTTGCTTATTTTATTTCTCTAATTTTCAGTATCCCTAGAAGATGAGCCAGCTATGGTTGTATATATTCTATCAGCCATGTTAGTCTCTGCCTTCCATAGAGAAGGTCTCCTTTGCCTGATTGTCAATTGATTTCTCTGTCTAGGTATAATCATGGTTTTATGAGAGCCTGCAGAACTGGTAGTAAGGTTTCAATAAATAAAATTCTTAAAATGCTGGCTTACTTAATGCCTGTTCCTGTGTGGAGAATCCAGTATTATAGGAAAGAATTTGATATTTGAGTGAGGTATAAGAGCATTTTGAAAATTTCCAAAAGAAAAGATGATAAATGCCATAATCTTCATAGAGTTATTTTTTGTAAATATTTTTGCCAATTCTTCTCCTTTGCCTCTGGAGATATTTTATGCTTTTCTCCTCAAAAATATGCCATTGGCATGTTTTGCCATTTATCTGTGTTGCATTTGTCTATCTTATGTGCTGACTTCGTAGTAATCTTTTCTTTTTTCCTAGTCTTGGGCTAGGAAAAGTCACCTAAAACCACTTCTGTTCTGATGCAGTCTTGGAATTTTCTGTAGGGTTTTCCCTCCTTTGAAGCTTCTATGAAATTTATCTGGTAGTTTAAATGTAAAACAGCTTTGATCAACACTTCTTTTCATACTTCAGAATTGGTTTATATTGCTTTCTTTCACCAGACCACTGTTGGCTTTACCATGGTCAACTCCCAGCCTAGATTGAACTGGAAGTGCTGTGTTTTCAGGTTTGAAGTGCTCTCGCTGTTTGATAAACTGTAGTACATTCAAGAATAACTTTTAAAGATCTTTTAATCCTTTCCTGTGTCTTAGGAACTTGTGAAAGATGGGAAATGGTGGCCTTATGTCACTTTGTCTAGGAGGGAATGGTGTCTGCAGTGACTAGAACAACAGCATACACGGCGCCAAATATTGGTTGAAGTGCATACATTGCCTTCTTGTTTTACATTTGTTGTGGTATCTGAAGTACCTAGCAGTAATTACTATTGATGGCAGCATGCCAGAGGCTGGATGTTAGTCCTTCTGTTCAAGGTAGGCTCAATTTCTAAGTTCTTGAGGCCTCCAAGTGTATTTGAGAGCTTTTGTGTAAGACAATAATCCTATAAAAATAATTAAAATAGGCCAAAGCTGCAAAGGCTGAGTTTCATAGTTGTTTATACTCCAGTGTTTTTCTTCCAATTATAAAACATAAAATGAGAAGGCTCAGTTTTTAGACTCGTGAGATCAGAATAATTTAAGACTGAGCTCCCTTGTGCCAAACTTCAGGGAAGCAGTGTGCTTTGGGGAACAGAAAACAACTAATTTTTTTAAACCATCTTTGAACCAGGTTAACAGAGGGTCTAGATTGTCCCTAGCATGTTTTTTTCTTTTGGTAAGACTTTTTGTAAAATTTCTGAAGTAGAACTTGCAGAAAAATGGTAAGTGTACAATAAAAGATCATTTTACCCTCCTTTGCATCCAGATCACGCTTTTCTTTGTGTCATCTGAAGATGCAGCTGTTCTTTCACACAGTTGATTCATGTCATCCACAATTAAAATGTCCTTGCTATTTAAAAAAATGCTTCTCAGCATGTCTAAAAAAGGTTGTCAAAACAATGGCTTGTTCACAGTGAGAGAAAAGCTCTTGATGTTTTACAGACAATTAATGCAATGACTTGACTAGAAAAATCTGGTTTTATCTGATTTCAGATGAAGTCATATATTTTCTTGTATCTTGATGGTTAGTTTAAAACCAGATCTTCCTGATTTGGAGCCAGAGATGGTAAGATGCACCTTATTTGTGATTGTTGGGTGATAGAACTTATTTACAAGTACATCCATACCAATCTTATTAAATATTTCCATTTCTATCAAATGCTGGGGGTTTTTTTCCCACCAAATGCATAACTTCACTTGTTATAGGTACTGTAGGAAATGCAGTCCAAACATTCTAAGCTCCAGACATTTGATTATCGATAAAGAAAGTGGTATGTTTCCTGCTTTTACTGAGTCCTTTGAGGAAAACAATACCATAAGGCTTGTTCTTGGCTACTTGGTAATATTTGGGCATTTCTAAAATATTGAAAAAAAAAACAAACTTCATTCAACCTGATGAGAAGATTGATTTGTCACAACCCTTATCATAGTAAAGTTTTAGTATTACATAATTTTAAATTTCTTGCTTCCTTCTGGAATTCACTATCTCAAACTGGACACACAAGTATCCTGTGTAATGTGTGGAGAGGGGTCTGCTTATGAGTATGGGGTCCTGGTGTAGAAACTTCTGACTAAATGACTAGCAGCTGTATTTCTGTCCTTGGTACTCATTAGGATGCTTGCCTTGTAGGGTTGCTTAGATCCAGATTGTGGCAGGGAGTTTTTGCTGAAGTTCAGAACCCAAGCTTCTCTCTGTCAAGCTGCCTGGCCAGCACTGGTTAGACTACTTTCTGGAATATGGGGGGACAGAATCTTGTTCCCTCTGTCACTGAAAGTTCCCAATTGTGAAGTTACAGATGGTTTGTGATTTGGGGTGCTTTGGAGTTTTTTTTCAGTTTGAATCTCCTCCTCTCTAAATAGTCTAATTTGTTGTGCACAGACTGGATATCTGTTACTGTTTGTGAATGGAGGGTTATACAGATCCTTTCCTAGTGAAACACAAGCATGCACTGAAGCAGGAACTGGAATCCAGCTTGTTGCCCTTTTCAGTAGGCCTGGGTGTGTATTTCTAGGTTTAGTCTTGTAGAAGCTGTTATTTCCTTCTAAACTAAAACTGCTTCAGCAGAAGAATTTTGCATTTTGTAGCAATTGGCGGGTAAGAAAGATCCCCTAAGCTGTACTTTTGTAGCACTTGAGTAGCTAGACCACCTGCCAGCTGTACTGTAAATGAAGAGAGTTGCATGGATTTTTTTTTTTGTTTGAACTGTTTCAAAGCATTATTCACAATTAAAGATTGTGAATCTGAAATGGGGGAGGTAATTTTTTTTAGCAATGTGAGAGCAAGATGTCTGAATTGCACTCCCAAGTGGGTTTAGGGTAAAGGCGTCTATTTTGCTTTTTCAAAGGTCTGGTCTGTGTGACAAAATTTGCTAATCCCCTCTATATATTTGTAATTGCCACCTGTGTTATTAAGAGACAAACAGAAAACCCCCTCAGGGCTTGTGTAATTTATTGTAGTTTCAAGATGCTTAAAAATTGAGCACCACAGTTGAAAGCATTTCTATGTGTAGGCCCTTGAAAAGACCAAAGTACCTAAATTCAATTAATATTTGATCTGGTGCACCTGTGCCTCTTAAGCCTGAAGACTTTTTCTGCTTCTAAGGGCAGAACCATTCATCCCTCTCCCATTATCTGTTCTGTGCACAGATGTGCTCAGTGTGATTGTCATCGTGCTCCTTGGGGATGCCTGCACGTCACTGTGGCAAAGGGTTTATGGCATTGATGTAAGTTTTAGATAAGGACTTTGAACAGTTGAGTGCTCTTGCTGCTCTTTGAATCCCAGTGACCCTACCATTTTCATGTTGCACATGGATGGAAGTTTATTGCTACAAACACCACTAAATGGACACTATTTCTTTCCCCTTTCCTTTTCAATATTCTGCTTGTTGATAAATACATGATTGATTATTTTTTGAGGCAGGCATCATAGTCATAAAATCCCTATAACAAATAAAACTAATAGGAACTGGCCTAAGATGACACATTTAACCCAGAATATGTTCTGAATAATATCTGTTATATCATTGGATGAATATACATCTTATGTAGGAACAGCTATTTTGTCACCTTATTTGAAGGCAAGATGCTCATAGTCTCATTGCTTTAGATATCTGAATTGGTCACTTGTCTGTGAGAAGTTACATTAATTTGTAATGTGCAATACCAAAAAAATACATCTCTGCTCATGCATGAGACACAGTACAGGTGGCTTCAGTCAAAAGAAATTTGCACTCTTGATTTATAAGTGTAGTATTGTCATGAAAACAGTGGAAATGTTTCTCCTTCATGAGAGTGCATTCTATAGCATATAACATAAACCAGCCTGAATTTATATTCTAGGTGGCACCATATTCTAGGTTGGCAGTTTCCCATGCTTCATGTCTGTCACAAGATTAGGGAAGAAATGAAGAATCACAGAAGAAACATAAAATCAATGTCTACCAGGACAATTAGCAATCTATTCAGAGCTCATCACTGTACAAATTAAGATCGATTGCATTTTGCTACTGTTTTTAATTTAATGAGGGTAGCAGCTGCTCAGCTACTTACAGGAGTCTCAATATTTCAACACTGCAGAGGGGCTTTGTTCATTTTTATCAGCACAGAAGGTAGTAAATTCAGCAAGTAGTAGATCAGGAGAAAACCTGACTCTACTAAGAGACTCTTCAATTACGCCAGTAGCTCCATAT
This sequence comes from Camarhynchus parvulus, assembly GCF_901933205.1. NCBI lineage: Eukaryota > Metazoa > Chordata > Aves > Passeriformes > Thraupidae > Camarhynchus > Camarhynchus parvulus. The sequence goes on along the minus strand of NC_044574.1, from coordinate 37,529,266 downwards.
GACTTCTTCCCTTGTGTCTTCACTAGTCTTATTATTCAAAAACTCAATGTACCCATTATAAGAAAATATTTTTCCACAGATAATGGAATGAAAGCGAAGTCAGGGACAAGTCAATAAACCATTATGAGAATCACAAACATAATAGTTTCACAAAAATTATATCTGGCCCGCTTAGAACCAGAACTCAGGTGTGTTGTTTTATTGAGAGGAGAATAATGACAGCAGTTATCCCATTTGTGGTTTCAGAGCACAATATTGTAACATTTCTAGTTGATTTTTAAGCCCTTCAAAAGAGGTTCACTTTGCTCAAATTGAGTCTAAAGTATCTAGAATTCGTTAATTCTAAATTGCTAGTTCCTTCTGATAATGAGTTAATGTGTTTAAATGAAAATTTTGTTTTGAATTGACTCCCATGGAAGGGCACTCCATATGCAGAAGCATGTGAGGATTTGTAAATTTTCCACAAGAGTGTTTCAAAACATTAAATGTCACAAGCTCATGTAGCTTGTTCTGAAATTCCTAACTTTGACACAAAGAATATCTGTGCTACTGGAGGACTAACACTAACATGGTATAACTGGGTGAATAATTGGGTTTTAAGGTTCTGGTTTTAAGGACAAGGTCAGAAAATTTTCTCCACAGCTTGAGTAAGTCAGAATGGAAACAAATTATCGTGTGAAATTCACCTAAGTGTTTAATGAACATCAAGTTGAAGGGTTTCATTTTGATACCAGATCTTTGTCAATGTGTATATTATATACATTAAAATCTTCTACACACACACATATATATGTATGTGTAGTTTGAAGGTTAAGGAAGCGTGCCACTTCCAAAATGCTAGTATTCTTATAAAGGTTTTTATACTATGAAAAAAATCAATGTAACTGAAAAGTCTGCAAAGCATTTTATATTCCTGTACATGTTTTTCTAAAACCATGAGGACCTTTTATTTCCATTTTCTAATGTAAAGTCCTAGTCTGTAGTGCATATATAGTGTCTAGATAACACAGATAAATTTCTATACTGCGAAGGAAAGGCCTGAAGGCCCTCTGATGCAGGTATTGTTTCTGCTTGGGAAAGATTATGGTGCGCTATTCGTGTTTGCTCTCATGAGTAGTTTCTTATCTCAAAGGAAGCTGTGGGGATGGGCTGAAGCAGAGGGCCTGCGATCTAGGGTATATTTTGCATGGTCCAGAGAAGCCCAAATGCAGTCTGTCTGGCAGATGATTTGAGGCTGAGAGTTTTGTTTCTTTCCCCTCTTTTGTGTATTTCTATTGAAATAAAAACCTACAAAAGAGTTAACAATTCAGCTTGGGGTTGTGCAAGACAGAGCTTCCTCTGAGGCTTAGAATCTGTTTCTGTACAGACCATAGGCAAAGTCCAACTTGGAGAGGCAGGTTTGTTGGCTAATGTGCTTTTCAGCCCTGGTTCCCCTAGTCTCTCACTTTGAGGAGTTGGCTGATTAGTGCTTTGCCTCTCATCTGTGTGCTCACATGTCTTTCCTGTGAAAGCCTGGGGGCAGGAGCTGTGTGTAAGGCAGAGTCTGGGTGCAGAGAAACACTCGAGGGTGCTAATTGTTGGTTGTAGTCAAAAGGAAGTGAGTAATGGGTTGAAAGATCCCTGTATGTCTTTTTGATTCTGTGCGTATGAACTCTATCATTGTGGATGCGATTATGCTTTGGATGAAAGTAAGGTAGCTAATTTAACCTAGAGATAAAATACCCCGGTGTTTATGATCAGGGAAAGAAATTTTTTCAGTATTAAGTGGCAAAATGCATACCTAAATAAAACACAATAGGAGCAAACTCAAAATTCAAGTGTTGAATACAATTCCACTTCTCTTCAAGCAGGCAGCTGGCTTGATCATTTTTTTAACTGTAGCTTTTTAAGCCAAAGACGGAAAATAACACAGACTGTCTGACCCTGAGGTAGTTTCAATCTCTTCTTGAAAATATAGCTGTTCTGTTCTGTACCATTTTCTTAACCATAATAGCACTTGTATGCAGATCATACTTTGTAGCTAATCATTGAGTCCATCTCTTCTGTCCCTGAAATTAAAATGTCAGCATACTCTAAACTCTTTTTTCCTACTTGAATGACAAGCATTTTATTCTTGAATGTGTCCTTTCTCTTTGGAAGTATTTGGATTTTAAAATGTGGCTTTAAGTTTTGGGACAGCACCTCCTGAAAATTAGCATCAGAACTGAAGCATATCCTGACATTTCTCAGAGCAAATAGTTTACAAAATATAGAGCGGAGCAACCTTGTCTTTGAAATGGGGAAAAAAAGTGTATAATAAGTTTTGCACTGGTATAATTTTATTTGCCGGTATAATATATTCAGTTCTGTTTATATGCATCATATTATGATCATACCTACTTGGACATGAAAGGACTTGATGCATAGATTTTGTAAATCCTATAGGTTCCATCTGACTTTTTTTAATTCTCCAATAATAGGAATGTCATGTATAAAATGTATTTGATGTCACCTAAAAAATAATCTTATGCATGGTTTCCCCTTAAACACTTTTGATGATATGCAGGGATCTGCATGTTATCTCTTGTTAGTTTTGGTTGTAAGAGAAATAAATCATTAAAAACAGCGTGCTTTGCACTACACTGCTGAAGTTAATTGGAGGTTTGTAGTTTATAGTCAAGGACTTGCAGGATCAGTAGTCACCTGATCCTGCACATACTTTTAGCCATACTCTTTTAAACAAAATCACAATTTCAAATAGAAGCATATTGACTATAAGTAGAAACCTTGAACTCTGCTGGAGTAGAACATCTGTGCCTCTTCATTTTGCTAGATAAATACTATAGAATGGTTTGGGTTGGAAAGAACCTTCAAGACCATCTAGTTTGGGGTGTGCCATGGGCAGGAACATTTTCTAGATGCCTAGACTAGATTGTTTTAAGTCCTGTCTGATATCCAGTTCAGTCCCTGTCCTGTCCAGGGATAGGGCCTTCACAGCTTCTCTGGGCAACCTGTTGCAGTGCCTCAACTTCACAATAAAGAAGTGAAGTTTCCTATCATTTAATCTAAACCTACCCTCTCTCAGTTTGAAGCCATTTCCCCTTGTCCCATCACTGTATGATCTTGTAAAAAGTTCCCTTCCAGCTCTCTGGAGGTACAGGAGGGCTGCTAAAATATCTTCCTGAAGGCTTCTCCTGGCCAAACAGCCCCAGCTCTCTCAGCCTTGCTTATAGGAGAGATGCTCCAGCCCTCCAATAATTTTTGTGGCCCCTCTCTGGACTTGCTCTAAATCCATGTCCTTCTTATTTTGTGGGCTCCAGAGCTGGATGCAACACTCCAGGTGGGGGCCCACGAGAGCAGAGTAGATGGAGAGAATCACTTCTGTCAAGCTGCTGGCCATGCTGCTTTTGATGTGGCTCAGGACACAGCTGGCTTTCTGGGCTGAAGACATGTACTGCTGTTTCATGTCAAGCTTCTTGTCATCCAATACCCCCATGTCCTCCTCCCCAGGGGTCAATCCTTTCTCCACCCAGCCTGTATCTATGCTTGGGATTGCCCCAACCCAGGTGCAGGACCTTGTACTTGTTGAACTTCATGGGCTCACCTCTGAGTGTGCCCAGGCTTCTCCAGATGCCATCACTTCCCTCCAGCGTGTCAACTGCAGCACACAGCGCGGTGTTGTTGGCAAACTTGCTGAGGGTGTGCTCAATCCCCCTGTGCATGTTGGTGACAGCCATGTTAAAATGGCACCGGTCTCAGTACTGACCCCCTGAGAACACCACCTGCTGCTGGTTACTACTTGGACATCAAGTCATTGGCTGCAACTCTTTTTGTGCAACCATCCAGTCAATTTCTTATCCCCTGAGTGGTCCATTTGTCAAATCCATGTCCCTACAGTCTAAAGACATCCTCCTACCCTGTCATCTTATATCTGAATAATAATAGCATTGCAGAGAGGTCTTGCATTTCTGGCCAGTAAAATTCCTCAGGGAGTGTCTATGATTTTTAAACCATTATATTAAGGACAAATTTTACTAAAGAAGAAGCTGTTAAAGCACTTTTTATTAAATGGCAAGTATGAGGACACTAGCTTCAGGCACCCTCTGTGCCATTCTCTGAAGCCTGCTTATCTGTACAATGTCTACTTTCCAGGAGCTGTGAAGAAAATCTCTCTTTCACAGAGTTTGTAACCTAGTGCCCTAAACCTGCATTGGAATTCAAGGAGCAGACGGCTGCAGACTTGTTTCTTATTACTTTGGTATTTGTCTGCATAGATGTTTATATAGGTCAGGCTTTCAAAACTGATCCCAGTTTGGAAGCGGCAAATGGAAGAAATTTGCTGCATTTAAATGCAATTCTTTTTTCTTTTTCTTTTTTTTTTCTTAATGCCTTAAGAGGCCTTGTGCCTTCTTTCTTCCTGTTTTTTTTTTTTTTTTTCAGACAGAGTTGATGATTTTGACTTGCAGTTGCCCCTGAAGGTGTAATGGTTCAAAATCAGGTAAATGGATGTAAAATTTGTGACAAAATCTATATCATTGTATGAGGACAGGGGACCTGAGCCTATACTCAGAGGTATGCTAATATTGTAGTTCTTAGAAATAGTGGTAATCCAAGAAGGATGTACCTGTTTTAGGTGACCATGTGAAGGCTTTTTGGTTTAGATCAGGTTTACCAAGCAGATGACATTTGTTATCCCTCAGAGTGACTACTCTGAGGGAAAGGCAGTGTTGTGTGCTTTAAACCAGAAATCCATGATGTGACCTGTTGTCAAAGTCTTGCAGCAAAAATGGCTTGTCATTCAATTTCTTGACATTGAGTTTCAGTTGTTAATTATTAGAGAAAACTGAAGTTTACTTCCAGTTACAAGAAATGAGAGCTGTGATCACAGTGGAAAGAAATGATTGAACAAATTAAACAAAGTTATTAAAACAAGAATTGCACTTGACTAACATACCAGTAGGAGATGTATTTGGTTTTTCACTTTGGGCTTAGTATTTTACCTTAAGTTAATGAGGGGAAAAAAAATCTATTATATGGCACTGGTCTATAATTTACTCATCTGGCTGGGAAGAAATTTTAACTAAAAAAATAATCAGTGAAAACTCTGGGGAATGTACTTTTGTTACTGTTCAATGTCATTACTTATTCATGCAAGTAAGTCCCACTCTGCTGAAGCATCTTTCTTGCAATGAAACTGGGTAGAAGAGCTGTGCTTTTAAAAATAGAAATTAGTTAATTAGATGACATTAAAAATGCTAATCCTGTTATGACTGTGATTTCAGTGATGCCACTGTGACACTAGTGAGTCCCTAGGCAGTTTTGAGTAATGCTATTAACACAAATGTCGGCTGAACATTTGACTATGACATGTAAAGTACTGAAACATATGTGGTGAAGCTGTGTGTGTCCGTTATTTGATTTATAGCTTGTCTGCCATGTATTGGGAACTTTGGCCTTGGAAGGAAAATCTGTTTGGAAAGGAGTGGGTAAGGTCATCAGTTTCCCTATACAACCTTGGGAAATTGCTTTTAGGCTGTTGTGAAACAGCATGAGGCTTTATGTAGAATTATTAGTGAATATTAGTTTTCAGATACCTGACATTCAAGGAAGAGCATAAAGCTTGTCTGTTATGTTTCAATAGACCTCCTGACCTGCTGCTCTCCAACCATTAGATTTACCCAAGGGCATGCTTGCTGCTGCTATTCTTCTGTTTCTCCTACATGAGCAGATTGGCACAATGTATGAATAACCTCAGCCAAGCAGAAATAAAGATACCGACCTGCTTTGCTCTTCACTTTCTTCCCTGGGGCAAATCAGATACCGAGATCCTGATCATAATTTTTATATACCTGTGGGGAAAATGCTTGAAGAAATCCTGCTAGAAGGAGAACAATTCAAGCCTGATAAACCACTGAAAACCAAACAATTCTCTTCCCGTGCCACCTGTTTCCTCTCCCCATTTTCATTTCTGAAATGATGAAAGGGCTTTGTTATTCCCCTTCCAGTATGACATTAATATTTGGGAAGACAGTGCCTCTGTTTTTGCTTTCTGTGTTCTTTGTAAAACAACTATGAAGAGTAGGTCCATCAGGAAACAAAGAAACACACCTTTTCTGATGGACTGTGCTTCACAAATGTTTAGTATAGGAGACTTTGAGGAAAGTGTCTTTACCAATAATAATGAATTTAGTATTCTTGTTCTTATAATGCAGCTCATAAGGAAAAAACCCCATGGATTTCCTAAGAAGTTTTGGATCTGAGACTTAAAGCATCTGACTTAATAGTTCTTGTCACTTCTATCAACTATGAGTAGAGACTCATTTTTGGGCCAAATATATTATCCCTTCCTAAGTTTTGTATATGTAGTGTCTCTGTAGACATTGAATCATATTCATATAAATTTTTCTTGATTTTTACTGAATTATTTGCTTCACTGAACTGCCATGACAATAAGTCTCATAAATTTATTTTGCAGTATGTAAAAATACAGGTTTTTTATATGTCTCATATTCATCACGAGTTTCTTCACTGAGTTTTGTGGAGGGATAGAATGTAAGAGCATAGTGCAGAAGGCAGTCTCACACCTGAGGAGTTGCAGCTGTGCTAATCACCAAAGATTAGGAACAGGCCTGCCCTTAATGGGCCACAGCTGTGTCCAATAAGAAGACAGGTGCTACAAAAGACTGGGTTAGCTGGCTGGGGAGAGAGATGGAGTTTGTTTGTTGTGCTGTGAACAGAGAGTCAGGGCTGTGAAGAGCTGCACGTGAGAAATCACCAAGAAGGTGTGGGAGCCTTTGCAATAAGATGACAACAGAGTTTCACTAATTCAGTTTGTACAACACCCTAGCTGGCCACCCATTAGACAGTGAGGGGTGAGAGGCAATAGGGTTTCCAGTATTTTCAGTCTGTTGTAGAGTCACTTTCTGGTGTCACAGCAGAACGTAGAAATTTTGAAGTAGACACATTTTTCAGATATAAGTATCTTCCCCCTTTAGTAAGCCAAAATTTTGAATTGTGATGTCTTTTAAAATTTTTTTTTGCTTTTAATTTTTTGTTAGAATTAGTTTTTAAATACCTATATTCAATAAATCTTCTTAGTGTATATTACTGAAATGCATATTAAGGTAATAGACAGTAATCACACAGTAAAAATTCTATCCTAACAGGATTATGGTGTCTATTTTGTAAGCTTGCAGAGCTGGAAACACCATGCTATCTACTTGATATGTGCCTGAGAAGTCCTAAGATTAAACTAGAAAACCCTGTTACACCAGGAAATTGTCTTAATTTCAGAGGCTTACATCTCAATACCTGAAATGTGAGTGAATTCCAATACTTCTGTATTGGATATCTTCATATGTATATTTGATATCTTTATATATTGGATATCTATATATCAGCATATATGCAGCTGGCTACTTGCCAAAACATATGTTGCCTTTAAAATATTGTTTTTGAGGAAATGGTCACCATCCAGATTTGAGTTGAACAGCAGTGTCATGCCCCTAATTGTTTTGTCTTTTAAATTGCTTTTTTATTTAGGTATCTGAACACTTATTTAGAGTAATGTTTGTTGAGTGGGAAAAACCTCCCCAAAATATTTTTTACATAGATTAGGAAAGACGGGCTTTTAAGGGGGTCACTTTGACTAAGTAATTTTAGAAGCCTTAACTCTTTAATAAGGCAGTTGGAGTATTTTTTTAGAAAAAGTAGGCATGCTTCAGTATTGATAATAGCTTATCCCTTATTTTTCTGTTCATTATTAGCAGTCACTTTGAGTGATGCAGGAAACAAATTGAAAGAAATTTTTCTTAAGAGTCTCTGCAGCCAGGATGTTTTTGGAAGCTTTGCTCTGTATCATTATCCTGACATTGTATGTATCAGGAGTGACAAGGCCAGTATGTTGTTTGAACAAATAATCTTTGACAGTGAACTTGTACCTTCCTCAAGAGATGCCTTTTCCCAAGAACGACTTCTATGTATGCTTGCCTAAGAATTATGAGGGTTGCTGTGGTTGCAATTGGGGTAAAAAGGCCCTGTTAGAAGGATCTATGAGCACCACATGCAATATCTGCTACTTACCTGTGCTTGGCTTGTGACATACCCAGTACTACTTACCATGTCCATCATTAGGGATATAAGTATCAAGAGTGATGCAAGTCCTGCACTACATTTGGAACCCAGCTCATGTGGAAATGCACGTGGAGGCACCAAAAGCCTAGAAAAGGTGCGTTAATACGATACTGCTAGTCCTGTTGGTGGGCTTCGTGCAGTCAGTGCTTATGGCTCACAGTCACTACATGTAGACTTCTTTTTATTTTCCTTCATTCCTGATTTGCAAGCCTCTGTCATTGCTGTGAAGTGATTTGGCACATATGCATTGATTTGCTCTGCAGTTGGACATGTACATGTGCTGTTGTTCCACATATCAGTGGCAATGTCTGTGTCCATTGTTTAAAGGTCGGGGTAGAAGCAGCAGCTGTGTATGTGCATGTAAAAGGAGATGGCACGAACAGCAGCTGGGGTAGTTAGATGCATATGGAAGGAAAGGTAGGAAGGCAGTAGAATATGTCATGGCTCAATTGCCTTTGACCCATCCGCCATGCTTGTCCCTTCAAACTTAAGCGGAGTTGTCCAGGGGCCTAGGAGAAATGGCTGTATTAGCCAGTCTGTATCCCTGACAAAGTGAAAATGCTCATTGCAGCCCACTTTTGAAACTTTTATCTGTGATAGTTTGAAGCAATTTCATAGTATAATTATTTCATGGAGGGAAGATCCCCATAAGGAAGTTCTTTCAAAAATTTCTTTTCTGGTCTTCATCATTTCACTTCTATTTCTTGTGTGTCACACTAGATAGATTTCCTTCTCCTTAGAAGTTCCATCTATCAAATATTCATGGATGCTTATACTCACTCTTCACTATTAGATAGCAAAATTCCATGTGTTTAACTCCTAATCTTTCCTCATAAATCAGCTTCTCAGTCTTATCATTCATGATACTCTTTGCAGCCTGGTGGTGAATATTACCAGAGCTGCACACAACCTTTCAAGTGGAATCGCAGCTAATAGAAGTAATGGTTATTGTTTTTCCGCAGTGTGGTTTCACCTTCTGCGATCACCAGGAAGGCTTCATAAAACACCAGTAATACATCCTCAGGTCTTCTTACATTATTTCTTTGTCTGATTGGATTATTTGGGGGTGCTTCTATTTCACTTGAGTTTATTCTCCTGCATCTCAGCAAGATGCATATGGGGTTTTGCTAGTAGCGATCCCTGGCATATGGCTCCAAGGTGGCACGTTGTTCCTTACTGCAAGGAAGAGCTAGCACTTCTAATGTAGAAAATAACATTATATACCCTCAAAATCCAAGTATTCCATATCTAGTTTAATGAGACAATGCTATTGCTATCGACTGAGAACTTTCCTGTAGATTTTGCAGCTTATGAATGAAAAATACTAGATTACCATATGTTGATTTTATTACAGTAACGAATTGGAGTGATTTATAGTTAGAAGAAACTCAGGCTTTCAGTGTGCTGCCTTTAACTCTGTTTCTTCTCTTTATTTTAAATAATTTTCCTCCATTGGAGCTTAATATTAAAATATTTTTAATCTTCGTTTCCATAATGGACCTGGTCTTTATGAATATATATCTAAAATGGCAAGAAATAAGCAACCTAGGTTTTTGGAGTTTTTTCTATTATTTTTTTCTTTATGCCGAAGATGACAGCCATTTCAGTAGTAATTTTAATGTCTTCCAGGTGTTCAAAGCTGTTGTGACTGTGATAATTTTACATGACATTATGCTGCTGCAACCATCCTTGAATGATTGCCAGTTTTGGTTTGTACAAGTACTGTACAAATACAAATCTATTTGCAGATATAAATCTTAAAAGCAGTCATTTCTGCTTGAGTAGCATTTCAGAACAAGTAAAGAATGACTCAAGTGCATTGTCAATTTGCTTCTTGGGTATTTTGCAGCTCTCTGTGCTTTTAACCATACCATTGCAATGAATAGAACTCCAGGCCATAGTCACAGCTCCTCTCTGTCATGAAATAAACCAGTTAAGATGCATCATCATCTTTGCATCTTCCTCTTCCTGTCACTTGAAGTGCTTAATGTTTAAAATATTTATTGTTAATAGTCATATCATTTAAAATCTATCCTATCAGATAATTTCTTATAATTTAATATATTTACTGTTTTTTTCTCTAACACTCTGGAGTGCACTAAAACTTGTCTTGGTAGTAATTTTTACTTTTCTGTAGGTGTTTTGGTATGTTTGTCACTAATCCCCAGACTTGAAGAAGAGCAAGGAGTAAAATGTCAGGGCAGAGTGAGTTTGAGAACTTGTTTCTGGCCTGAACAGGTAAAAGTCTCTACTGAAAAGAAGGTGCACAGAATTGTTATTTTGTGAAGAATAAGTGAGAATTAAGGAGAAGAATGAGTGAGAATGAATGAGGATAAGATAAATTACTATTGTAATAAAATGCATGTATTTCTGCAGATCTCATTTTCAGGAAGGAAAGCTATTCCTTTTCAGAAATGTCATGAATGGTGTGTATTAGCAAACATAGCATGCCACTAAGGAGAGATAAAATACTCAAAGAAAAGTCATAGTGATGCAGAATGCAGAGTGCTGCTACTTTATTAATAATGACCTAGAAATTGTTGGAACTGTCAAGAATACAATTGTTTAGTGTTGAAAAGAACTCTTTGAGAGAACTAGATCAAGTTTTTGATATTCAAGCCTTACACATACCATGTAGTGAGAAATTTAATGAGAAACTGCTTTCTAGTGTAAACCACTTTATAACTACAGGAATGGTGCGTAGAAATATACCAGTTTTGGCGTCTAGACCGTATCAAATAGGCATGGTACCTTTGGGAACTCAATTTCTTGTCCAGTCTTTTTTGGAGCTCCACACTGGTGACTCTGCTTGATACAATTTTCTGCTCTGTCTTCTATACTTTAAACTGAAGGGCTTGGGACTGACCTTGGAGAACAATTGTCTGGTCACCTGATGAGTAGGATTGTTGAAGAGAGTTTCCTTTCAATAACAAAAGGGAAGCGATGATAGACAGGGGATTTTCAGTGTTACAGGATTCTGTGTCTGCCCTTTGTGTGAAGCTCTGACCTTTCAGACATGCAGGTAAGGGGTGGAGTGCATTCTGTTGTTTTTCAGATAGCCACGCATGTTTATTCCACAGCAGTAATGTGCATCGAGGTGCTTTTGTGAGTCCTGCTTTTGTCAGTTCCTTTGAACTGTTCAAGTTCTCTGTTCTGGTTCTTGGCTTCAATGCAGATCACAGATGCGATAATAAAGGAAATCCTGATTATCTGTATGCTGAAATGATTGGTGCAAGTGGTATCTATCAAAGTTCTGAAACTAAGTCTTTAGCAAATCTTCAAAGAGCACAAATGATGGACACAAAAGCTGTGTGTTTGTCTTAGTGGACTGGTACTGTATTTTGAGTCTTGACTTGCAGATCATGTATGTATCCGATTTTTGACATGGGGAAAGCACCTGAGCTTCAGCAGTGAATGGAAAAAACCCTTTTATCCATTCAGACAAGACTGCAGACTTTGCACATATTTTAACTGCTTGAGTCAAAGTTACAGGCAACTCAAAAAAAAAAAAATCATACCGTGAAGGTAAAGGAAGATTTAGATATTGTCTTCAGGAGCCTGCTCTGTATATGAACACAAACCTCAAACAATAATCAAGGGGATATTACCTTGGAAACTGGCAGAGTTTCACCAGGAGCTGAGAGCTTGACAACATGAATGTGCGTTGCTGGTACCTTTCTCTTATGAAATGCTCCCAAAAATGCTGATAAGCAGTGCTGCTGCTGAGAAGGGGATAGAAGAAGTCTTATGAAGCGGTGTATGGATGGTGATCTAGCTTTGTCTTTGCTTTCTTATTTAAAAAAAAAACAACCCAAGGGGGAATAGCTTACTCAGTGTAAATATCAAAGGAGCTGACAGCTGCTGAATTTGAAAATTATTGACTGTTGACTGTAGAGCAATGCCTAAATATTGCATCTGTTTTTTTCTTTTAAGATGTTGAGCCTCTGTAGGAGAAATTTGACTCTTCAGCAGTGTGTGATGAAGATGAGTAGGAGTTTATCTGGCTGTCTAAATGTGGAAAAACTTGCTGGCCTGCTCGTTCTTCTTGATCTAGCCTTAGCATCAAAGGAAATTTGCTTTGCATTATGAAGCTAGCTGATGTCAGAAGGAAAAAAAATTAGGCCCAGATGGCATGATGCTAAATAGAGCTGAGTACTAAGTGTGCGTGTAGAAAGAGGCCAATCAGCTTTTGCTGATCCTGTATAAGTGTGAGGAGGAAGAAAAATATTTGCTTTTCAATTCATTTTCCTTAAAGAGACCCAAGCTATGTATATGTTATAGCTGAGCAGAAGCCTACATGAAAAAAACTCACTGTGTTTAGCAGGATGGTCCTTTTGTTAGTTCTCATAATTCCCATCTCCATCATGTTGTATTATTGAATGTTATCTGGAACCCTGATTTCATGACTAAACATGGTTCAACCCTCTGCAGATGGGGAAAAAAAAATATTAGGAATTGTTCTTGATTTTTTAAAATCTTCAAGTGAGCAAAAATTTGTTCTACATTTGAGTAAGTGGGCTACTCATCTATCTAGAAAGGACATATATATCCACATTTGTAGGCATGTATAATTTAAATTAGATTACTAGAAGAAGATTTGTTTTTGACTAAAAAGTACTCAGGGAAGTAAAGGCTTAATAATTCTCACATTTAAAGAAGGAACTCCAAAACAAAAACCCAGGCAGTCTAAAATGTCTTGTATGGAGCTGAGCTTGATTCATTTAATACTATTTATATTTATTCCTAGATCACTCTGGGTTAGATTCTTGTTTCTTTATATGTGAATAAAAAATAAAAATCAAACATGTTCTTTATTCTGCATGTTTCTTCATGTAGTAGTGCTATGCATCAGTGCTCTCATTATTTGGTGTGAATTTATGATGTTACATGCTCATAACAAGATCTGTGTTTGTTCTTTTAATTTGGATGAGAAAGGTGAAAGTTCAGACCATGCTTTTGTTTCTTCTTTGGGAAAGTTATAGTGTTGACTAGTAGGAATTTTGCTATATAAACTTTCAGTTATTGTGCTGATTAATATTGCTCTGAAATATTTTGTAGATCGAGCACTGCTTTTAAAGGTCATTACTTCTTAACAAAAGGTGTTTCATTTTTATCAGATGTGGAAGACCCATGCGCATATTTGCACTGCTTCATCAGAATATTCATATCGTGTCTCTTTTGTTCTCTCTTTTTATCACTTTCTGGTGATACATATATGTCCTCTATGCATATTATATATGTGCTCTTTCTTCATAGAGTGTGTGGTATAATGGCAGTTGTGGTCTGAGATTTCCCATGCCTGCATTTCAAAGAAAGTGATAGTCACAATCCATGTCAGAGATTTATTTTAAAGGTTGAGGGGAGGAAGAGGACATTAAAAAATGAAGAGGATAAAAGACCTTTCATAAGACATGTTGGGGTTTTGGCTTTATTTAGTGTCTTTTAGTATATCTGAAACTAGGAAATAAACAGAGCAGAAAGGTGAATTTCACAGAATGTCTGTAAACTGGAAGGTTTCAAAGACTCAGAGATTTTCCTTGTTAAAATCTGGGTACTACCCCTTTTATTAGTGAAGCTGCATTGTTACAGGATTCAGTGGATGGCAACCTTTTCAAAGGGAAAGAAAAAGGTGTAAGTAAGATTTATGCCATATCCCCCCCTTTGGTATCCACAACAAGTATCATTGCTCATTAAGGCTTCTTCAAGCAATAAAGGTCTGTGCTAATCCTGAGTAGAAAGCCTTTAAAATACCCCATTTCTAGACTGAATGGAATATTCCAATACTCTTTCAGTAGAGAAGATAATCAAAAAGCAAAAAAAAAAGTTTGGTTTTGCCTGATGTGGCAATTGGACTTGTATCTGGAAATTTTGTTTAGGCCTGGAAACAGATTATGCTTTTTATAACTATTGATTGCTTTTTATAAGAAATAGTCCAACCAGGAATACGTAAGTTGCTGCCCTAAAGCTTTTAAAGTCATGATATATGATTTTGACAGGTGTTGATTTGGTTTGCTATGATATTTAGCTTCCTGAAGTGTTCTGGCACTTTTCCATCAAAATTTTTTTGGACTAGTGAAGTTTAGTGTCCTTGCCTATCCCCAGTTGAAAAGAGACAAAGGTGGGTAGTGTCATAGTGTCTAGAAAACATGTACAGTGTGTTAGCTACATTCATTTTGTAACCTGTTCACTCTGCTTTAGCGTGGAATATGACTCTGAGGAAATATTCTGTAGAATAATACAGTGAAGAAAAATAGATTTTGTTGTGACCTTTAAGCTGAGCTTTTCTGTTCTGAACCACATTATTTTGTTAAATACAAGGGAAGTGGAGCCAGCCTGTGACCTTTTGTTACCATGCAGCTTTGAGAAATGGCAAAAGTCATTCTGGTCCCCAAAAGTTCCATAACAGAGATAGTTTTTTTTTTTTTTCTTTTCTTTTTAACAGGGAGAAAAAAACCCCACCAAACAACCTTGAAAAGATTTAGAATTGTAGTCCTTTACCAGAAAAATGGAACTGTTTTCAATATTGGCAGAAATTGAAGCTGCTTCTACAGACAGAAATGTCTGTAATTAATTACAATCCATGTTTTCCTCAGCCTTTTTTGATACCACAGGTACTTAATACCTCTGAGGAATGGATTTTCACCTCATCAGTCCCTTCAAGAAAGGAAGATCTAGCAGAGACTTCTTAAATTATTTATCCTAATTTTCAGGACTTTTGTGAATCTGCATTTGTAGTTCTGTATCTTTGCTGCAATAGAATAGTTCACATTCAGCTGGATGTATTTTAGTAATTAAGAGATAAAATGTCCAGAGGAAGTGAAGGTGGACTTTGTTTTAAATATTGATATTGCAGTTTAATCTTCTTCTTTAAAACCTTTTCCCAGTCTGCTGCTCAGTGCAGGGTTACCACAGAATGGTGGTGACCTTCCCTGGGGTGCCAGATCCTGTAAATGAGGACCTGTTCAGAATCAATCCTTCCTCAGGACTGGAGTATTGGAGGCATGCATGCTACTCTATAGTGCTTTGTAAAACTCTTCTCATTAGCTATATATTGGGATAGATTTAGAGGACTAAAAATATCATGTGTAGAAGCCATTTGTGAGTTGGGATTAACCCTGAAATGTTCCTTTCATTTGTTTCTGCTAGCAGGCTGCTAACTGAAGCTGCTCCCAGCTTGTCTCTCATGGTTCTTCAGAGATAAACATCTTCTGGACAGTCTTGAACCTTACGTGTGTTTTCCTAAAATTTATATTGAGGGTTCTTCATGTAGATATTTGCCTTATCTCCTTTACCAGGGAGGATTTCACCTTGGTGCTTCTGACATTTTTCAGTTCTGGTCATTGACCTTGTTCTGAATATTTCTCTTCAGGCAGGTGAAGTTGCATTGTAATAAATTATGAGTGTGATGCTTTGGAAATGTGCTCCCAAGCAGGCAGATTTCAGCTAGCCCTGTATCTCTGGAGTATGAAACCACAGTGGACTCATCCTGTGCAGGATCCTCCTTTTTCGGATGGCTTGTATACTTCTAGATCATGCACTGGACAAACTTGTTAATGAGAGCAGGCAATCCAATCAAGTTTTTTAAAACTTATTTTGCTAGATTTTTAAAACTTCACCCAATGAAAAAAACATAACTTCTTTGATGATACTCTTAGAATTGGAGCTGTGGAGCTATATTAGTGATGGATGTTCTGAGCGGTACTTTTCAAGTTTCATTCAGACTATGAGACAGATTATTTTGATCAATGTGAGTGCACTTTGTAGAGGGAAAGGGCTTCAGAAATGCTCCTTTCTTTAAGCACTATCTAAAGACTAAAGTTTTCTGGATAGACAAATAATACCAAGAAACTTGGATCTGAATGCAGTTTGCTGCCTTGGACCCATGTATGTTTGCAGCAGATGGGCTGAGAGAGTTTATAGATGATGAAGATAAATAATGTGCATGTACTGTGTCGCTGACAACTGATGCCTTTTCTGTTTTTAAGCCTCAGTTCCCTCCATTTAGCACTGCAGTTCCTGTCTCCTGCCTTGGGCTTTCAGGAGGAGTGAAACACTGCAAACCATTAGCCAGATATGACAGACACGTCTAAGTTGTTAATCAAGGACAAGGTAGATTGAGTAATGGAGGAAAAAAAAACCCTAGGCTGCCAAGTTTCCTGATACAATCCTGAATGAGCAAAATCTGAAACAGCTTGACCAGCTGTCACAGCCTGGAAGTGAGCATGATTGTTGTAAATTTGTGTTCAGCTGAATAAAGACACTACTCCATGTGTCAGGGAGGTCTTATGCTTTATTGTGTAGTTGCCTTTATTAAAGCAATTTCTTAGTCATAGAAGTTTTGGCTAACAAGCTCTCAACTTTTATAGCTATCTTTAACAATCTCCTAACTTCTGCAACAAACTTCAGGTACAGAGTGAGGGGTGGAACACAATCACCATACCTGCCAGGATAGAATGAGAGGAGAGCAATCAAGATGGAAAAGGTCACTAGTCCTTAGATCTCATGTCCTTCCTGCTGCCATGGATGGTCCAGATCTGAGGTCACCAAAAGAGTGAATGAGTATGGGACCTATCCACTTCCTTTTATAGTTTACCTGGTGCACACCTCGTGTATAAAATAGATTTTTCACACCAGCTGTGCCATGTAATTCATGGGTGTGTTCAGCCCTTTGGAGCTCTCCAGGAAGTGATGGGGGCAGGACTTGGGGATCTCTGGTGGTTATAGAGCTCCTAAGTGAGCTATCCAGGACTCAACCCTTTTCTAGACATAGGTGCACTGAGCATGAACGTCAAGGCAGAAAAGGAAGTTGGCTCAGAACAGCACTGCCTCATCTCTGCAGGACTCTCTTTTGCAATTGCAACTTTCCTGTTGCAACAGTCAGAATGTTGGAGAGAAAACATGCTTATGAGCTTATGCCTGATCCTCTCCAGCAGCCAGTTCTCCCAGCTAAGGTATACACACAATATCTAAGTCATGCTTGTAAAGCTATATCCTGAAAATATCTCAGAGATGATGGGGCAAGGCAGCTTCATAAGCAATTGTGAAAGGATTGTGTTTTCAATTAATGAAGTGGCTTTACAGTGCTTTTGTTTGCTTTTAGGAAAGTGAAATGGGCAGGAAAGAAGCAGCACTAGTAGGTTTGGGAGACCCTTTATGTGATAGTGTGGTAGTAAGAGGTGTGGGAGGAGTCATCTTTAATGATTAACAACTAATACAGATGTATGAAGGCAATGGAAACAAGGATCTCATAAATGAGAGTAGTATTGATGTCACAGTTGTGCATGGTGGCTTAGCAATAAAGGAGAATAGGAGGGAATGTGGCAGCGATGCAAACTCAGGTCTGTTAGTTTTTTGCTTGCTGCTTAAGGATCAATACCTTATTAGAGAATGTGTCTGAACTATGTGGATGTGGGAATACTTTCTGAGCAAGGAAACTGCAGAGATTTTCTGGCAAGATCTATCATCTGAATGATGAAAGAAGCATGATCTTTGGTGTGCTCTGGAGCCCAGCTCCCTATTCATATTGATCTGGAGTTAGTGGTAGCAATTATGATGTGTGGTACTCACACTGGTGTAAAACCTACCAGGGTTCAGTCTGAGCTTTTAGTTTGCCAATTAGTGGAGCTGCTTCAGTCTGCACTCATTTACCAGTTCATTCAATTGAAACTCATCATGGCATGAGGTACCTGTCTACTGATCTGCTTGAATCCAGCTGATGTCTGATGCAGAGAGGAAGCCCAATTTTACTTGCCACTGACAGTTCTAAATACATCAATAAAATTTACGTGTAATGTCTCTAGTCCTGAAACACATGTGAAGACAGTCTTTTTAGTCTGCTTGCTTGCTTTCTTGATTATCATCTTTCCTGTGATGATGAGAAAAAGCCCCTATTTTTCCCAGTGTCTTCCTTTGGTTTTATGTAATATGTATTATAGGAAGGTTAAGTGAGACCCAGAATTGGCATACAGAAAAATTAATATCTCTTTTCCTAACTGAATCCTTGTACATGATTTGGAATTTCCATATCATTTTGTGAGACCTCTGGAAGACCAATGCAGTCCTGTTTTGACACATGAGGAGATACATAAATTCCTACTTGGCAAAATAATACTGAAATAATAATACTAAAATAATAATATGGCAGTTTGTTTTTATAGTTGAAGGGAAAATCCAAAAGCTGCACTCATATTTTACATAATTAATAATGCCTCACTTTGTTTTCCTTTGTTTGTTGGAATTCTGCTTTAACACTCAACAGGAAATTGAACTCCAAATTATTTGTTTAATTTGTATGAAACAAGTAAGGAAAAGAAGTTCTGTGTTCACTGAAGGTTAGTTAAAGTGCTTGTAAACAGACTATATAAGTTCCACTGCATCTAAAATAAAATATAATCTTTGGAACATTTTTAGTACTGTGGCTTAGTTCTAAGATTTGCTGTCCCGTTTGAAAAACTTGGAGAAAAAATTTTCTCTTACCATTATTAGGGAGTGGATACTGGATAAACAATGACATTTAGCTTCCTGTCAAAATTCTCTCTACATTGCTGTGTGTTTTCTGGATATACATAGCTGCTGTTTTTCTTTCAACCCTAAGTAACCATTCAAGTTCATAGCTATTTTTTGCCTTAATTCATTTTTTTTGTTCTCTATTGATACCTTTTAGTTCCTTCAAGGCCATTTTCCTTGTTTGATCTGGCAGGAGGGTCTTCACATTTATCCCAAATTCTACGGCTGATAGCTAAATCTACAACATGAGAAGATAAAAGGAAGCTTCTTTTTCATCTCACTTTTCTACACAATATATTCTAAGGAGAAGCCTATCTATTTGCTGCTGTGAATTGATTGCTTAGTTGTACAGAAAATAATGTTGAAATATTTCACATATATTTTTTCTTTGAATGATCATGCTGCAGTATCCCCATTTAACTGTCCTTGTGCCCTACAGTCAAATCTATTCTCATGGACTGCAGTAATGAAGATTAGGCAGACTCTGTTGGAGAGTGTTAAGTTTTAGATTTTGTTTCCAAAGTAAACAATTACCTGGCACTGAAAGGGTTCCCCCATTTTATCAGTCCAGGCAGTTAATCACTCATGGGCTACAGGGGCTGCTTTTGCTGTTTGCTCCTGGGCTGCTTCTTGTTGCTTGGGTTGTTACAGCATATTGCATCATCCTGTCCAGAGCTCATGCAGAAATGTTTGTAATTCATCTTAGTGTTTTCCTGTGTCAGTTGAGGTTGCAAACCAAACTAACATCATTTTTCAAAATGCCACTTTAGGTGGCAAAGAACTGAATCCTGTAGTCCTCACTCAGCCAAAAAAAAACCAAACCAAAAAAAATCCCAAAAAACCATGTTTGCTGATTTAACAGCATTGAATCAGACTTGACTGTCTATGACTGTTTATAGAATTAGAGTGTTCTGAAGTTTACCACCAATTTCAGTCACTTTAGTTATTTTCTGCCAATGTTAAGAATGAACTGCACTACACTGTAGATTGTTTTTTATGGGCTTGTAATATCTGAATGGAAATTTGAGATGTGAAATTGTATTTGCTTAGGTACAGATTCTCATTATATAATTGACTTGGAAATGTTTCAAGCACTGACACTTTTGACTTATGTTTGTGGTAATAGATCTAGTCTTTAATACTTTTCCCTCTCTGGGGTTTGCATGAGATTTTCTTTGACCTGCAGTCTTAAATAACCAGAATTTTGACTGACTTGTTTGGCAGGGTGAGGCGATAGAAGATAATGATAGCATTCAAATTCCATTAAATAAAGTAGCTCAGCAATGAAAACATCCTTTTAATGTTACAGAGACGTGAAAGTTCACAGTCAATTCAACCCTATTGTTTACTATAGAATTCATAAATACAAATTATTAATAATTACCTACAATTTTTAGATCATACTATGTTAGAAGCTAGAGGATGTAATCCCCAGTAAAGCGTGCCCTTCTCTTTGGATTCTTTACTGTTGGAAAAGGTTTGCTTGCTCACAACTGTGTTTCTCCTTTAGGGGTGTCTGTTGATGTAATAAGGTATTACTAGTCTGTATAAACCTTGCCTTACTTTTTTAGAATACAGTTAAAAATATCAGTCAGTCATGAAACACAAATCTGTAGAAAATCCTAAGTTTCTTTGTCTAGGGAGGAAAAACCCCTGGAGTTGTTTTTAAAAGGAGTTATGACAGAGTTGCTGTTAAAAGTGTAATTGATGCAACTGAAACCATCATACTTACTGAAAAACACAGCAACGTTTTAATTTAATAGAAAGGTTTTGAAAATGCAGGAAATGCCCCCACATCTATGGGAAAAAGAAATGTCTTCCAAGATTTGTCTTCCACTTCCATGATGTCACAGGCATTAATTAATCTTTTCTCACTCAATTGGCAGAATGATAACCTCCAATTTATAGGTAAAAATGGAAAGGTCAGAAAACTCGGGAGCTAATTCTGGCAGGCTGTGCTACAGTATCATTTGTGTTTGGAGAGAGTCTGTTTCCAACTTATTCTTGTGGATTTAGTTTGAAAGACAGTTTTGGGATACATAATGGTACTCTCCAGTATAGCCTGCTCTGAAAGGAAGTTTTTGACTATTTTGGCAAGACCATAGAATTCTGTGTGATTAAATAACTCATTGAAATGAGTTATGGAAACAGCCAGTTGCTTAGATGTGGTCTCACTCAGATTTGGTCTGGCTATTTTCTGAGCTGCCCTCTTATCCTGTAGGTTCTTGTGTTTCTGCTGTCAGTTGTGTTCAGAGGGCTGATTTAACTCCCCAGGTCTTGCACCACTATAGCTCATCCTGTAAGCTGAGGTTCCCTAAAACAGAATTGAACTCTTAGTTAATTTTGGCCAAGTCATCTGCTGTAAGGTAGCTTAAAAAGTAACATTTGCATTTGATTTGTGACCTGTGGTTTTATGGAGTGTCAAAACCAGCTGAGATGTGAAGCAGAAACTTGCTCTAGATTTTCGGTGTTCCAAACAGTTAAAGCAAATGCAGCACCAAAGCAAGACAAATTCTGAGACATGTTTTCTCATTATCTATCATCTTTTCTTTGTTTTAAAAACATATTTAGGACAGGGTCTTGGAGGTCTGTGTTTGTGCCTCAGGGAGTTGCTGGCTATGAAACTAAGATGAGGGAGTTTCCTTGGCCACTGTAAATAGATCAAAGACCATACTTTACTGTGCCCAATTTTGAAATATATGGCAATTTTTTGTTTGGATGGTTTTTTGCAGTTTTTTGTTTGTTTGTTTTAGTCCTTGGTCAAGTTGATTACTTTTAATATTCTTAAGGTGGTATAATTGAGCTCTTTAACTCATCAGTTCCAAAAATGAAAAACCTTTCCTGATTTTGGTTGTTCTCCAAGCAAAGCTGAACTGACTAAATTACTTTAAAAAACTGCAATATGAAAGAGATGATCTGCCTTTGCACTGAAAGCAGAATGTTAGATGAAATCAAGGTTTTTTGTCAGGAAAGCAATTTGGAAGTTTTAATTCTTTACTTTGATGGGTCTGCTATTCTAAGGACATCAAACAAAAGCAGCACTGCTTTTCCACAGACATTAACTGAATATGCAGTATTCCAAAGGTGTGTTTAAAATGCTTAAAAATCTGGGTTTCATTTACTGTGTGCTTTAGCCAAGGCATATTAATGTCGCATTAAATGTGTGAACTGAAAATGTAATATATGGAGTTTACAGAGTGGAATCCTCTTAGTAGATGATCCTAATCAATTGCAAGTAGTGAGCCATGGGAAAATACCTTATGAATTAAATTATCCCCATATGTGATACCCTGTCTGTTGTATTTAAGGTAATTTTGAGAAAAAAAATTGCTTGGTCAGCAATAGTGAAATTAAGAAATTTCCTCTAAGGTGGGAAAAAAAGGAGTATGTTTTCTACAAAACCTTTGTTAAGTGCTATAGATAGGGGAGGTTTCAAAGTGTACCATTTCTATTTTCTACTACAGCCTGGACAGAAATGGAAGTAGAGCAGGTTTTTTTCCATTTGGGAATGAGATCCAAAAGTCCCGATGCTTCAGAGTATTTTAATCAATTAATAAATTAACATGAAGCATCATCTCTGTCCTACCCAAGACTCCTTGACTGATAACAGCATCATTGCTTGGTCTGCAGGAAGGTGTAATGTCAGAGTATTTTAGGGAAGTGTATTTAGTCCAACAGATGTCTTACTGAAAATCTCACAAACAGAGCTGACTCAAAATATGTGAATCTGTGTTCTTCAAAGTGAGTGTGTGCTCTCAGAGCTTATAAGAACGTAAGTTAGTTATACTGTGGAAATAGTGTAAATGCTATCTAAGTATGTGAAAAGTGGTGTAGGCAACAGTTGGGTTTTGGGTTTTTCCAAAGTAGGGAGTAGGTAGAGCTTTTCTGCTGCACTAAAAGAAAAGTTAAAAGGTGGTTTAAAATCCCTGCACTCAATAAATAAACGTTCTTCTCCATTTTAGGGACAAGGGGTGGTTAGCTATCCTTTCTTAATTTTTACTGTCATAGATGCTGTAATTCTTTTGATAGTACGTCTGGGGAAAGCACACATTTGAGAACCATAAACAGCTGACTCCAATTTTATAGTGGTGACATTATGAAATTGTGACAGCTAGCATAACTTGATATCTGTTGCTGACCTTTTCCAAAGATATATGGTATTGGAATGCTATTGGAATAATTCCTTGATTAATATCGTGTGGAATTTGAAATTGCTTGACGAATCAGGGCATAAGGCAAAAAAATTAGAAACTGATGCAAGTGTGCATCAGCCTCAAGAAATTCAGTTTGGAAATTGGTTTAGATCATTATTTGTTGTCAGAAAAACAGGATTAGCTAGAGGCAAGGCATGTCTCCCTGCGTGGAGTACTGTTCTGGTTTGTTTAGGTTGTTCGTGTCTTGTGCGCTCTGTTATTGCTGTTCTTGTTCTTCCGTGCCTATGTTTCAGATCCTTCCATTTCTCCAGTGCAGAGACTTTGTTCCAGTTACCTGAACAGTATTTAATAAGACTTGATATTCTAGGACAATTAAATTGTAAAAATTTATGAAAATGGCAGTGAGTGTTTCAGTTGCATTGTTAGACACAAAGGTGTTTTACTGTGCTTACCTGTGTTTTGTTGTTTCCTTACCTTGGGACTGTGTGCATGGGGCAAATGAAAGGATGAAGACTATTTACATTTGATCATGCTGATTCAAATTACGGACAAAGATATTACTTTATACCTTTCATTTTGCCTTCAGAATAGGGAAATCTTATGATTTTCTGCTCATCCCCTCCACAGGGATGTGCAGGACAGATTATCCATGCTGGTCTTGTAGGAATCCAAATGATGTGGCTCTTAGCTACCACCATTGAAGTTGCTCTTGGCTTTCTGCCAGCTCCAGGTCTCTTGATATTTAATTTCACTGAAAGGAAGAACAGAACAAAGAGTAATGATAATCTGACATGCTTTAGGATGGCTGTTGCTTTCAGGTATGCTCCGAAAAAATTCAGCTGTTTGAATTGCAGCAGTTGTTTCCTTTGGTGCCTTATAATGAATTGAGCTCTTTGCCTGAAGATATTGTCCCAGGTACCCCTCTGACATGGGGTCATATTCAGTGTTCTGATTCTTCTCTTCAAAGCATCTAGGAGCAATATGTCCAAGGAGGCGCGGCTTTGATGTGGTATCCAACTGACAAAATTCTGCAATAGGTGATGACAAAAACTTCAAATCTTCTAAGAAGACAGTTGATGGGCTTTATTGCTGATATGATTGTGGACAGCTGCAGATCCACTGCCTCTGAGGTCCTAGTATAAAACTTATTTTTAAAATAATTTTTCTGGTGTCAATGTGTCATAAAAAGAAATTCTAAGTGTACACTCTTGTCTTCTAAGAAAAGCAATAGCCAGATGTCAACAATGCTCTTAATGTGTGGAGGTGCCCTAATGGGCATCTGGTATCATAGCTGAACAGAAAAACTAAAATGCCCAGAAATCATCCAGGATATAAAGTAGGTCAAGACCTACTTTACACCTTCCAAAATAAGGTGTAGATAAAAATTCAGCATCTTCTGTAAATGTTGCAAGACTGAGCACTCCAGTAATTTTTTATAAAAATGTAAGAAGGTAACATTTAGCAAATGTTAATTTGCTGGGCTTTGAGACTAAACCAATAATCTTTCATCAGATAATTTACTGCAATTTGATGATTTCCTGTTCTCTACAGTCAAAGTGCTGTGTGTTGCAACTTGTGGGTCAGTGCTTCCATTTCTGTTTTGGTGGCTTTTGGGCACAGAACTTGGCACTGTCTCTGGATGTAAACTGAGATGTGCTGAAGAACTCTGTGCAGCCTTGTGCGCCTCTTGCACAGCACGGGGGAGGGAGAACCTGCACAGAGATCAAGTGCTGATGTTCAAATGTAAGCTTAGTGAAAGCAGAACTGTTAAACATTCTCACAGTATAAAAATTGCTAAACAGAACTTGCCAAGAAAATTGAAAGTATCCTTCTGATCTACTGGTTAGCAATGAAGTCAAATTGACAAACAAATGGTTCTCTATTCTTTTGTTTGTTTGTTTTCTATTTAGGTGTTGTGGTCTTTACGCAGGAGTTAAAATGTGAAGCGTAGGGTCATATAGTGTTAAAAGTGTCCATGGAACAGATCCTGCCTCAGAGCATGAGGGTGAAGTGTCTACGTCCCGGCTAGATGGTGACAGTGGTGGGGGTGACAGTCTCCCTTTCAGGGCTCCGCAGAATCCCAAGTACCAGTAGAGGCGCAACGCAGAACAAAAAGGCCACAGCAGCAGCACAGGCCTGGGGTGGCACTGAGTTACTTTATTTGATGTTACGCTCCCCGAGTCTCAGGGTCCCAGGTAATGAGCTGGGGGCAAACAACAGCTTATAAAGGGGGGGGGCGGAGGGGCAGGTCTCAAGGGAGGATACAATGTTCAACTAATCAGGAGAACTGTGAGTGGAACACAAGGGCAAGGGATACAAGGGAGGAAAACTGCTTGGGACAGGAGGGGTTAACAACTGGATGTGGGAGGAAAGGGGTGGAAACTTGGCAGAAAAGTAGCTAAGTAGCAAAGACATAAACTGACATCTGGCTCAACTGAATAACAAAGACAAATCTGTGTCACTCCAAAAGCATGGGGGAAAAAGCCCAAATAACTACCAAAAAACAAATCAAGCAATAACCTGCAAAATAAAAACACGCTATACCAGTGAAGTAAATATTTGGAGAAGGTTGAGGTAATTCTGTGGTATGTGGGTTTTTTGTGTTTTTCCTCTGCTTTAAACTTAGTATCTGAAAGCTTAGAAATCTTTACATTGGTACTTTTATTTTATGGTTGTGTATGAGGTTGTGGTTGTTCTTTTGATTTTTTTTTTTTTGGTTGTGTTTTCTTTCTCCTTTCTGGTCTGTTTCTGTGTTTAGTTCTGTGTGGGTAGTTTTTCCTTGGTCTCATCTGCATTCCTTCCCTTTTACTTGTTTTCTTTTATTTTTATTTATTTATGCATGTCTGACACTACATGCTCATAGCACCTTTTATGTTCTACAGCTGACTTAATTTTAATTTGTGAGAGATGCTAAGTGCACAAAAGGACCAAAATATAGGCGGATAGGATGGGCAACAAATAGGGCAGTCGGTTTACAAAACATTCCAAAAGAAATGTTGTCAGCAAACAAATGATAAGTCCCAACACATCTTACCTCTCTTGAATTGCTGTATATTTTACACGTTGCTCAATATTTATCAGTTTCACCAGCCTTTAAATGGGAACAATTACTTTGAAAAGTGGATTCAGATTAATAACTTCACTCTACTCTCTAATTAGCCATGTGTCTTCAGTTAAAATGTTCTTCTTTAACTTCAAGGATGATTTTAGTAAATTATGGCCTATGCCCTCTATGTCCCATCAAGCACTGGTAAGTGCCTGATTCTCTAGAAAACCAATACTTTCCCAAATATAATAGTGTCAAGCCTTTCATTCATTGGAGGAACACGGGAGTCAAAGCTGTAACTGCTTTGGTCTTGCAGTGTGAAGGTTAGTACAGTCAGACCTCCTTTGGTAGAAATTATAGTTTGAATCAAAGCTGTCAGGCAAAAATGAATTCCTTGTTCACTTACCTTATGTCCTTCCTGTGTGGGGGAAAGGATTGTTGAGGGGTCTGTGGCATGGATATGAGTGCCACATGTTCTGTGCAGTATGGATGAACACTAAAAAAGGAAGAAAAAAAAAGCTGGTGTGAGAACTGACACAAACTATGGCATATCTAGTGAAATGCTCATTGAAGTCATTCTACAGCAGCCATTTAGGCAGACAATTTATTAGATATTCAGCTTACCCTGGGTGTTCTCATGTATCAGTTCTGAGTCTGTAATGTGCTAAGGCTGAACGAGCTTGCATTGAATGTGTGTTTAAGGAGTACACACAGCCCAATACTTTGGTCTGTTAGAGTTACTGTCTGTCAGTTAAATGCAATTAGCAACCCTGACTGGGCTTGATGGACCAACTTTGTGAATAGAACTTCATATTTGGGAGGTAACTTGGAGCCTTGCCACAAATACCTTCATACCCTATTCAAACATCCTCTTGTGCCCACTATGCCCTGGTAAATCTGAACCTTCTCCTTACCTGCCATGTTTTATATGAAGTACTCTATACATCCTATTTTTCATTTGCTTTTTTTTGTTTTTTAGAGTTTCCATTGATTAGCAATAAAGTGCTCTAAGATCAAGACTATACTTTTTAGGTTTTCAGTTCTTCTAGGAAACAAGATTTTGCAAAAGAGGCACACCATCATATGAACAAACAGTAATAAAAAATGTTTACTCCTAATAAAGTGTATTTAGACATTTTTCCAGTTTTGGACACTTACCAGCAGTGCCTTTGCAAACTAGCAGTGTGCAGGATTGTTTCTGAATTTAGGTGACACAGGATATATTTTCAAGTCTTCATTCTTGTCGGGATCCCAAAGTTAGAACAGTAAATGATCTGGAAATTTAAAAAATAAAAGTAACTGTGGTGGAGTGGAAGAATGTGATATTGAATATATTTTGGATGTTTGTGGTATTGTTTGTAAACATGACCCAATCTCATTTATCATTGAAATGAAACATGTCTAAATCTACAGGGTTTGGATTTCCTTTTTTATTTCTGGGAAGCTGCACACACTTGTTTAATTTCGTTCCCTTTTACTATCCTTTCTTTTGAGCAGATCTGTAATGACAGCAGAAACCTTACTGTTCTCATAAAATACCCATAGCCTAAATATTCAGAGTTGTTTGTCTTTGGTCTGGGAGTCTACCTACCCTTTCAATTCTTTTTTATATTATGAAATATTGAAGTTTTGAATGACATTTGTTATCCTTTAGCTGAAGGAAGATAATTCATTGCTGGCAATAAGTGGATGCAGCCATACTGCTATTGCTGAAATAACATCTGCTTATGGGACACACATAGACATCATGACTTTGATCCAATATTATTTTTTCCCTACATCAGTAGAATTACCTTGGGAATCATTATTTGTTTTGTTCTACATAATACTGCTAAATATTCTCAGCAATTCAAATCAATATAATTTTATAAGTTAGCGTATAATATAAACTCAAATATGTATTCCTTTGGACTGTTAAATCCTGCTTTCAGCGTGAAGACTGATTGTTGGTGTAGTAAATTAAAGCTGCCTTACTGCAGCTATTTTGTCCAATGTTCTATCACAGACCTATATTAATATTTTATCCCCTTTAATATCATTACATGATGCAGGCTTAATTTAAATAGATTTGACGGGCCTCTTGGTTGGCTTGACAACCAGAGGGAAAAATTAATGTTCTGCATTTAATCTCAGCTCAAGGCGCTAAATTATTTTGGAGGTCGAAGCTGTCATGCACATCATCCTAAATTATTGAATGTAATAACTATTACCCTGATGCCTATTTATAGATTTTTTTTTTAAATTGTTTACTTAATGTATCTTCAGCTAATTTTGAAGGGAACATCTTAAATTTTTCCCATGCAATACAGTACTGTTCTACCTTTTACAGATGCTGTATTGGAGGTTGTTTAACTAGCAACTGAAACTGAGATTATGGAGTTGGAAGTCTTTAAAACTATGGAAAAAAAGCTTTTCTGCTGATGAATTGTGTGGTGTACAGGGACTGTGTAACATACTCTTAATTACTCTAGTTCAAATATATTTAACTTAGAAAGTTCATAAAGGAAAGAATTGCTTTCTTGTTTTTACTGTTATTGAAGAGGCATGGATCCCAAGGAGGAATGGAAGTGGTAAGCATATAACCAAAAAACCCCAGCTTAGATCTTAAGGGCTGTTACCTGAAGAGTACCACATGCTTTAGTAAACATGTAATGCAGAATAGACTGAAACATAAAATAAAAAAGTTATTAGCAATTGTTTGAAGACTGCTATTATAGGAGTCACATTAAAGCTTAAAATAATGTAATTATTCTCACTGATGATAGTACATGTTTGCAAAACTTTGCATCTCCTATGCTGTCCTAATTTGTCATGCTAAATAATGTCAAGTAGTATGATAAGGCACATATTCCTGAACCATATTAGACTTATAGGTCTGTTTGTTTTGTGAGGGCTCTGAGGAAAACTAGTCTCTAGTATGTATCACACACCACTGTCTTCTGAATTGCCCATTTTCTCTCCTGGCACAAGAATCAGTTTCTCTCTGATCCCACTGTCTGTGTTTTATTCTCATCTTTTAAAGATTAAAGTAACAAGTTCTTTATCAGTATCATTTAATAGCAATCACTATATGATGCTTTGTGAAGTCAAGTTTCTCTGTTTCTCTGAAGTAGCATGAACTGTGACCAATGGGTTATAGGGAACCATGAACACCTGGAAGACATTCCCTTGCCATGGATGGTGATGGACCAAAAATATTTATGTCCTGCGAGACTGTGTGAGCTTATCACAAAGAGATACCACTGTACTGGTTGTATGAGTTGCCACATTTATTGTTTAGATGTATAACAAGAGTGAGGTGTCCATGGTGTGTCAGTGATTCAATATTAGAATACTTAACATAATAAACTGACTTGTAAGCATTGGTTAACCAGACTACAAGGCAGCATTCCCTTTTTATAGTGAAAAAAAGAAATTAAATATATCCTTGTACAAAAGCCCATATGAAAATTTATTTTGTGGATTTGTGTTGCTTTGAACCAAGACAGGATGAACAAATGCCTTTTTTTTTCAATATAGCTGTAATTTAAGTAGTTCTGCTGTTCCCTGTTTTGACTGCAGTAGAATTTGTGTCCTTAGAGTTAAATTTTCCTTTGGTTTTTTTTTTTAACAGCCTTCTAAACTCAAGCCCTTATCTGTCTCACACCAACTCTTCAACTGCTGCAAGTTAATTCTTGGAGCATAGGACTTGAAACTTTGTTGAAGCAGACTCTATTGAATAGCCTGAATAATAAATAGGAATTGATAGATTAAATAATTGCCTTGGCATTCATCCACAAATGTCTGCAGCAAAGCTGGGGATGAAGCCTTAGGCGGCTCAACTCAGTGTGCCTTGACCACAGTCTTTGTTGACTCTAGGGGAAAGAGTTGTGTCCTTTCACTTTAAGAGCCAGATCGTCTTTTCTAAGGATTTTTAGTTATTTGTTACATTTTCTCTTCTTTGAGATTGGAAAGGGAGATGGGAAGAGGATTTTTTTTTCTTGAACCCCTCCCCCTGCTTTTTAAAATTTTGTTATTTTTGATTTAATAATTAAAAGTAGAGAAAATAACCCTAAAGCTAGCATTAATCATTTAAGGACTTGTTCTCACTTTTCTCTAAATGATCTTGGAAAAGGAGGGTAAAGATTGGGGCAGTATTTTCTGATACATTATTACATCCACAGTCCTTCGGTGTTCCTAATATCATATCTTTGATGGTAATGAATGCTAGGAATTTCAGAGGGTTTTTTTGTAAAAACTTAGCAAACCAACAAGCATCCAAAACCCAGCAAAACCCAAATCCTATGAAAAACAAAACAACACCCTGATGATTGTTTTTCAATAGCACTATAACGGCTCCTTTTTGTGATTTTGGAGTTTTTCTACTGTCTTTTTCTCCTCCATGCATTCCAAAGGAATGCCCTTCGATTCCAGAAATACAGAAGAGACTACTTTCCCTGGTTTTATGTAAGCTTTATATTTTTCAAAGAACCTTACCTTTGAAACTTAACTTCAATGTAACTTAAAATAGATTTTTTTTAACGAAGGTATTTGGTAGTCTTGAATATTAGGGTTTTTTTCCTCTCCCCACCCTCCCTACCCCCCCTAATGGCTTATTTGCA
Organism: Camarhynchus parvulus; assembly: GCF_901933205.1. NCBI lineage: Eukaryota > Metazoa > Chordata > Aves > Passeriformes > Thraupidae > Camarhynchus > Camarhynchus parvulus. The sequence goes on along the minus strand of NC_044574.1, from coordinate 37,498,847 downwards.
TGATATCCAGGCATCCAAGTGGATGGGTAAAGAGAAAAAGTTCTCAGCAGACACCCTGCATTTAGGATCCATGTGTATGTGGGTTTGTTACTGTGGTTGAGAGATGTTCCAGCATGAGCTCAGTTTTGATCTCTGCCTTGAACCTTTGGTGTACCCTGCCTCCTGCATCAGTGGAGAAATGAAGTGTCTTAATTGCTTCAGGCTTCTAGGACCAGCACTGATTCTTTCCTTACAGTGTCTTAGCTACTGAAGCACGTATTTTTTCAGACCTTTTGCTTACTGTTTTCTTTACTTTTTCGTGGGTGACAGAAAGTTCAAAATAAAAATTTCTGTCTTTTGCAAGAGAGTGTTCTGTGTGAGTGCAGCTGTACGCATACAGCATCCAGACAAACAATAGGAGCCAGTATATGCTTTGTTTGCTTTTTTCACTGCTTATTTATTTCTATTTGGTCTGATTCACTTAAAATACATCTTCCAGAAAAGATATTTTTTCCTTACATGTGTTTTCTCCTCTAAGTCAGATAGCTTTTCCTGCAAAAATTGCTGTCTGGTTAATAGTAAATAGAAGAACATTGAATCTTGGTTGCCTGCTGCGGAGTATTACTGCTAGTTATTTTACTACTTTTCTTCTAATTTGTATCTTAAGATATTACTTGTTGTCGTATTGCTACTCTTTAAATTCCTGATCCCAAATGGAGATATAAAGGTAACCCAGTAAAATAAGTGAAGTAATATTTATAGTTTTAGAAGTGCAGGAAATTCAGCCTTTAACCAAGATTATAAATAGTCCATTGACTCTTTTATTCATCTCAACCTGCCTTTCCCAGTGCACTCTGAAATGCTGATGGAAAAAATCTATGGGTGTATAACAGGCTAGAATAGCTTTCTGGATGCAATATAAAAGTCATAGCTTTCTGTGCTGCCTTTGTCACTCTTTTCCAGTGAATTAGCATGGCATGCCACTGTTAAACAATTGGGATATGTCCTTGTAAGCAGATTGGAGAATGTCCTTCAATCTTGTGAGCAAAATTGAATAAACTGAGTATGATTAAGTATTCTTCCCTTTAGTTTGGTCAGCTAATGTGGCTTTAGGTTTTCTAGCTTGATCCTAAACAGTGTTTTTCAGTCATACCCCATCCATTCAACTGAGAACATGACTATAAAAGTACATGGAGTTTTTACCTCATTGAGACCCAGCCTTAAATAAGTTAGATGGGAAAGGGCTTGAGGATGCCAAGTTCAACCTTATTTACTTTAAAGTCAATGGTATTTTTGCTCTTAGCTTCCACAAGATCACAAACATAGTATAAGAACATGATTTCTCAAGCTATTTCACTAATTAAAAATTGATTTTTGGCTTTGTGTGGATTAAAGTTGCTACATACAAAGCTGTAGGTGGTTTTGTGTTTCCACATTGAAAACTCAATTGCCATACAGCTTGAACAAGAACTAAGCTGGGAATAGTGTTCAAAAATAGAATAAATCTAATTTTTCTTTAAAAACAACTTAAAATATTGCTAGCAATTGTACAGCAACTGTGTGCACAAATCTCTTCTTCCTGCAAGAATTTCACTGATTGTAGTATAAATCTTCCAGAACCAGCATTAGCTACATTTTTTTCCCCAGGCAAAATCCAAGTTCTGACTGCACATCAACTTCTTTTGTTGTTCTTTTTTTGGCTAAAAAAATTCTTAAGTTCTTTTTGGGCTGCTAGTTTGCACTGTACATGATGATTTAAATCAGTTCTTCCCACAGGAAAGCAACAAACACCTTCTGGATTTGATTGTTTGGTTGTACTCACATGGAAAAACATGTAAGTTGTAAACAGACTACTTTACAGAAACACTGGTACAGGGTGTGTCTCCCAGCATCTGTTCAGCAAAATTTGGAATCTAAGCAGATTTGTTTAATTCTGAGCTGTTGCAGTAAAAATTTCTAGGTGAACAACCTTTTTTTGTGACCTATTTTCAGTTTGAATAATGCACTGAAGTTCATAGTGAGCTAAGAGGAAGGTCTGTCTGGACCATAAATTTACAGTACTGTTTTACTATTGAACAATTCTAATTATATCTTTAGTAGAATTCTCAGGAATGAATTATCTTAATAAATTTTTAATTTTATTTTTCATTTTTCCAGTCAAGTGCAGGCTGGCAAGTATACAAGAAGCCTTCAAATCTGTAGTAAGAGTGATGTATGGTGAGTGTATGACTGGAATGGTGTGAACCTAAGACTGCCTAAAGGATGTCTCAGCTAAGCACTCACATTTCAAGCTCATCCAATGGTGCTGCCATTCAACATCCTACTCTCTTTTTCCTCTTTGTGTCTTACATTGCAGTGGGGAGAGCACAAGTTAATCAGCAGCTGAGTTTCTGGTTGTAAGATGTGAATCAAAGGGATGGACTGTCTGAGAAAGCTCTGGACCCACAGGGGGATGTAAGAGATTAGACTTGCAGCTCAGAATGGTTCAGGTGTTTTTGCTTCTGGTTTTGGACAAGGCTATGGACTAGATGCCCCCTTTAAAGCCCTGCCAAGGCTATTTCCTGATGCTTCTGGCTTAGCCATGTTATTACCTTATGGTGAGCAGATCAGTGTGGATGAGTGCAATATAACAAGGAAGAGAGAGAACTTGAGCTTAACAGAATGTATTTAAACCAGTTAAATGTATTTCTGTGTGTTGTTCAGAAGGTAGGACACTTGTGTGCTTTTTAGCTTTCTACTATTGTAGATACACATTGTGAGGTTGTATTTGCTCCGGTTATAGCAGTGAATTGAAAAATGGAAACACGGGAAAAGTACAGTTACCTCCTCATAACACATAAAAAATGTGATGCAAAATGATGCATGGAGTTAATCAATGAGGCTGCAGACCAGATGTGAACCAGTATCATTAAGCCATTGACCACAAGTAAGATTTATTTACCTGCTTGTTTCCAGTGCAGCAATAAAATATGGGGGTGTCCAGAAACATGTCACAGTTGTCCTGCTGTTGTGGTGTTAATAGGACATGCTCTCCCTTTACACTTTTTAACACAGTTTTAAATGATTATGTGCTTAGTTACTTGATTCCTTAGCTTGAATTGAAGTAGAATATGCAGGTTAACTTGTATCACTTGTTTGTAGGTGGAAGCTGATGAAAATCCTTCTCGTTTTGCAATTTTTCCTGGGAAAAGTGACAATATTTTTCATATTTCGTAGAGCAGTCAGCCTCTTTTATATGCTGCTGTTCAATAGGATGAACTAAGCTCTCTGAGATCAGCAAAAAAGATGTTTGAACGACATAGACTATTAGAAAGGATTAAAAAAAGTAGCTAGCTACACATTTTAATACAATAGATATTTTGCTGGTGAAACATTCCTGTATAAGCAATTCTATTGCTTTAAGTCCACAAACTTTTAATGCTCCTTTCATTATTTCCTATAATTTCACATCCTATTTACATACCTGGAATTACCATTGAATGAAATCTAGTCTGCTTTCATTTCTTAGTGGTGATCCTCCAATGCAGTCTTACCTTCTGTTGACCTACATTTGATGTGCAGCTCTCTTCTGACAAGGCGACACTGTCTGTTGAAAAGCATAATTTAAAATGGACTTACTGCTCAGCTCAGCCTCTTAGAGTGAAAAGTCGGCAAAAAAAAAAGGCATTTCTGCTTTTTCCTGTGCATAATTTGGAGGTAATAATCTTAAAAAGAAATACAGGACATGTGCATTGCATATTGTTCAGGACTGGTAGTTGAGCTTCTGTAAGATCACAGAATGGTATAATTGTAGAAGGTGTGGTGGTTTCACATGCTCCAGCAAAGTGGGATGGTGGGGTTTATACCCACAGAAAACCTCCCCTCAACTGGTTAAGATCTGTATGAAGGCAAATGACACATTCCATCCTTCATGCTGCATAAACAGTGCTGGTGAGTAACATTGGAACAGGGCCTGAAAGATGTACCAGATTTTTTTAGCTTTCCTGGTTGGCTCATTTTTCTTTGAAGAAAGCTTATTTGAAAGTGGCATTTATGTACGTATTGACTGGCAAGGAACATTCTGGATGGAAACACTGGCAGCTGTGGGGCTAAAGATATTAATTTCTTCTCTGATTGTTTTTTGACTGTTAGCTTCCCTGTAGGTAGAGTAATACTTTTTTCAGTATCAGTTTTGACTCTGAGTTTTCTTTAGATATTATCAGGGTTGGAAGTAGAAACAGTAGTGGGTGGAAAAGAGAATGGATAACAAACTTTTGAGTGTCTTAATCAAGAATCATTGGAGGCAGTTGGAGAAGGATCAAGAATAAAAGTAGTCTCAAGCCAGTGAAGTTATGGAAACTGATTTGTTAAACAGATTCTCTGTCATTGTACTATTAATCAAACTGTGGTCAAGAAATGGTAATGATGCTGTTTGTGGAAAAAATTTGCTGAGCAGAATTTCAAAAAGAAATAAGTTGGATAAACTTTGAAGATATTTTTCAAGATTTAAGACTTGCTCAAAGTTGAAGTTGGTGGAACTCCTAATTGAAACAATGTTATAATGGAGCACCATAGCAAGAAAAGACTGCCAGAACATTCTGGCTGGACATGGAAAAAGCAGTGAGAATTTGCATGCTGCAGAGTAAATCAGGCTGTAAACTGGGAAGAAAAATAGAACAATGATATCTTTGAACCTAGGTAGGACCTTACAATTTAATTAAAAAATAATGCATAAGATTTTACAAATCGTGAAAGAACAACCTATCTTAATCTGTGTCCAGGTTTTGGAAAGATAACTGTGAGAAATGAGAGAGGTGTAGTAAACCTGAAAGTAAGAATAGTTCTTGAGAAGAAGCAAAATATATTCTATGGAACAAAGAATAGTGGAGAAGTTTTCCATAGACCTTTCTATCTAGTTACCAAACTATCACCTTGAACACAAATGAAACTTAGACGCTTCTAACTTTGCCCAGTCATGCAGAAACCAATACTCTGTAATGGAAGTTAAGATAAAGGATGTGTGACTCAGTCACATTGGCTCCAGGGTGGAGTTTGTGTCTTTGGTTGTGCAGAGGGGGAGCATGCTTACTAAATGTCTGTGAGCTAAATGGGTTTGCCTCAGAAAACAAAACTATATGTTCTAGGGCTGAAAATAAGCCAAAAATTATTTCAGAAAGATATGCTATCATGGAATAACATTAATGGCTGTAGCTAAATGGGAAAAAAGGCTGAACTAAGTGAAAATAGAGGAAATACTCTAGGACAGGCCAGATTTTCAGAAAGGACATAAAGGAAGCCATTAAGCAAAGGGTAAAACTAATATTTAACACGGATCAGTGTAAGAGAATTATTACGCTACCAGTTTAGAGAAAGGTGGAGGACTTGGTCTAAAACGGAAGCATTTTTGTATCCAATCATTACTTTATGGTCTTTCATATAGTTGTTTCCACATTCTACAAATAACATGCCAGGGAGCCACGCCTTAGCATATTTGAACCACAGATTGTGTGCTGAATACACAAGGTGCTGACTGCCCATACTAGATGTGTTTGAGCAAGGTGACTTGCTCTGCCAAAACACAGGCATCCAGGGACTGTTCCAGTGTGTGGTGCTGTCAGCTGAAATGCTGCTTAGTGCAAGATGTTATCAGGTTCTGGTTTGTGATGTCACTCCTGTTACAACAGGAGAAACCTCAACCAGATCCTGTGCTACAGAGAGGGTTGATGGGACCTGCTAAGTTGCACCTGAGGGCACCTGGTGACTTTTCATCACTGGAGATGTTGGAGGAGTATCTGGAGCTTCAGTTACCCAAGAGGGCATTATGGATGGGGGGCCACATGACAGGAGTGTTAAGGGCTGAGCAAAACAGAGGTTAAATCTGCAGAAGTGCATCTTTTAATATGGATGGTATTGTCACTGACTGCAGGATGACTTTGATTTACATGTTGTTTTATCAAGACTCTCTTCTTTCAAAAAGCGAATGATTAGAGCTCATTAGAGCCTGACAGATGGAGTTCCTTCCCTGCTTCTCATGTTTCATCTTCAAAAGTAATCTTGGTTTATGTGCCCAATAAAAATATATAAAAATCATAGTCACAAGATTATTCCAAGTTTTTTTCTTGGTTGCTTTCACCTAAAGTACCGAAGACGTACTCTGTAAGGCTGGTATCTAATATTACAGTGCTTATTGGATGCGTTCTTCTCTCATTCGTATTTCCACTTAAATATCAAATGAAGTGCTTTGAAAATTTAATCAGTGATATAAAAATGATATAAATGATAAAAATTATATTACCTCAACTTTTCTTCCATACTTTGTTTTTCTGTTAAAAAACCCTAATAAATATTGCTTCATCTGCTAGCTCTAAAGCAGCTAACTGCTTCTGCTACTATAAAAAAGAGTTATAAGAGACAGATATGAAATCTTTTTACCTGTCTTGATTATTTTTAATTCTTATGGCAGTTCAATTTGCCTGAGATTAATTTGGCCTGTGAGTTCCCCCCCCACCCCCAAAGAGCAAGTATGAAGCTAATTTTTGAGAGAAGTTTGAAACTGTGTAGTTTGGGATACTTAAACATTTCAAAGTTTCCACTTTTCTTATCTTGAGGATAAGATTTCTCCAGGTCCGTGAGGAAAAGCCAAGGAGTTCTGAATTCTATACCACTGTTTCCTTGATCCTGTGATATGATAATTTGGTAGCATATCTCTAGTCTGGCTCACCAGATGCTTTTTGCACAGTCATAGTATACAGAAATGCAGAATCCCACAATTTCAGACTCAGGTAACTTAGCAGAAGTTTCCCCTTTTATTTGATGGCTTTTGTTGTGGTTAGAGAGGAAGTAAGTTTTCTGGGATATGCTATGGTCACAAATAGGCGTTCAGATTTTAATATTGGCACCTGGTGCGGCCGCTGGGGACATTGGATACGCCTCTGAGAACACAGGGGCTAAAAGCAGAGCACTCCTGGGGGAAGTTCTCTCGGGTTCCGGTGTGGGAAGAGTTCAGATCTCTGCCCTGGCCCAGCTGCTGCTGCTGGGTGAGGCAGGGGCAGCCATGGGGCCGGGTGAGGTAGGCCGGGGCTTGGACAGAGATGGGAGGTGAAGAGGCCCTTGAGGATGGAAGGGTGGGAGAAGCACCAGGAGGCATTGGGCAGCCGCCCCAGGAGAGAGAGAGAGAGTACAGCCTGTGCCTGGACTGTGCTACCTTGGAACTTGATAACATGTACTGGTAGCACGGCTGAGAAGGAGAAGAAGGGGGGGGTGCAGCGAGAAGGTGTCCAGCTGCTGCGGGAGTTCCTGAGCAGCAAAGCCCGAGTTTTTAACCCTTTTCTTGGACAATGAAAACTTTGCAGACCATTAACCTTCCTAGAAGAGAGATAGAGATGAAATGGAGGAAGGAAATGTGCAAGTGTGAACGTCTGGGCAAATGAAAAATGCCGGAAGAGTAGAGAAGAATCTTAGGTGGGAAGAGATGATGGAGTGGCTTTAGCTGGGCTTTTCTTGTTATAGCCATGGACAGAACCATGTTCCTTGTGACACAGAGACTGCATCCAGGGGGAGGCAATGGCTCAGAGCCAAGAGGGTTCAGTGTTGGTACCCCTCAGTCCCAGGGGGTGAAATCTGGGGGGCACAGGTGTCCCAAGGGTGAGACTGTGCTCTTTTTGGAATGGGACAAAGCATCTTTAAAAGGACAACCCTAGAAGCAGCTCTGGTACATGTGCAGTGGTGAGAGCACTCGATGTGGAAGGAAGAGGTCACAATGGCAGATGTTCTTCAGGCAGTGCCATGAGTGATGTGGAAATACAAGAGGTTTCAATGGTGTTTCCTGGGGAAGCCTATGGCACAAGAAGGGCTCTTCTCCTCTTGATGAACTGAGAATTGATTATCTAAAGGGTGGTGATGGACTGAGAGTGGGTGATTTGGGGGATGGATGTATTGGAAATTTGGTGGGGGGGAGGAGGGAATGTTTTCGGAAGGTTTTCATTTTCCCTGTGTTTCTTTTTACTTAGAGTTGTAGTTTAGTTAATAAAGTTTTCTTTATTTCTAAATGGGGGCCTGCTTTGCTAATTCCTGGTCACACCTCACAGCAGACGCCAGGGAGAGTGTATTTTCATGGGGGCACTGACATTGTGCCAGCCTCAAACCATGACACTTTTCTGTGTCAGACTTCCAGATTCTGATGAGGAGCATGTCATGATCACCTTTTACCCCCCTCAAATTATCTACGTTTAGATACATTCAAAATCTGCATAGATACTAGCATCTAGAACTTTTCCTATCTCTACCATTTTCTCATCTAGCTTTTTGACTTTTTTTCCGAACAGAATCCTGATCTGTCACTTGCCATCTCATTGGGGTGGTAAAGCAGGAAAAACACCTTTTCTCACAAAATCTGAATGATGATAAATTGACCTTTTCTTTATAGGAAGCCATCATAAGGTTGCTAGATTGCACAGCATATTTTTACGCTTTGAAAGCCATATTTTAGGCACATATTACAACAGCAACAACAGTTTAGGCTGTTGGAAAAAAACGTATACGAGTTTTGTTGTTCTGAACGTTCATTGAGAGGTCTTAGGAAGTAACAGCAATGGCATATTCCACTGTTCAGTGCAGGGACACTGTCAGAAGATGAATTTAAAGAGAAGAAAGCTCAAGGACTGCATTTATTTTCTTTGATTCCCTGGATATGTGTGGTCTTGTTGTGCAACCACAGATCTAACAGAATGCCTCTCTCCAGGGAAAGAAATATAAGATGCTGGTTTACATGCTTAGGGATAGAGGAAATGACAGATAGTGGAGAATGCCCTCACTTGCAATGGTCTAGCCAGATCTTTGCATCACAGTTCTCATTCAGACCTGCAAAATCAGAAATGACCAAGTCATTGCCATAAAAATCTGTCTTTTATAAGTGCACTTTACAGTTTGCTGAAGCTGAAAAAAAATGAATTTCATCTTGGAAGAAGTGTTTGAAAAGATGTTTTAAGGAAAATGATATGCAAATATGATTGAGGTTGGTAATTAGCTATAAATGCTTGTCTTCTGGGAAACTGGAGTAGAAACCAGAATGCCAAAGACTATCCCTCAAAAGGTTATAAAACATCAGTATTCTGAGATCCCAAGTGGTGGTATTTTTGGCTTTCATGAAGATTAGTTCATTTAATTATATTTAATTTATTGATTGAAATCAATTTAGTTGATTTAATTGTATTTAATTGCAGTACTCAGTTTCTTGTTCAGAGTCTTTTGATTTATTAACAATTGTTGAAAATATTTGTCATACTCAAGATGAAATTCTGTCCACAGAGGTGAGTGGCAGTATTGGCATGAACTTGAAACAAATCCATCTCTTATCTACTAGACCCTCCTGTAAGAAGTAATTATATTATATTAAAGCAAGGAATCAGTGGCCCAAATTTTCAGTGAAAAGATGAAATATTTAAGTCAGATCTTTCCTTACTTATATATTAACAGCATGGCTGACTTGAAAATAATGTTAGGTTGCTCAGTTAAAGTGTCAGAAGCCAAGAAATGGCAGGCCTTAGTCTTGTGGGTACATAATATAACAGTTCCTATTAAGGTTAATATGTCTGATCATGCATATGATGTTTAGCTGTCTAACTTATTGATATTTTTTCCCAAGCTTTTGTTCTTTTATATAATTCACAATTCATGGTCACTTGCAAAAATCTATGCGATGTATAGAATCCAAAAAAAAATAAGAAGGCAAATCTTTCTTATGGAGGAAAACATACCTTATCTACAGAGATCTTCTATAAACTCCCTGCAAATGGAACTTTTTATTTCCCAAATAATTTATATTGGTGCTTTTTAGTTTTTACATCTTGTTTATAAAATGAACCTATGATTAAATAAAGTTATTGCAGTTAAATTAGGAAGATTGTCACTTTATGTATGTGTATGGAAAGTGAATTTGTATAGATAATCTTTTCTTGACTCCAGCAATCCCTGCACTGGTGGTTTTCTGTGATCTCCATTATCTTAAAGGGAGGTGAGGGTAAAGGTGGGAATAATTACTTTGCTAGCAGAGTGGGATTTTATGGTACTAAACCTCTATCAAGAGACATCTAATACTACTGAAGTGTGTCCCCTCTCCTCAAAACCCCCTTTCAAGCTGAGTTAAGTAGTAGAGCTTGGTACTAATGCTCATATTAAAGTAAATTGTATTGGAATGTTGAACAGAGGACTGGCAAGAAGTGAGAAAGACATTGATTTTTATCCATATTCACAGTAATTTTGACCTCACTGTGATAATGATAAAGGGGAAATATACTCTATGAAATGGAAGACTGCTTTTCGCAGCTGTTACTGCATTGGTATTGGCTCTTTGATGCTTGCAATTCTAGTATATTAGAGGGGTTTTTTTTGTTTTTATTTTTTTGGAAGGTGTCTAAAACAGAGGTAGAACTCAGATTTTCTCACTGTGTATTTTTAAGATTTAAAAATATGTCTGATTTGAAGTCACAGACGCCTTATTTGAAAGAAGAATCACGCTCATGCTTTACTTATGTTCATGTCTGTGATTAAATGTTTTTTACATATGCATCCATCTTATCTGCTCAGTTGTCTCTGTCTGAAAATAACAGTGTTATCAAAGTGACAAAAGCTAGGTTGAACTCCTAAGGGAAGTAATTATAGCAGCACAGAACAGAAGGTAAAATTGTAATTTGTTTGCTATTTTATAATGCGACACCAAATATTTGTCCTCGTATTAGTAAAAAGGCCATAAACTTTATGTAGATTTTAGAATGTAACAGTAAATGAACTTGTACTGAAAAGAAAACCTAGGTTTCCTTATGAGACAAAAAAAAAAAAATCTTCTAACAATGTTTTAATCACAGTATAAAATATTCAAGATGTAGTATTCTGATGTCTAGTTCTATATTAAAAAAAAATTACTTCTTTTATCCATGTCTATCCTTACACATTTGGCTAGACCATTCTCAGGCTAAGCTCTGTTAGAGTTACTGTATCGGAAGGGAGATGTCAGACATATATCAAAGGTAGACATTGGTTTTAGGAAAAATCTAGATCTCAGTCTCTGTGTCTGTCTATGTTGGTGTAAAGAAATATTTTGTTAATCTGCAGTTTTTTTGGTTGTTTTTACTGGACCATGGCAGTAATGAATTTGATCTTTCACCCTGTACGCACTTCACAAGAGACAGTTAGGGTTTGTGTCGTTCCCTTATTTTCTTTACTGCCCTTTATGCAGTATGCACTGTTCTCAACACAGGTAGTTAAATATTTTCTCAGTGCATAAAAATACATATTTCAAACCACATGTAGGTGAGCTCTTCTTGCAAGCTAATGCACAGAGTGATTATCCTACTTTGAACAGGTATAGCCACGGGAAAGACACAGATCCTGGTCAAATCCCATAATTTGCTCATATCTGTCAGCCACAATGTTTTTCTCCCATTCTATATTTCTCTGGAATATTATTTGTCTGTCTGGTAAAATTTGGAATTGAAACATAATAGATCTTCATTTTTGGTCCAAAGATTGTTAAAAACTCTTGAGTTCCTTCTGCCATGTACTCCAAATACTCATTGTACCTCTGTGGACAACATATATGGCTCTTGAGCTGAGATAAGGGAAATAAAAAAAGGCATAAACAAGCATGCAGTTCATATGTAACATTAGGATCCATATGTTGAAGTATGTTATTAATTGATAAACTGATGCTTGAGTAATCTTTGGTAAACATTCATGCCAGCTACTGAGTCACGCTCATACACTGAAACTAAAATCAGGAAATAACTCTATAGACCATTATGAATTAATTGTTGCATTGATTGAGTTTGGTGTATTATGCTAATACACATCACAAAATACCAACAAATATGGTTTTATATTCGTTATAGGCTACAATTATATACAGTATCAAATGGAATTGCATTCTGTGGTTTTAAAACTTGGTTCTGCTATTGTCATATAGAAGAATCTGCTTTCAATAAACTTGGTATTAAAAATATTTGGCACTACTCATCCGTAACATGCTCCAAAGTATGCTTGCCTTATGTTTAATTACTGTGTGCGTATCCAGTAGGAAAAAATCCTGATTTTCAGATCACTGGGTTTAAATACCTGTCTATAAATTTTGAATTGAAGTTTTTTGAGCCATGAAGAATTTCTTAACTATGTTATACCAGAATATATATTATTAGTAAATTTATCCATACGAATTATGCATTTCTATATGGATAGAGTAAGTGCTGTAAGCAGCAGCAGATTCCAGGTTGTACTCCCAGATGGGGGCAGCATTGGTTTAGAAAGAAAACCAGGAGTCAGGTTGCCCTGGACTGCTGCTCCCTGAGGAAGAACCGAGTGTTCCCTGATAAACTCCCAAATCAGACTAACAAATCTGCATGTTAAATCTGTATGTAAAATGTTAGTCAGGTCAGTGTCCCCCATAATCACTGCTTGTTGAACCAGTTGTCTATCTTTATCCAATAAAATTATTTTAACCCAGAATTCCTCAGAGAGGAAATTTTCACAGGGAAAAATGGTACATCCTTAAGGATAAAGGTTTATCCTTAGAAATATGCAGCTATTGTTAATCCTGTCAGGAAATTAATTCTTGGCATTGCAACTTAAAATATTCTTCAAATATCACCATATGTTTTCCAAGAGTTTCGTATTGCCCATGTTTGGTTACATAAAGATTTGGAAGAAACAAGGCTGGTGATCTAGGGATTGAAGTTGACTGAGTTTATTGCCTTCAAGAACCTTCGGGAGTACTGTCCTCTGGGTGTTGTCTGTGGTGCATTTTTGGGTTTTCCATAGAGAGAAATTCCTTCAGTCAGACAGTGCTTATGCACACTCACCTCCCCTCTCTCTCTTCTCAGAGGATCACTGCAGCACATAGAAGGGCATCTTTATTAGCCCTGGAAAATGGGGGATACCTTGAGTAAATGGCAGAGAAAGAAAAAAAGATAAAAGAGCAATTAAATAATATTTTGAATCTGTTACAGGTGCAGCCTAGACCAATTTCATTGCTTGGAACTAGATCATCATATTTCCTCAGTTCATTGTTACTGTTTCCACAGTGTAAAGACAAAAGCTGCACAAAGCTATTGAATTTGTAAAGGCAGTCTGAGAAATCTTTTTTGGCAGCTCTTTTTTCTGTGGTTAGAGCAAAGTGAGAGGAGAGACATTCTGTGTCTGCTCCTGTAGAACTGCCAGAAGAATTAGTCTGGAAATCTGCTGCCAATTGCTTGTTCATTTATTAACTGGAGGAAGCAATTCCTCATTGAGTCTGAAAACAGAGGTGTGGCAATCAGAAAATTTGCATCTTTCTTTGTATTACCAAGACTGATGATCAAAGTCTTGTAAGAATAGTTGGTGACGCTTGCTGCAGAAAATTTCTTCCTTCAAACCGGTTAACTGTCAGCTATAAGATTCTCTTCTGAGACAAAAGCAAGCTGGAGAAACGTACCTGTAAAACTTTGCCTTTGTGTGCACAAAGTTTTTGTGAAGGTGTATATAACCCAGGGTATTTGGCATATATGTATTTAATATGTATTATATATAATATGTGTATTTAATATGTACATTTGTATTTAAAAATGTACACTGTTGGATGTACAAAGACCTCCAGAAGTGTGTCATCATAGGGATGGAATTACAATTATGACAGGTAGGGAAATGATACGTTTCTCCTCAGACATGCCTGCCTTCATAATGTGTGCCACCAGGTTTTTATGTGATGAATTCAACAAAAGTGTTCGTGGTGATGGCTTTTGGCTTTGTTATGAGTGGGGTGAGGTCAACAGAGCAAGCACCCTAATCTTTCTCTCCAACTTGGTGTTAATTAATTATGCAGGTGTGTTCCCATGTTGAACATTATCTGAGGAAGCTCATGCTGCATGCTGTTTGCCTCACATCTACAGGTTCTAAAGTGCCTTCATGTGTTCCGGAGCAGGTCATGTAACAAAAACATGTCTCTGGTAGGTCAAAGGGGACTGAGGTCTAGATAAGGTTGAATAAGGTTGAAATATTTCTGAATGACTGAACAAATTGTTTGAACATACAGGATAGCCTGCAGCAGGCATAAAATAACATTATCTTCAACCTTTGTGCAAAAAATTGCAGAAAGGGTAATTTTGAGTTGCAATTAGAAGAAGACTAAATCCAAATCCTTCCTATGGAGAGAAAAGCTAGAGGCAAGGTGGGGAGACACCATGTTCATATTGCCTATATTGTATCTCAGTCTGCATTGCAGAGAGAAGTTGTAATTCCAGCATACAAAGGCACTCCTGAGTAGTCTTTAGCCAACTCAGCTGAATGCTGATGCCTTAAAGCCATGCTAGTATCATCATCAGAAAGGAGGGAACATTCAAAGAGGTTAGTGGTGCCCTTTTTTACTGAAAATAAGTCTGAAAGTGTGAGAATGGGTATTAAAAATGCAGACTAATATTCTTTGATGTAACACAGCTGATGGTAAATTTGAGAACCATTTCCCTAGAGGGGTGTCTTTTGTACCTATTATTCCTAATACTGCTTGATGATGGCACTGTTTATATGGTCACTGTTAGAAATGCTCTCAAATTCTCAGAAATTACTTAGGGAGTAAAAAAAGGGTCTGAAATGGGAGCATTTCTTCTTTTATTTGATTATCGTAGATAGGCTGCAGTTGTAAGGCCAGTTTATAAACCCAATAATTTGCTGGATTTTTTTAAAGGACAATAAAACCTCATTTTTTTCCTTATTTGCTTCAGGAATATTATGTATGAAACAAAGCAAAAGAAATGGATGCAGATATTTCAAGGTATTTTGTGGCCTTGCACATTTGCAAAAAATGGGGGACCTAGCGGAGCACTAAATATTACAGTACAAAAGAACAGGATTTTCTTGCTCTTCCCTTTTTGTGGTAGATTCTTATAACTGGAACAAGTGAGCTATTAAACAGACATGGTTGTTTTGATTGCTCAAAATATTCCTAATGTTTTATGCATGCAGGTGGATTGCAAATGTATCATGACTAATTTATTTCTCAATTAATGTTAGTCCATTAACTAAAATATTTGTCTACTTGGGCTTTTTATTAGACAGTAAACTAACTCTGATTTTATGCAGACACATTTCAGTGTTCTCATTGAAATAATATTTGTAGAATAAAGGTGCTTAATCAGATTTATCTTGGTGAAACTCCTTTGACATTGGCCATATCTGACAAAGTCCACCAGGTTTTATTGTGTGGCATTGACTGTAGTGATCAGTGACTGAACACTAATGCTATGTTCTTAATTTCAGGATATGAATAACATTACCAATGTATTTAGCAGATAAATGGAAAACCAGATCTTATTGTCAAAAAAGAAAATTTGGGGAGAATGTAATTTTTAAACCATGTTTGCTGTATTTTACACTTATGGAAGCTTCTCTTTACTTTTACTGTTCAGAAAACCTGTACTACCAAAGCCTAAAAAATTGTCAAATTAAGCCCAAAACAGATTATGATGAAATTTATATGAAAGAAAAATATGACTATCCTGATGTCTTTAATTTATGACGTGTTCAGTGCTAGTAATGTATATAACTCTTGATTGGGGCATAGCAGAAGAGGGTTAGCTTTTGTCATGCAGCCTTTTACCCTCATATTATGGAGCAGAAGAATGGGAAACAGGGGCAGTGTGTTGCCTTTAGACCTTTTATTTCATCTTTAACAAAGAAGTATAGTTCATGAGTTTATTCTATCTTCTCTTAAGCTACAAACTGATTTCCTCTTTTCATGATGAGTACAAAGCAGACTTCTGGTCCTTTTAAAAGATGTCTTATTTTTGCTGTCATAAGTGAAACCAAATATGTCTGAGATGCAGCATGGCGGTACCAGGATCTTGTGAAAGCTATCAAGAAGTCAATTCAAAATAGAAAACACCAGGGAATTTTTGGTGGAAGCCTTTTCATCATAAAGTGCTTAATAGTGTCAGTATCCATCAAGGACTTTGGTGACCCCAATCTGTATTTTTGCTTCTGGTCAAGAAGCAAAAGCTCTTATGGTATGGGAAGTCTGGATCCAGGTGAACGACCAAGTACTGATTGCTGCTCTTGCAGCAGTCTCTCCTTAAATTTGTTACACTTTCTGGAAAATGCCTGTTTTATCCTTATATAGAACAAAATATACTTCTTAGCATTGAAACATTTTCATTAAAATGGTATTTTTATTTTTGTAGCTGATGTAGAGGTTTTTGCTGGGGTAGAGTTGGTTTTCTTCATAGTAGCTGATACGGGGCTGTGTTTTGCATTTGTCCTGGAAACAGTTTTGATAACACAGGGATGTTTTAGTCACTGCTGAACACAAGAGTTAAGGTCTTTTCTGGTCTTAACTCCACCCCACCAGTGAGGAAGCTGAGGGCGTGCAAGACGTTGGGATGGGACACACAGGATGGCTGACTCACACTGGCCAAAGTGATGTTCCAAACTCAACCCCAGAGTTTTCTCACTTTCTACTCTTTCAGATTCTCTCTCTGATCCTTCTGGAGTGTGGGAGTGAGCAAGTGGTTATGTGATACTTAGTTGCCAGCTGGGATTAAACTACGCCTCCAGCTCAGTCATTTGAACCTTGCGCTTCAAACTGTCTTCAGGGCACCATCTCCTCCCCTAAAGGCTTAGAAGCTAGACCATATTTTATTGTTTCTTCTATCTTTATTATTCATCAGTGCAGGCCTTTGTCATATATTGTTTCTACAGTCTCTTTGCAACCTTTCCTCACTCATATACTGGTGTGAAGAGCTGCTCAGTAAAGCAGATTTAGTAGTCAGTTTATGTCTGGAAAAAGAAAAAGTCTACCTACCTGCCTACCCCTTTTACCATCTCCTACTTACAGTGTGTATAAAGTGCTTAGACTGACAAACTCCTTACATATCCCCTAGGTGGCAGGGTGAAATGTAATGTCTTAATAGTAAAAGCTATGTGAAAACCTGAAAAAAGCTCAGCTCAATGAGGGTTTTCTTTTCAAGGCAAAACTCAGCCCAGTGTTTTTGGGAGGATTTGCTCAGGTCCAAAGCTCTTTGGCTTTGCCTGGAGAATCATACAATGTGTCATTCATGTTACCTGTCTGTGCTTTGTATTTTTCACTGATTACTGTTCATCAAATCTGCTAACTGGGAAGAAGTGTAATACCAGTTAACAACTTTTCACTTGGGACAATCTCAAAGTTATGTTCTGGCTTTTTGTTGTCTTCAAAAGCTATGAAACTGGGGCAAACTTGTTAACCCTTTGAAAAGAGGTGTTCTATCTAAACTCTAAAACATTTTGAACTCTTTTGCACTTCAAGAATAAACCTTGAGACAGGCTTTTTTAAAAACTTAAACAATTTCTAGAATGATGCTTTATTTTTGTAAACAACAGTTTTCTATTCTCATCCTAGCTTTCCATCTTTCTCAAACAATAGTGAGTGTTTTGCAAGAATGGAGCAAAAGTTCTGAGTGCAATATCTCTTGTTCCCTTTTTGTTTTTTCTCTGTTTTTCCTTAGAAATCTGTAACAATATTACAATTTTTGTGGCCTGACTTAGTTTTAGAGTAAGGTGGAGAGCAAATTTCCTGAGCAGCAGCTTTTCAAAGAATTGGAACTGTGTCCACAGAAACTGTTCCACTAAATTTCTCAGTTTCTTCCCAAAACTGAATGTTTCTATGCTACAAAAAAGAGAACTTGAAAACTAACCTGGAAAATTACTATTTATCTATACCATTTCTTATAAGCATAAATACCAGATGTGGAGTAGGGAATTTCTTTTACCTTTGGGAGTCCTGGCTGTATACATGCAGATTAACTTGGTGGTGGTACCTATAATTCATCATTAAATAGTTCTGTAGTGTCACTGAATTTTTATGGCTTCATAAAGTCTCTAATTAAGTCTCTCATTGTTTTGAGGATTTTTTAAATGTAAATCTATGCCTCTCTATATACATATAAGGAAAACATGGAAGATGAAAAAATGTAGAATTAAGAAATGACATGATTTGTGAGCCAAAAGAGCAACTATTTAGAACTACAGGATGACATTTTCATAAATGCATATTGTGGTAGGAATACCATGATCTAAAGAACTTCAAAATTATTTTCTTTTTTCTTCCTTATTGATGAAGATAAAAAATGAGATTAATATCTCCTACAGAATTTTTACTACTATTACTCCTCTTTATATAAGGAGATTTAACTAAAATTTGTGCCTTAGAATTTTCAAGGCAGGTAAGTGGTGAGTTATGACCTTTAGAGAGTTATCATGGAGCACATACTACTGTCTAGAGTGACCTGAAGAAAGAATTTTATATGATGCCTTAAAATGAGAGTGGGGGGGAAATTATACTGAAAGTTGCTTAAAGGTTTAACAGAGTAAATTTGTGTGAGGATGGTGCCTGTCAGAAATTTGGCTGGTGAATGGAGCTGCTCTAAGTCTGAACAAACATGGTTGCATTTCATGTCTTGTTCAGTATACCTATACTTACAGCATCTAGGAGAAGTAAAGAAACAAGCAAAACATGCTCTTTCTATCCATTTTCTGCCACTCTGCCCATCCTTAAGATGGCCATTACAGCCATAGGCACAGGTTTCTTGGTGAGTCTGATATGTGCAGTGCTCTACTTTATGCCTCAGATGTTGCATTATTGGGTATCTTTGTGGGGATGAAAATGAATATTTCTTCTCCATAAATAAGAAATTTGATAAATTTTAAATTTTTGAATATATCACTCAATTTAAATCTTAAAAGGTATTTGCTGTGTTGTGTTTCTTACTCTTACTCAGCACTTTTCATGTGCCTTTTCTTTTAAACTCAGGAAAGAGCCCAGTGACTCTTGCAAGTCTTAAGGGTGTTGTCAGTGTAGATCACTGTCACCCTGGTAATGGTGTATCTGACTGAGCAGAGAAGACATGGTCAGCATGATGTGATTGAATGTGTCAAAGATTTCATACTTGTGACTTTTCAGAATCTATTTGCTGCTTCTTTCGTTGTTTTCTCTCAGTTTTATTTGATGTCTCTTGTAATTTTTAGCGAAAAGTCACGAACCACTTTGCTTACTTGATGGAGGACCTAGAATAAAAAAGCCTTTATTTCATTCCTTATGGTGTATAAAATAACCTGACCCAAGTTTGCTGTACAAGATTAAGGGACAAGCAGAAAGAGCAACTTAAAAACCCCAAACCTATACCCCAGCGTTTTAAAGAATTTGTGAAGTCTTGTATGGCACGTTTCACACACACAAACTCTGGCATTTTTATGTATGCCAAGTGTGTACACAAATGCACTGCAAAGGTGAAGTTGGCCCAGATGTCCCATTCCATTCTGAATCATACTTAGAACAAACACATATTTTTTCTAAAAAAACCTGCTGTTTGGAGACCCAGGGGGAAGTTTGAAGCTGTGGGCTCCAGTGAGTGCACTTGGCACAACACACTTTGCTGTGCCAATGCTCCCTAAACAAAATAAAAAACCAAAGTCTTCCAGGGTAGTTTTTCCCCATAAACAGAAATAATGGATTGTGACTTGCCTGATAGTTTTCAGGGGCTCCAAAGCCATATTGCAATCTGTTGGTTAAAAAGAAATATGCTTTATAGAATTCCACTAAGAAAAGTCTGGTGTTTTGAAAATGTAATTCCGTGTTGGTTTATATATTATAGAGGACTGGAAATTTAATATGTAATTCATCATATGCAATTGATGCAATATTGTGTTGCTAGTCCATGCAGCTAGGGGCAGCTGGTGCTCCTTAGATAAGCTTTGTGTGAGTAAAATAGATGATTTTAACAGAATCTGCTGGATGAATCATTATTAAGAGATTAGGAGCCCAGAAAATTGAAGGAAGAAGCCTCTAGGAAAATGACTGTCAGTTGTTAGATAAAAGAATTATAGTAACAATGTTGTCCGTAAACTTGGTGTCTGGCTAATTATTCATAATATTACACTCAAAGAGGAAAATGCAAAGGGAGATAACACAAGCTATTACAGTAAATGTTTGGACTTACTGGGGGGAATGTTCTGTTTCTATGATACCATATTGGCTGTAGACCTTCTACATGTGGAAGTTTTGCTACCACTCCACAGAGGTGAGCTGTATCAATGAGGCTGCTAGCTTTTTACCCCGAGATGAATGAACAAGACCTTTATGCATGTTCATCAAATACTAAAATCAGATCTTAAAGTGGGAGGGCCATGTCAGCTTATTGCTTTTTGCCACCACGAATAAGTGGATTAATAAGGTAAACAATAAAAGACTGGATAAGAAATCTTGTTCTGGAGAAATAATAAAAAAATTCAATCTTTCTTTGGCAAGCATGTCTGAAAGCAGCCTGTTGTGCTGGAGTTCTACAAAGTACTGAGAACCTGATATAATATTGTATGTTCTATGTGCTACAATATCCACAGCCTTATGACTGAGCTGGAGAATAAATGCCAACTGTGATTGCGTTTTCTTGCTTCTAATGATTTGTATCAGATTTAACTTCTCTTGGAGTCTACTTCTTCATTTGGTTTTATGTTAATAGACACAAAATGAGTCCAGTGTCTGCTTACACCTTACTTTTCTGAATGTTAGTTAATATCCATGCTATTGCAATAGTGGTCCAAACTATTCCTGTTAGAAAATGTAGATAATTGCAACTCCAGGAGCAGGGAAATCACGTTTAGAACTCAACAAGCAGCTATCTCACTGAAGTGTCAGATGTCAAACTCCTCTTTGCTAGGAGGCAGTTACTGAAGATGGTGGTAAAATGCTAACGTAAATTTGACCTAAGCTTTTTCTCATCTCACCATTCTGCTCATGTGTTTTACAGCCAATATTACGGCAGCTGTCTCTTCTCATCGAGTTCAGGTGTCTTAAAGGAAAACAAAGTTCTGAGGGAATTCCCCTTTGAGACAAAGTCTACTCAATCAGAGCCTGGAGAAATTAAAAATGGCAAGTGAAAATGTAAAAAAACCCAGTGTAGGTGAAGACCAGATAACTGCAGTGTATGGGAACAAGCAAGTACTCACAGACTTGGTTACTGACTATCACAAAAAGACAAGATGCAACTAAATGGCCCAATTTCCAGAAATAAGAGCTCTTTACTGAGTCCACTTGCACCCACTAAACTAGTTAGACAGGCAGACTTTTGCCTGCCCATAGCCATTGAGATACTCACCCTACTCCCTAAAAGGCATTCATCATAATGGTAGAGGTCTACAGTGCGATTTCAGGGAAATGAAATGGAAAAATTGCTTGATCAGAACACATCAATTTTTTTTTTTTAGGTTTGCCTTGAAGCAAAAAAATTATTACAATAGCACTTTTGCTTTTCCTTGCTTATCTTAAGTCTGGAATTGAGAGATATCTGCATTTATACAATTGTATTTCAGATGTTTTAAGTTCTTTTATATACAAGAAAAATTGTGTTGCAAAGTCTATTGCAATAAAGATTATCTTTAGTGATGGGGTTGAGAACAAATGTGGGACATGTTTGCCTATCCATCTGAATGAACTTCTCTTGCAGTTTTAAAAATTGTACTTTTGTGTAGTTTCTTTTTTAATCTTCTGGGAGCTATTGATGTCAACGAAAGATTTAAAGCTATTAAAACTAGTGTAGCATATGACTCCAGAAATAAGGGGAGTGACCGACTTTAGTACTGTAAAATATTTATAGTTAATTCTGCATGCTAGTTACTTCCTAACTTTGTGCTTACTGTTCAATGCACAACAGCAGTCTGAGTTACAATCCACTTAGTGCTGTTAGAATATGGTAAACAAGCATTATGCTACTGTGAATGCTAGAGCTAAACTATGCTCCTGAATTTGGGGTTCTTGCCATTAGAACTGACTGAGCGGGTGTTATGCAAGTTGCTGCTCCTCCACTACAGCTGTGTTTTCACATTGAAATAAAGCTATCTACTATGATGCCCTGGTGAAGGTTTTCACAGGCCAGTCTGGGGACATGGGATGTCAGGCAGCCAGAAGTCAGAATTGGGGCGGGGGCTGTTCTCAGCAGGGAGCGATGGGTAGCAGCCAGCACTGCTCAAAGCAGGTCTGGGTGTTTGCTGCTGTGATCCTGAGACCCTTGGACTTTGTACCAAACCTTTTCCTAACAGCTGTTGAGCCATGTACAACCTATCCAGCAACCATCATACAGATGGAAAGTTTCTTCACAGAGGAGTTTTCTGGAGGAATTTTTGATTTTAGCAATGTTTGGGGCTTCCCTACTGTTCAGCTTGTGGGAAGGCAAATCAAAGGAAGTGTGCAGCAACAGCATGTCTATGTTCGGGTAGTGTCTGTGAGGTTTATTGGGTGGGGTTCAGCCAGTGCTTGTGGTGGAGGGAAAGCTTTGGGTCTCAGTCTTTGTGGGGCTGAACAGAGGCTGTCAAATAATGTAATGCCATTCTTTTCAAGCTAGTCAGATTTTGAGAAAAAAGTAGTAAAGAGAAATCAGGGAAATCAAACACAGTTTATGCTCTGGAGAAATAGGATTTGTTTTATCTCCATCATAACCATGTTGAATTTTACTTGATTTGTCTTAAGTGAGGTTCCTCAAACTTTCACTCTAGATACTGCATGGAATGAAGTGTATGTTTCTTCAAAGTCTTTCTAACATGCACTTTCTTGCTTGTGATTTAATAAGGTTTTGAATGTAATGTTCTTGGTTCAGATGGAATTTCTTTTTTTGTTCTTTATCTCTTTTATGTTGTAGCCATGTGATCTCAGCTGGAGCCTGAGATGTGGCTATGACTGACAGCATCCCTTAAGCAAGGGACAGTGAGTGAGAAAAAACTGATTACCTTCACATTATTGTGCGATAATTAAAGCTGTAATCTAATTAACCTTCATTTCCATCATGCAGTTCTTCTGAGAAAACCATTTCTTAGTGGCATTCCCTTGCTTAATCAAAATTGCAAGGAAGTGGATAATTCTGGACTAGCACTTAGCTGAATGGTTTTGAATATCCTTCTCTGTCAGCACTGCCATGTACCATCACCTTCATTACCTCTAGCATTACTGTTTTTATGTAATTGTCAGCTTAAATTTACACTGGAATTACACATTTACCGTGGAAATACAAAGCCATTTAAGTCCTCTGAAATTTTCTTTGCTTAAGAGATTTTTTCCATGCCTAAAATGGAAGGAGGCATGGGGAATTTAGGAAACATTTCAAAAAACTGACTTGAAACAACTGATCTTACTAATGTGATTGTAGTGAAACTTGTCTTGCCATACCTTTTTGCTTACAGTTGACAGGATCCAAAATGATGTGAAGTTTCCCTTACTGAGGCCACTTCTGTCTTCCTCCCTTTTCCCCAATGTTTTCTCAAGGATTTAAAGAGGCAGAGAGGGATTCATCTTTAATGATACCCTTTTTTCAGTCTGCAGCATACTGCTTTCTAATTTAGGTTGCATTGCCAGAATCCTTCTTAGCTAAATTCTGAAGTACCAGCTATAAATTTAGTGTCAGCAGCCAGGAAAATGACTCAGAGGAACTCAACACCACAGATACTCATTGGCAGAATTCGTCATTGGGGATTCCAAAGCAGGAAGAAAAGAGTTTGGGGGTATCTGGTGTTTAGGGAGAAGCGAAAGAAGGAATATAAAAGTGAACAAAATTGTATGAAAATTACAATAGCACATTTTCAAATGATAGAAAAAGCCTTTTTTTTTCTTGTGGGAAAACAAACAGGAAAGAGATCATGAAAAGCATGATGTCTTCCTGTAGCTATGATGATCCTAGGCATATTCTTTTCAGTACAAAAATGTAGATTCAGGCAAAGTCTGTGACTTGCTTTGATTTTTATAAATCACTATATATGATTACATAGCAGAAAAAAAATCAGCAGAAAACTCTCACAAAGTGTGCTAGTGTTGCTGCTTTTAGTACTGTAAATTCTAAAGGGAAGTATATTGTTGTTTTGTTCTGTAGGTAATACTGAAATAGAAAACTGTATATCATTAACATCACACAATGGTGCATTTCAACCTACCTGCTAAAGATGAGAAGAACAGAAGAGTTCAGCTGTGTATAAACTTTATAAAGTTAAATCAGTATATAAAATGGCAAAGTGATACTTTTGAACTCTGGAGTAGGATGATGCTATAGCCTTTTTGCAGTCCAGTAATGCCAGAAGGAACCTTAAATATTCTACCTATTCTAACCTGCATTGAGCAGGGCTTTTAAACACATAATAATCCTTCTGTATTGAACCCAAAAGGATTTCTGTTAGTTCAGAAAATAAAAATAATACTTCAAACACAAAGTAGAGCCTGGATCTGTCCTGAGCGTAGCAGGTGGAGTTTATAGGGCTCAGCTGACCTTGTTATGCTCTCTGACAAGATAGGCTGCCTCCAGGTAAGCCTGGCAGCTGAGGATGAATAGGTTGTACTATTCATCCTGACGTCGGTCTTGTGAACTGATGTGAATACACTGAAATAACAGGCCTAGTGTTAACAGTTTGGCCAACAGGTTCAGCACAGCTGAATCTTTGGATTTAATCTCATGGGACTGAACTTCTCATGGTGAAGGTGCAAAAGCATAGGAAAAAATATTTGTTGGCAAAAATCTACCTTTTAAGAATTATGCAATGCCAACCATTCAAATCAAGTTCTAGATATTTGTTTTTTGCATCCTGATGTGCAAGATTTGAGTTCTACTCTATTCTACTAAGGAAAAGTAGTAAATTTCCTTATGAACTAAACTGATGGAACACAGTATCTGATGGACTTCCTTGGGTTTTTTACCATCTCCAAGTTTTTTATAAGATGAAGGTATTTTAAACTTGTGTGACAATTCTTGTACATTCAGATATTTGATGTGTCATTAGCGGCTTGTGGTATACAGTGATTTTAAATTTAAATTAGATTTTAAAAGGAAGAATTTAATACCTGTTTACGTATCTTTAGGACTAGAAGTAGTGTTGGGTCTGTCACAATGGGAAATTTTAAAATATATTAGATATCTGATGCATTTATGCCTCTGACATTTTTATCTAACTAAGTTTAATTCTTGTGGCTCTAGCAAATGACTAATTTTTCTTTGCTTCTTTCCTCTGTCAGGGAAATTTGCTGTAATCAAAAAGCAAAGTAAAGTAAAACTAGAAAATCTTGTAGAGAATTTTTAAAATCTGAATGCATGTGAAGAATATGCTGCTTTCCCTTTACTTTTATGGTTAACAAAAGTCTAAATTGTTGAGAAAACTTGTAGCTTTACATGCTCAAACTCATATCTGTATTCTAGTAAATCAGTATTATGGGCTTGTCTTCCATTGGTCTTTAGCAGTACTAAGATATTTCTAAAAAACCACATCAGCCAGTTGAGTCCATTCAACACCTGCTGGTTTGCTTTGGGAAACCCAAGTAAAAGCCAAAGTATTCTTTCAGATCTGGGATTATAATGGCTCTTTACAGATGCTGCTGTAGTAGAAATTTAAATTACACAAAAAGAACAGGGAAAACCTGAATAGTGTCAGGAATAGTATTTACATTTTTGTGCTGCAGCCTGTTTCTTATGAAACAGTGAGACCTAGCAGCAGAATATCATTGGTAATTAATCAACATTCATTGCTAGGGACAATAACATGCTTTTGCTTTCCTGATCTTAGCATTTTGACTTTCATTGCAACCTTAGTGCACATTTTTAGGAACAAACAGAGATTTGCATGGTTGTAGTGTTGCACATGAACTGACTTCTCTGCAGCATCTGCTGCAAATGGGATTCCTTTTTAAGCAGTGATATTTCCTTATTGTGAGACTGACAATAAAAAATTGAATTCCTACCAATTATGCCAGAAGTTTTAATAAGTAAGTTATTTATAGTCTCACCCTGAGAGTTTGTTTCCTTAGTAATATAAATCAGCATGATGCTTTTTAGCTGAGAATGTGTGTTCTCATGTGACAAAATCATTGATTCAAATCCACCCTTAAAAGAATTTTGTTCCCATGACAGCCTAGCAGGGCAGAAGGACTTTGTCTTGATAAATGCTTTGACATTGGGTTTGAAGTGTTGCTCTACTCTGTTGCAAGTCTATCAAAAAGAAGCTTGTCAATATGAGAAACTTCTCGTATTAAGGAATGGTTTTCAAAACAAAGCAATTGCAGCAGATCTGGGAGGATGAGGGAAAGGGGAGAACTATTCCAAGACTTAGTATCAAAAATTAAGGGCCTAAATTACCAAGAATTAAAATGTGTAATGCGACTTGGTTAGTGGAGTTTGAGTACCCCTCTGAGGGTACTTATCAAGCCCATTTGATTGCTGGAACTGACTCTGCCAAGGCTTAGCAGTGTAGATGTCTTTACCTTAGATTGGTTGGAGGAGTAATTCCATGTTTGATAAAAGCTAACTGGCAAAAACTGTTCATTTCATGCCAGCCCTGGCTCTGCTGGGCTAGTAAATCTCTCTGTTTCGATCTACAAGTAGTGCAATCCATAATGAAGTGATGGGACATTGGTAGGGATGTTAATCTTATTGAGATCTAGTATTTGAGAGAGCCCAAGGGGTGCCAAAGGTACCTCTTTTCTATATACTGCTATGCCGCAATAGTTTAAGAGGGAAAAGATTACTTCCTTCTTACTTGCATATTAGTATATGAGCAGAAACACCATTTAATCACAGAAATGAAAGCTCTGTACACCATTCCAGACAGGCAATTGCTTCAGTATCCTTGTTCAAGCTGTAGTCAGTTGCTTATGGTTGTGGGGAAAAGGTTATGCTCACAGTGGTGCTTTAGTAGAAGATATTTTTGGGACAGGAGAAACATCAGAAATTACCCTCATTCCTTGCTAGAGACTTCATAAAATATTTATTATAATTGTCTCTACAACTTATAAGGTCATGACCATTTTGGGTAAAATGAGCTGTCTGTTTTCCAAAATGACACAAGAGGATTAGGGCAGAGATTTGACTTTAGATTCTTTTCCCAAGCAGCAAGCCAAAGGCCACCTCAGGAAAGCTGGATCCAAGTAACTCTTAGTGGAAGAAAAAACTTAAATTCTTCTTTAAAAAGGGTAAATGCACCATATTAGGTAAGATGTTTTAGTGTTTAATAATTTTTCACCATTTGTTTGGAAAGTTTGTACTTCCTGCAGTCCAACTTGCACTCCTAGTTTTTGTATCCTTGTCAGCAAATGCTAAATATGTCATGTACCCTCAGTAACAGATCTCTTTCTTCACATAATTCTGTGTCAAGTGATAATCAGTGTACAGCCTTCTATCGGACAGTGAAAAAAGGACCTGAGTTAAAAAAGCTTTTTCTGAGTGGTGTTAAAAATTATGATTTATAAGCCCTCCTCTGTTATCTCTTGGAGGAATATTTATTTGCCTAACATTTACCTGTCCAACTTGGCAAGTGCTGATATGAGACTGGTCCTCTTTTATGTCTTTTGTATAACTTCCATAGAAGATTTCCCTCTCATCCGAGTGTGATATGATTTGGGATATTTTATATTTTTAAAGAGTAAACAAAATTCTCCATGTCCTTATCTGTATTAATGAGAATGATCTGCTATGCTTTTAAAATCATTGCTAAAAATATTTTGAGAGCAGTTCAAGACTTCAACTCAGTGTCCTTATTAATTCATTATTTTCCATGATCTTGTCAGTGTGGTAATTGTAATCTGCATATATGGATATGAGAAAACTTTGAGAGATTTGGTTAAAAGAGCACTGGAAAATATTGAAGTTATTAAAAGAAAGCACACAGAAGAGATTTCAACGATCTAGCAATTTGCTCTTTAGTGGGAGCTCCTGGTTGGGAGTAACAGGTAACAGGAGAACTCGTATTACTGCAATTGCAACTTGCAGTATTTATTTGAAAATTACAGTGAGTATTCTAAAAGCATGATTTTAAAATACTGCTATCCTTCTTTTCTTAACAGTGTGCAATTTGTACTTTCAAATTCAATGATTGAGACAAACTCAGCATTAGATGCATACACTCACTAAAATGTATTTGACTTAAAAACAAAGTCAAGCTATGTCAAAGATGACATCTGCTCCTGTTTTGACTCTACTACAGCACATTTACTATTTCCTTCGTTCTTGGGAGAAAAGAGACAGTGACTAATACACTGCTTCTGTAGGGCACAAGATACCTGTTTCAGTCTAAGCAGATGAATAATCTTACTGGCATCAGTGGGACTATTTGATAGCTGAAAAGAAATTGACTTTAATTTTATATTACACTTTTTTCATATAAAATATGTTGTATCTTTCTTGACAATGCTTATGCTTAAATCAGAGTACTTTTTGTCAGATAAGTGTTTAAGACCAATCACTAAGGGAAAACTAAATAAAATTTGAAATTAAATTGTCTAAAAATGTCTTATGATGCAATGTTTGAAATGTTCCCAGTGAGACATTGGCACCTCATTAGCCTGAAGTTTGACATAATTTAAGCTGTTAATGCTTTACAGGTCTATGCTTATATGCCTAGTACATCAAGATGCTTTTGATAATGTGTCCTAACTGCTGAAAGGAACTTCAGGTGGTCAGTTGTGCGCAAATTTTTCTTTTATTCCTATTTGTTTATCTCCTCCTAGGTCTCATGTAACTCTTGGACAATAGTATCACCTTTATCTTATTGCTGTGAGTTAGCTTTCTGCCCAAGTTCCAGGTATCCTTGGAGGCATGTTTAGGGAGACCTGGCTTCCTTCGGTGGTTGCAGAGGAGCACTTGCTTCTTTAAGTTTGTCGCAGTGGGAGCCAGACAACTGTGATCTTTAAGTCCTCACAGCCTCCTAAGCAAGGAGGAAGCCTTAAGGCACCATGCTTGACAATTAGATCTGGTTCAGGTGCATAAATGACATCTGCTGGGAAGCTCTACACACCTGGTGTTTGTGTCCATGCTCTATTGGTTTGGTACATTGTGGGAAAATTCTCTTTGTACTTGTCTTCGCTTTTACTCAAATTTCCAAAGATAATGTGAAATGTAGTATTCTGTACTTGATGGACTACAAGGATAAAGGAGTAGTTTTCCACTTGGAGTAGGCTAAATAAGGCTTTTACTTCAGTCAAAAGATCTTGCATCTGAATGTTATAATTGGGCTAGCTGACACTGGGAGAAAAATTTGTGATCACCAAAAAACCTTGCCAGGTTGTCTTCATGAAATATAATTTTCAATTTCTTTGAGTTGTTGAATAGTTTCAAATTTACAAAAACCTTATGGCTGCATCAGGCATACTGCACATTGAAAAATCAATGAAATTATTGCTACTATGCAATAGAGTCCTGCTATTCATTGAGATCAATAAGGAATTTGGTCAACGTGCAGTTAGAGAGTAGGGAAGGATATTTTGACAATTTTATCTTGCAAATTTAGTAAAATGTTCCTCTAAGGTAATTTAGATGAAAGTGTCTGGTGGTGCAGTCATATATTTGATAATGCAGTATTCTGATTCTTGGGGTTTTTTTCCTTTCAAAAATTAGAAGGATCACCTGCCTGCTCATACTTGCAGTTTTCTTATTTTACAGTTTTGACTGTGGCTATTAAAGGTATGCCTGCTTGATTTCTCTTGGATTTACAGCCTTGTGATTTCTTAATTAATCCCGTTTCTCCTGCTGCCACACTTTCATGGTATATTCATGACAAATGGCTTGCAAAGTTATCAAAACTCTTTTGTGGATGTCTTTCATGGCAGAAAACAAGTCTGTTTCCTGTGTGACTATGCATTTTATAAAAATACAATAATTCTGAACTCTTGCTCCTTGCACAGTGAGCTGACAGTTTGCGACTGACAGGTCTACTGAGTGGCTTTGCAAATAGAGAAAGAATTTCAAGTAAGTGAATAATTGCTTCATAGTACCTTTCAATAGAAGTATTTTCATAGAATACTGTAATCTTTGGATCCAGCCTATATAGCCCATTTACTGCATTTAAAATATTGTAAGGGAATAATTAAATCTTGCCATATTCTTGTGTTCCTTGACAATATCTCCCTTTGAAGTTGGAATACCCAATTATCTGAAGTAGGTTCAAATAGCAGAGGATCTTGATGCACTATTCAAAGTGCTTTTTGTCCTACGGGAACAGTGGGCCAGTCATATCCAAACCTTTTATCATTAGCAGTTGTAAGTTCTTTCTAAAATTGTTTTGGATTTAGTGATCTAAAAGATGAATCTGTCATTTAAAGAGTCTCCCTGTTGACTGAGCTTTTCTCTCTCCAAACCAAAAATTTGTGGGATTACAGGAGGAGTGAGTATTCAGAAGAAAACTATGACAGGACTTTTCTCTTTTTACTTTAATTGATGTAAAATATGATATAGGCAATGTCACTTCTTATGCTATGGCAGTCCTAGAGTTCTAGAGGTGACAAAACCAGAGTGACACTCGTGTGAAACAAGGCAGGATAGAGTCTGACTATATTGAATGGGAAAGGACAGAACAGAGCAGGACAGGATGCTGTGGTTTGTGATTGAAAATGGTGAGCTTTTCTTTGAGAGTTTTGTGCAGCAGCAGAGAAAAGATACATCTTTAGGATTAGAAAATATAGATATTTGTGCAAAGACCAAGAGGTCATTGTGGTTTAATTAACTTTTCAATAGGTTTAAGTCTGGTGTTTTCTTTTTAGACAGCTGAGTAGGCTTTTTGCAATACCATGCCACTCTGGAGTTTGTCTTTTATTTACAGGAACTTTTCTCAATTCCTACAAATTATTATCTTAGGGCCATAGGGAAATCCTATTTCTTGCCAATATAACCTAAGTAATTTCTCCTGTGCTCTGCGGAGTTATTTTGTATTTTTCAAGAACACATCAGAAGACAAACCCCAAGTTAGTCACAGTGTGTTTATGTCACTGACCAGGTTCTCAAAGGCAGTTCCAGTGCAAGCAGCAGTTTAGGGAATTGTAGAAAAGATGTACAAAAAGATTAACATAAGCATAGCATTTTAAAATCAGGAGATATGAAAGTTGTCATGTTCTTGATATAGTTAATTATTTGGAGATTACTGAAAAGGAGAGTGTAGAGTTTGAATTGAATAGAAACAGCAATCATTTACAAGAACTAAAAAACCCCACAATTGTGAAAGTCTTGCCAGGCATCAGTTCCAAGGATCTGCAAATGAATTGTTAAACTGAACTGTGGCCCCCAAAATAGATTTTTTTAAGAGAGTGAGAAAATGACATCTCTTGAATGATCTGAAATAAATGTGATGATAATGGACTTTGAAAGTGTTGTGAGGGTATTATGAAGACACCATCTGATTTGTACATTTCATCATCAATTGGGCAGTTTAAAGTAAACATAGAGGTTCCTAATTATGTCTTTGTGAAGCTGTCAGGCTACTTTTATCTTTGTTGAGAGTTATGCTTTCAGTCTGTGATAGAACACCAATTATTAGGGATATAGACTTTGAGTGAAGGAAAAAGCTTGAAATGAACCAAATTTTATGAAAATAAGTAGGTATGTGCTAAGTGGCACTTTTCTTGGGACTAGAACTGAGCAAAGGACTCCCAGTTAAAATGTTTTCCTAAATGTTATTCTTACCCAACACCCCTCCCCCAAAAAGAAGCCCAACAAAACAAACAAACCCAAAAATAAAACATTTGGGAAATTTTTATTAATCTGGAGAATTAAATACTATAGTTCCACATTGTTTCTTTTAGGAAACCCAGTAAGACACTTTGAGCATGCAAGTGTCTGAGAACCAAAACATAGGCACACATTCTCACCTGTGTGCACTGTCCCTTTTGCCTCCATGAATACTCACACCAATAAGATACCAGTGCCTGAAATAATATTGCTGTACACAAATACATCACTTTTGATTCTCCTAACATTAATATGAATTTATTTGCTGTAGCCTTGAAATAATAAAATGAAATATAGCCCAGTGAAAAGTCTGAATAAGAGAAAAATCATGTAGATAAAGTTTCTTGAGGAGACTGTGGTTGTACCATCAATGGGAACAAAATTACTGGGGTGGTTCCATAGAGAAAAGAATGTCTTAGGCCCCCAAGGAGGCAGCTGGAGATCGAAGGGGATCTTTATCATCACATAAAAGTCTCTGAGTGAGCACAGGCAGGCAGGCAAGCAAGTGAAGACCACCTGAGGGAGAGAGAATAATTACATGAGTATCAAGTTATGCTGCTTCTCCTTTAAAATGATGAAAGTTACTAGAGTTCATGGGGATAAAAGTATGAGAAAATTTCCAAGCAGTCTTGATAGCTCTTACTTAATGGGGAAATAAAACCACTTCTTTTTTGGAGAGACTTGAGTTATTGTGTCACTTGGACTGTAATTTTTACCAGAATGTTCACCTGTGATTCTATGACCAATTGTTGGAATTGCTTTGCATGTGGAACTCAATAAAAGATATAATCATAATTCCATGCCAGAAGAAGCCCTATATAGTTATTTAAAAATTAAAGTGCAGAATCCCAGGCTTGTCATGGATGGAAGTGCAAATACACAGCTTCTTCTATAGCAATGACATCCTTTAAACCCAGGTAACATAGTGCTCACAAGGAGTTTGTTCATTCTAAATCTTTTAGAGAGGCCACAGAGTATCAGTGCACCAGAATTTAGGTTTAAAGTGAATGGAAAGTTTAACTTCTGGCTAATATTTAACTAACCTGAGCTTGATCTTCTTTCACAGTGCATCTTAGATATGAGAATTTTAGCTGAAGTGAAAGCATTTCCGTTTCTTACAGTTTTCTAATTATTTTTTGGCTGAAAGAATTGTTTTATCTTTCTGGGGGGAAAAAAATCCACTTTAAGTTTAAAAGCCTGCATCTTTTTTCTGACAGGGAAGAAAGCCTGCACTGAAACAGCAAGAAAGGCCAGGCCTTGCCCTGTACATTCTCTTTGTAGTGTTTAGTTTTCCAATTACTCAGTAAATCTGAAATTTTTTAGATTAGCAGTAGCATTTGGTAGGGAAATATGGAATTTTGCATACCATTGAAAGTATTTTATTTTTAAGATTGCTACCAAAATTGTCAGACCAGCTGGTGAGTTTACAATGCCTTTGATTCCATTAGACCTTCTCAACAGCATAGCTCTTACCAGCATATTATATAATAAGCTACTTGTGCTGCAGATTAATCTGTGGGATGTGGGTATCAAACTGTGTGGAAGATGATAAAATTGAGGACTAAGGATGCTGTGTTTTATATATACTGGTTCTCTCTTTCTAGCTATTGGGGTTTCACATATATCTAGTTATTAAATTAGTATGTGGTACTCATAACATTTTCTTTTTTAACCCCTATTACTGCACAAATCTCTGTTATAATACTTCAGTTTTTCTATAAAATAGTTGTACCCTGTGGTTAAACAGCAGATAGAGTGCTTGAACTAGAAATATTGTTCCTGCCTTAAAAGTGAAGATGAATAACTGACTTCTGGTTCCATCTAGTTTCTTTGATTTGTTCTGTAAATAAAAAAAAATATCCTTTATAATACTCTGTATCCTACACAAGCTTTAATTTCGTGAAAAAACCTTTTCTCTACTATACATTTTTTTAATGTTCTTCAGTGAGTTCTGCAGATGATCCAAGAGACAGAACAAGAAAATAGTGAAGGTAATTTTTCTTCTTTAATAAAAAGTAAATTAATGATAGAAACTAAGTACAGATATGTGCAGCAGAGTATGTCAAATATGCACCAGATGAGAAACATCCATAGTTCATCAGGAAATGCTACGACAGAATAAACAGATACCTTTTTTAGTTGCACTGATAGATCCACAGGTAAACCTTTTATCAAAGTTTCTGTGTACTGGGGTAAAGCAGCCAGGATTTTTAGACTTCTTGCCTGGAATGTGCGACAGTACTGGACCCATAAAGAGAATAAAACCTCTCCCAAGTGATTTCCTGCTCATCCCTGCTGGGTCATATATAGTTTAAATTATGCAATCTGGAGCAGGCTTTCTGAAACTGAGTGTTTGCAGTTCAATTGGAATCAGGCCTGAGGTAGCTTAGGGGATTCCCCTGCAAACATCATCTTGCTTGTCTTTTGCTGCATCTGTTCAGATTAGGAAAATGTTACACTCATTTTAGTCGCTTACAATTTTTTTGGGTTTTCTTTTTTTTTGAGGTAGTAAAATCTCAATTTAACTGAGTATTTAAAATACCACTTATGTGCTGAGAATATTTGGGTTCATTGCAGGGCCGACTTGACCTGTCTTCTGCAAGCTACAGAAGAAGTCAGTCTCTCAGATGGTACAAAGCAAAGTGCTTCACTGATTTCCATAGCGTTTTCATCACTAACTCCCATATTTCCTAGCTCCTGTCTCAGGTATTAAAAAGTATTAAACAAACCTCAACTCAACATGCTTGTTCTGAAAACCCTTCCTCTACAATTCTCAGCTTCTATACTTGCTGCAATAGAATGAAATCCAAATTCCTTTTTAAGTTCTCAGTACAAGGTAAAATAATCCTTTCTAGAATTGTTCCAATATAACTAATGCAAAACTTCTTACTAAGTAATTTAGCTCTATTCTACTTCTACAGAGATGGAGATATAGGCTGAGAACCACGGAGATTTGAAAGAAGAGTTTTGCTTGGAGTAGATGAAGACCTTTACTATAACCATGTAAAAAATGTTCAATTTCTTAAATTATCTTTGTAGTTTGGTGGTAGATATTATCAGAAGTCCAGTAGAAACTGTAGTAAGCATTTTTTTCAAGTCATACACATGTATGGAAATTTTCTGATTTTAAAATTAATTTAAACTATTTTCTAAGAGATGATGTACAGGGATGAAGGAATGGGTATTTGTCCAAATTTTCAGCTCAGTAATTCTACACTGCGCTGGTTACGTGTGTTTGCTTTTGTTGTGTTAATCCTGCTAGTCATTGCATGCAGGACTTTCCCTGGCATTATTTTCCTCTGACAGCCATGGATTAACAAGTAAGAATGAGCAAGCACATCTGGTCTTCAGGCAGATAATCAGTCCCACTGTGAAACAGCTGGACAGTCTAGGTGTTACTCTGTAGGCTACAGTGTACCTCTCAGTACAGCTAAATTACACTGTGATCGGCAATTGTCATGAGAAATGAAATGTCCCTCTGACACAAGTACATTCAGAACTAAATAATGTGTTCTGGACAGCAACTATGGCATATTTTGGATGATAGCTTTCTGAGACAAAATTGTTCTGAAGGCTCTAAGTTCAATTTTTTTTGGTTTGTGCATTGGAAATGTTCCTCTCAGTGTTGCTCTCTTCCCTGATTCATACAGCTGTCAAAAGGCAGAAGAAACTGGGTAGTTTCTTAATGCCACTTCTGAGGTTGCTGCATGTTGTGTACATATAGACACCTATACACGCTTTTTACCAGTGAATTCTTGCATGGATTTTCAATACCATGGCACCAGAGTGCATGTTAGCAAAGTCATGTGTGCCTGTCCTTATCTCCAAGCACTTTCTACCTTTGCTGTTTCTCATCACAATGGGTAGTTAGCAGTGCAAGATCAGTGAGACAAGACCTTTCTGGGCTCTCTTTTTAGCTTTCCTATGCTTCCAGTTGCAATTCTATGTATAGCATGTTTTCTTACCTCTGCTCTGATACAGAAACTTCAAAGACTACTTTTTTTTGGTGGAAGGGATGTGTTGTCAGCTACAACTGCAGTACCAAAGAACTACCAAATGAGGAAACTTCTTGAGGCAGTTCACAGATTGTATTTACTAAAAATAAAATGAGTCATGCAGGTTTCTCATTTTTCA
This sequence comes from Camarhynchus parvulus, assembly GCF_901933205.1. NCBI lineage: Eukaryota > Metazoa > Chordata > Aves > Passeriformes > Thraupidae > Camarhynchus > Camarhynchus parvulus. Next base: position 37,463,256 of record NC_044574.1, on the reverse strand, counting down.
CCTTGAGTATTGATGTACCCAGCATCATTTTTCCCTGAATAGATTGTAGAAAAGAATGATTAGTCTGACTTCTTAACAGGATACATAGAAGTTGCATTCTCCCCAGTGTGTCCTTGGTAATACTACTTACAAAAATGTCCAACATTAACTTCAGAATAGCCAAGGGCAGAAAATCAATGGTTTGTTTAGGAAACCATCCTAAAAGTCTTTGCTCTAAAAATATCTGGATTAGTTTGTCTAATAGTAATTCTTTCTTCTATAGTGTTGTAGAGTCCACTGTCAAATTTTCCTTCCACTTTTTATACACCCTTTTTAACTAGCTTTTTGATTGTTCTTCTTGTATCTCTTACTAATATTCTGTAACGTCTGTTTTCTGGTAGTAGAATTTGTCCTTGTGGATCACTTATGAGCAGTTTCTTACGAATTTTAACACTGTGAGCTACGTTATTCTGGTACTGATTACAATGTTAGTGTTGCCTCACCACTCTGATTTGATTCCCCTGGTTGTGCACACATAGACTGCAGTAATCTTCTTATGGTGCAAAGATGAGTCAAGTCTTTTTCTTCATTATCTGATGGAGTTATTGGTGTCTCCTTTACATCTGGTATGCTTGGCTTTAATTTTAAGAAAATATATGGCTATAGCCACAGAGTAACTCATGTGCTTAAACATCTGCAGTATCTGGGCATAAGCTTTGCTTCTCTCTCTTCTGAAGAATAAAGATTTGTAGTATTAGGAGTACCATCCTTTCCCCATTCCCCTCTCTCTTTAAGTTTGGATTTAGTTTCTAGCTTTATTCTCTTCCCCTTTTAGCAATAAATCCCTTCTCCCTGATTCTCCTTGACCCTCAGCATTTTTCATTTATGGTCTTTCTAGTTTCTCCTTGACTAATCATCTTGTATTTTTTTAATAGCCTGGAGAACTTTAACCAAAATGCCATTTTTAATCTAATTTTCTGTTTCCAGCATGCATTTTAGTAATCCTCTTTTCTTATACTACTTGCAATTAATGTATCCCATTAAGTGTCCCAGACTATCAATGTGTCATTTCCTCTAAGGATTAATGTTGAAAAATGTATTAGCACTAATACATAGTAAATGAGAGGGATTCCTCTTATGCCTCTGACTTCAGCATGCTCACTGGAAACAAGAATGCTGCTTTACCTGGAATCCTAACTAAAATGAGCATAAAACACAAACAAGGACTGCTCCTTAACAGATGGATTCTCCACGACATTAATTAAAACTTGTTTCCAGCAGTAGGCAATGTTTTCCTGCAGTCTTTTGAGAATCTTGTTGTGAGCTGTGTGCTTTGTGATGGCAGTCTTTGCCAAATAAGACTGCAGAAGTAAAGGTTACCTAATTATTGAAATAGTGCACTGAAGTAGCTTTATAGGTACAGTTTTGAGAGGAAAGAAGAGCACAAAAATAGACTTCTGGTTGTCTTGGATCTCTTCAGTTCTGACTAGACCCCAACAGGAGTAAAACAAGAATTCAGAAGGATTATGTTCTGTTGCCTTGGAAAAATGCTTTCTTGTGGAGAGGTCAGGTACCAAAATTCATCCTGGTGCACGCAGGTTTGAGTCAATTCTGTACTTTCTTAGCAACTATACTACAAGATGTCAGAGTAATTTCTAGTTCTTGGCCTAGACAGAAAATATATGTATAAACACACAAATTCTTAAATATCTTCAGGTATTTTGGATGCCAGTAGAAAACAATAAATTGGCTTGATCTGTACTTGGGAGTATTTTTTTTTGTGGCCATTGCTGTTTTGCCAAACTACAAGGAGAAGATGCTATTTGTGAAATTGCTGTTTATATGCTGGGCCAGCATATAAATCAATCCTGACTGAAGTGTCAGGATTTTCACTACTCAGAGTTTTATATTTATGTTGCAGGAAGATCTCAAAATGGATATATTCTTTGTTAAGCCTTGATACTGACAGAATAAATGTCTTCCCTAATAGGAGCAGGCCCTACTCCTGATATTGGCCTGAACTTTGCCAGACTAAGTGGCGCTTCACTGTCAGTGTTTGGACTCTTGATCAGTACACCTGTGCCACTTCAGTTTCATAATCTATTGATCTTACAGTTGTTTATTGATAAAATTAACTTTATCTGCATAAATTCTATTAACAATCTGCTAGGTTTTGTACTTATAGATTTTAGAAAGATAAGCTTCCTAATTAAATACAGACTTTATTTGTAAAGTATTTGTTTCATTCCTGCATACCATGGGAAGGAGGATCCATAGGCTGTTCAGTCTACTCCTTGGGAAGAAAATGGCTCAGAGGGGAATATCATCAAAGTGTATAAATACCTGATGGGAGCAAATAAAATGCTAGCAGAATCCCCTTAGTTTTATCCAGTGAGAGGTAAAAGGACAATGAACACTAACTGAAATACCAGAGTTTCATAAAAAAAAAGACTTTCTTTTTTTTTTTAACTATGAAGGTGATCAAAGTTGCCTAGCTGGTGTAGTCTCCATCCTTGGAGATATTCAAAATAGGACTGTACAGAGTCCTGAGCAGCCTGTTGTGGCTGACCTCAGTGTGAACCGGCAGTCTTAAAGCAGATGTGAATAGATGATCTCCAGCTACTCCTTCCAGCTTGGCATTCTGGAATTGTTAGGATGTGATGAGGACATTTGGATTGGATTTTATAACTTATGAAACCTTAAAATTAATAAGTAGATTAGAAAGGATTAACAGAAAAATTGGGAGTCAGGCTCCTGATTTTGTAATAACTGAGTTCATTTTGTGATCTCTGAGGGCCCTGGTGCATGAGGAAGATTTTGTCTGTTGTTTCTGTTGCCTGCAGAATATCTCATTTATATTGGAAATAGAAAATAGTGGCTTCTTTTTGTCATACGTGTCTGACTGTAAAACTTTTAACATCAATTCTCAAAATATGACCTAAATCCAGTGGTCATAAATGGTCTCTTCAATGTCTTTAAAAAGAGTAAGTTGCTAACAGTTGATGATGTGGTGAATGTCAGGCAGTTGATAACCTTATGGCATTTTGAAGACAGTTGAAATTGTGACCAAAAAGAGTTCAGTCAGGGTCTGAATTGTGGTTTTGCCTTGTAACTTTATTCTTGCTTATCAGGATTAAGGGTGGGCAGATAGGAAGTATCAGCTGTAAGACCCATCATTAGAAATGATCTAATCCTTTAAGCCAGTTAAGTCAGCATGATTATTAGACCTGGATGGAACATGAAAATATGAAAATTAGGTGGTAAGTCAGAAAAGTTAGTTTGATTGTTTGAAATAGTTATTGAAGTTATTAATTGATGGTTGGCTCTCTTCCCAGATGGTATTGTTGAAAAAATTGTTATTTCTTCCTCTATTATGCAGAGGAAAGAAGATGTACTATCCCCATAACTAAATTAAAAAGTACCTGCATTGAGGAAGGAATTCAGAGGAAGATTGAAGGGTACTCATTCTTCCAGACCTCATACATGTCTTATGTTTGCAGGCTTTCACAGATGTTTGGTTTCAGCAGTGTTTTGGCTGCAGCAGTACTTTGCAGAGTGTGATAGCATGGGAATAAATGTTTCCATTTCTGACATTCCAAACTGTCAGTTATCTGTCAGATACCAAGGCTTGACACATTGTCTTGTTTGCAAATGTTTGCTACACAATTCTAAAATAAAATTGAAATGGTTAAGAACCTTGCTCTTTGGTGAATACCATGATGTATAATTTCTGGGGTGCAGATTTTTGCCCGTCTGGATTTCATGGACAAGTACCACTTTCCATGATAGTGGAAAATCCAAATTGGACTTTTCTTATTATTCTGCAGGCAAGTAATTGTTTCCAAGTTCTTCCAACCACCAGTCTCGAAATTCACAAGAGTGTGCAGCTATGGCATCTGGATCTTCTTCAGAACCAGAATGTGGTACATTGCAGAAGTGCAGAACAGTCTGGATAATATTGTTGAATAATTTTGTAGATGAGTTATTAATTTTGTCAGTATTTCAGCTTGTTATATTAAATAGAAGTATTTAGTGTGTTTATTTCATATCTTGAAAAATGACCTACTGTATGGATGGACCCACATTCCTTAATAAGTAATAGTTTTAAGCCAACCTTAATGTGCAGCTTGATATAGATCTTACCATTGCTACTAATTATCTGATTCAAAGATAGTGCTAAATTTATGATGCAAGCTGTTAACTGGGTGCTAAGGCAGTGTCATTTCACATAGTTCAATTACTGTTTTGTTGACATTAGGATTATTGAAACAATTTGGAGGTTACTCGTAATGGTCTGTTGTTGTCTAGTCTTAACTCACGATTTGAATATGATTTGATATAATTTTCTGAAACCATACAGTATCCTTAAGTCACTGTGATAGTTGTTGCTTTTGCTTGTTATTGCTGCTATTAATTTGTTTAATTAGGCTTTGATTTTTTTCCTTAGAAATGTGAAATGACACTCTCTTCATTTTGGACCTCAGTTGTTTTCTGTAATTTTTCCCTGCTCCCATTCAACTGTTTTTTGTAAATTCTGTTTTGACTATAGACCTTTACAATTTGCAGAGGGTCGAAATTCAACATGTACTGGCTTTTAAAAAATACTGATTGTGATTTTTGGCCTCGTGCTTTATTTCACAGCCCTGAGACTGGAGCTTGTACATCACTGCTATGTATAAGCTCACAGGACCCTGCTGTCACATTCTGACTATTTCCACAATGCTGGGTTTGGCTCTTTTCCTCTCTGCAGATGTAGTCAGGGTTTGGATCTCACAATGGAAGTTCTTCTACTTGTTCCGTGGTAATTGAAAGCCAGCACATCTTATCTCATTCACTAAATTGCAAAGCTGTTTCAAAGACCTTGCAGGACTAAAAAGTACCTACAATCATTATTCTTTAGTGACAAATTAGAGTTCTTACTGACATATTTTCAAATGTGTCTGGCAGTACAACCCAGGGGAGACTTCAGGCAGTGGCTTTCCTTTGAACAAGGTTCTTTCATGATGAATTTGAACCCATCAGGGAAAAAAGAAAGAAAGGGAATTGTCCAATTTTTTTCCCTCAGTGCTAGTAAATTAACAAAAAGAGTGAGTATTTAGGAAAAAATGGTGAAATGCATGTACTTATCTCCAAAAGTATAATCCTGGAAACCTAAAACTTGGTTGTTGACTAACCCTGAAAGCACACAGTCTGAATAGGGACTTCATTGATAATTTCATGTGTTTTTTATTTGTGAGAAAGCAAGTCTAACACACAGCTTTACTTTCTTAGTATATCTCGAAAAGACTGGAAAAATTTAATACAAATCAAAGCTCATATTGCTTACAGTCCTTATCAACCTGTGGTTGCCTTTTCCTGATTCCTTTTAACTATTAGCTGCTTATCTCGTGATTATGGTTTTAGGTTTATTAAATACATGAACAGGTATAAGTTGTGACATATAGCTGCAAAATTAAGGAGAAATTAGTTCATGAAGAATGAATTAACTCATTTTACATTTTAACAAACAAAAGCAATACTGCTCCCATGTATTTCAGCTGCATAAAACTTATGCAGGCTTGTTCACATCAAAGATTTAGGGAGATCTCATAGTTCCAGAAAAACTCCCAGCCTAGCAAGAAGAATGCTCTGCTGGGGAATGGTAGTATGGGTTTTAACAGAAATGAAGTTTTGATCTCAGTGCAGAAAAGAAAGAAGCTGCCCTTATTTCTAGAATGACATATGATAACCCTTTGCTTAATCCCTAAAAAAAAGTATAGAAGATGGAAGCAAGTGTGAGGCTGGGGATTCTGAGTGGAGGCAGGAACTGGGTGGTAACACCAAACCAGGATAAATAAGAGAATAAAGGTGGTATTACCTTTTTATTTTTTCTTTTAATTAGTGCTTTTTTTTTTTTACTGACTATTTGGATTCTCTTTTAGGGTCCCTGTTTCTGTAAGCTATATACGAAGCCTGAATGTCTCCCCTGAGACTTTTAGAATGCTTAATGCTTACATAGAAATGCTAAAAAATTCATCTTCGTGGTTCTAATTGATTTCTGGACCTTGCTGCAAAGGGTTCTATAGTAAAGACACTCATTTCACTGACATGTTGCTTTTTCTTAATTGAGATCACGAAATCAAGTGCTTCCAGAAAGTGGGATGCTGCAAGCCTATATTAAATTTGTCATTTATTTCTAGTGTTATGTTAAAAGCTTGTATTGACCTTCTGTACAAAAACTGATATTTAAATGGAAAACTAAACAGTTAATGGCATTACTGGATTATCTAATATGGAAAGATAATGGTTTGTATTATCTGCAGTCTTGATTACAGGAAAAGTTCTATCATTTTGTATCTATTTACGATAAGAAGCAAACTCCATTTTCTTCTGTCCATTTTTTTCTGCTAAGTGAGAGGTGATTTTTTTTTTCCAAAATTTTTGGTTGTCCTTTCTCTACCAGTCAACATTGATCAGAATTATTTTATGGTAAACCTTGTATCAGCAGTTTCATATGAGGTTTGTATCCTTTGGTGTTTTTTCCTTAATACATGCAGTGGCAGAGAGAAGATACTCAAGAGAGAATTTAGAATTCCAGGCAAAGTTATAACAGTACTTAGCAGAATTGTATTTGAAGGTATTAATCTAAACCAGAGGATTTGTTTGGTGTTGGCTTAGTAAGGTTGAGTCAGAATCAATATTGCACCCAAATCTCCTCAGTGTATTACCTTTACTGCAATGTTTTTTTTCTCTAACTTAAAATACACCTGTGTATGCGTGCATGTGTGCAGACACAAACACATGCACAGACATGTTTGCATTTGAACTACACTGCAATTACCAAAATGCTGAATCATAAAGAAAAAAAAATAATTTGTATAAGTATATAGTTTATGAACATGAGACTGTTGTGGAGCAAATAGATGTAACAGAGCCTCAGTGCTTAGGCTCACTCTGTTTCATTACTCCTGTGGAAAAATTGCATATCTCCTTAGTTGTTGTAGCTACACAAAAGCACAGCCATTGTTTGTGCAGCACAGAACATTTTCTGAATTGTGGAAAGGATGAGAACCAGAAGACATGTAACTTCTGAGGTCACAGTTCATGAGTTAGAACTATTACACCTAGCTTGTTTTGGTCTTAAATTTCTGTTTTCAAAAATCAAAAAATTATGATTTTTGGTTGATTTGCAACATCTTTCTTCCATGTGCTATTTACCTTGTAAGCCTGTTGTCTCTGCTCTCTTAGATAAATGTTCCATTATAAATTGTTGGTTTTTTAAGTCTTGCAGTCTAGCTATAGCACAAAAATCTTAGTATCTGTACAGCATTAAAAATGCTGTTTTTCAGATATCAAAGTAAAGCTTGAGGCTAAAAGACCTCTGGCTTATTTCCAGTTTGCATCCATATACCTTCCTGACTCTTACAATAAGCAACACTATATTCCTCCATCCCTGTGGCTCTCTTCTAATTTATTTACCTGAGGAAGATCTGCTTTTAGATGCAACATCTGGTTTTCAATGATTTCCTGTTCTTAGCCAGCTGAATTGAATGAACTAGAAAGAAGTCAAATCTGTTGCCTGAGGTCACACATTGAATGAATGCCTGAGCTTGGATTTAAAGCGAGATCTGGAGTATTCCCTCTTGTTTCTTTGCTACTTGCAGTAAATACTTATTTTAAAATGTCAGGTGTATTTGGGAATAATCAATCTGTATTATATACAAGAAGGAAATTACAATGCTTAACTTGGTATTTGCCAAGTACATACATAGTTCTTGCAAATGTTATCTGTCAAAGCAGCTAGAAAGCAGGAAAATGGTAGAGTATTTTACATTTACAAAATTTAAACATATATAAAGCAATAAAACATACTGTTAACTGGTAAATGAGGAGACACATTTTAAAACTCAGATAATTATTTATGTTAATGGCAAATTTAGCACAATGCTATTTCTTATAATGTTATCCAAGTGAGAAGAAAATGTGTTCTTTATTCTTGTTCTCAATAATAAATTATACTGTGTGTGTCTTTATAGGATCTGAATTAGAGGACCATGCACCTCTCTGTAGCATTTTCCTGGTATTCTGCTTGAAGAATCCATTAAAAAAATTAATCATCATTTAAGTTGTATATTAGAAGTTGCAGAAATTCTCTACTTCACTGCATAGCAAAACTTTAGTTGTGATTAAGGATATAGAAAAATGAGTTTATCTCTGTAGTTAACAGGCATGAACACTTTTATCATAGATTAAATATTTGTAAAGACGTTTCTCTGTTTCTTCTGTGAGCAATGTGTGTATCTACAGAGGTGTTTTACTCGGTTGATACCATCATCAGGACTCCTAATATCTCAAATCAAGCTTATGTAAAATAGTCTCTCAAACTAAGAACTGAGATAATTCTGACTGTTTTGAATTTTTCCTTTAAAAATGTACTGCCACAGTCCTGTGCAATTAGAACTACAGCTTCTAGATGGAAACAGGTCATCTGAAAAAGGACTCCCTTTGCTGGCTATTGTGAAGTTGGATAGTCATAAAGCACCTAGGAGAGCAGTTGAAATGACAATCCAGTCTAAATGGAGTAGCAATAATTATGCTCCCGGCTCCTGAAATGAACTTCACAGTCGGTCAGCAATAGCACTTAACCATAATAGTTTAAACCGCTCCTGGGAATGTTAAGAAGTCCTCTCCATCATGCAGAGGCTGAAAGAGGAAAGAAGCTGGGTCAGTCAGGCAGAGAGACACAGTTCAATGAAAAATAGCAGAAAGCATTGACAGGAATTATTCTGACCCATGACACTTTTTTTATTTCCTTTACTTTCTGGAGGTAATGAAAGGGACCCCTAGAAGGAATGTATGAGGAGTTTTATCTTCTCTTTTTGGCTGTAGAAGCAGCCTCATGTTAGGAGTCCTATAAATCCAGAAATAGGCAGGAATGATTTAGGGAAGGCTGTATATTGGTGAAATCAGGGGAGGCTTTTTTTTTAAGAACCCACTGTCTTGTTCATGGAGTCTGGCAAGAAAACAAAATTGTTTCTGTAGGGGGCTCCCTGTTTTCTCCACAAAACGTCCCTGGGAAGGATGAGAGTGCTCTCCTTTATTGTAGGGCCACAGAAGTGTGTGAGTAGGAAGCAAGGAAGAGATCCTGCAAGGAATATGAGACACAGCAAAGCATGGACAGGAAAAGCCAAGGCAGGGGCCTGGTGTTGATGGTGAGAGGATTTGTGCAGCTTGTGGGACGGAATCTGACTGTTTCTCTGAGCTGGAGTTCGGAATAAAAAGCACTGAATTTGGAGACTGGCCATCTCTTACTTTATCCTGTTATGCATGAGGAGGAAAGCAGGAAGGTTTTCCTGCTGCCCTTACGCAGTGAGCCCACAGCCAGATTAAGGATCTGCTAAAGGACTGTAGCATGAAATAAGCTCTTGCAGTCAGTAGTCAACTCCCTTGCATGGATTTAAAATACACAAAAGAATGAGTTTGAAGAAGTTAATGGGCAAGGCATTGATCGAATAGTTAAACTAGTTAGGAAAAGACTTCTACAATTCTGTATTATAGAGGGAAAGACGTTTTTTTTCTTGGTCTCAGTATTGTTTATATAACCTGGGGTATTTTTATTTGGCACATCAAGAATGTGTAGAAATTTTCACTTTATTGCAAATATGTTTTGTTATTATCACTCTACTGAAAATGCTTGAATTTATAGGAGGGCATTAAGTGAATAAGAGGGCTAGTGCTTAAGTAGAAAATATTCAGCTTGGCAGATCTAAAGTACTATTAGGTCAATCACGAGAGGAATAAGTGTTTTCTCTGAATCTTCATTTGGACATAACTCGGAAGTATTTGCATCCTCTATACATCGTCATGTTTCAACTCTGCTCTCCAGCAAAGGCAGGAGATACTTAGTTCAGCCTCTTGTCCATATAAAGCTGGAAGTTACACAGGCACAATAAAAAGCAAGACACAGAAGAAATAAGTGATTACTGTTAATTTAAAATGCAAGTCAAGTTACAAAAAGAAGTGTTATTCAGGTACTCCACACATGTTTTGAAGCAGATGTTTTAAGTGTATATAATTGTTGCATTGTTTTGAAGTTGCAATTTATAACTGATTACAAAACATGTTCTGCCTATATACTGACAAAACTAACAAATAATCTATTAAGTGGTATTGACTTTAGCTATGCCTAGACTTAGACCTTTTCCAAAATGAAACTTTCAGCAAATGCAGCATATAGATTCAAATACATTCTTTTTCCTGTAGTCTTTGTTGGCTTTTTTTTTTTTTTTTGTGTAAAGCTCCTTTTGAGAGGGTATTTTGCAATTGCTGTTTTTTTAAGTTTGCTGCAAGTTTCAGACTTATTCAACAAGTTTTCTGTACAAGCTGACTTAGAAAGAAGTCTCTCACTTTGCTGCCTCAGGTGCACAAGACTCTACATGCTGTGTATATGCTATGGAGGAGCACCAGGAGTGGCTGGAAATAACTCCTGGGAGTGTGTTTGTGCTTTATGAGTGACTCTTACATGGGAGCACCAAGCTCTTGCGGGGCAGTGATGTACTTGTGAAATGAAGTGCAGTGGACAACAGTGCAGGCTGCAAAATGGACTGGGAAAATAGAAACAGATTTTTTAGCTTTCTGCTATCGTGGCTACAATGACAGCAAGTATCAATTAATTTTTGGTTATGTGGGTGAAAACTAGTTCTGTAAATCAGAGCATAACTAAGCCCAAAGGAACTCCCCAGACCTGCTCTTTATTTAGAGGTATGATCTGTCCTGTAGTAGTCATAGCTCATCTGAAAACCTCTTACAATATTTTCTGTGAAGTGTAAGTGCTCCTAGAAGTGTCTAATACTTCTTTCCTCTGAAGTGCCAAAGGAAAACTTTCTTTTGAATTTTTCCTGCAAAATTTTCTTCAGAATTTTTGTACTGCTGCTTTGGTAAATTTCCATCTGTTTGTTAACCAGCACATGGTGCCATCTGAAATGTGCCTTTTGTCATAAAATGCACAGCTATGATTAAAAGCTCTGTGATGGAGGAGTAAAAATATTCCACTTTCCTGCAAAATACTAATAAATAGAAGATTTATGTATTTCCTTTCCATTGTATGCTTTTTGAAACTTTATTCTTATCTCTTTATCCTCTCACTTTAGTGTGTAATTGAACTTCTCAGATGCAGCAGTGCATACCAAAACCTTGTTCATTCTTCAGTCTCTTGCACCCTGCTTTTGAGAGCTGTTTTCATTGGTGTTTTTCTGCAGCACACTTGATATTGTAATGCTGTGCTTTGAATAGTCAAAAATTATTTTTTCTTGAATGTATTATAAGGCTAAACTTGTATTCCAGGTTTGTATGTATATCTGGCTTGGAAGAAGCAGGTTGGTATATGAAATAGTATATTTATTCATCAATTACTAATTATTTATGTGGTTCCAACAGGTGGATTTAAGGACTGATTTTTTTATATGCACAGAGTTGAAGAAAAGCCTTTGTTTAAGAGAATTTAACCTTTAGGATCCCCATGATATCTGTCTGCAAGATGTGCATCCTTATTTTAGCTTCTAATTCTTTTAAATTTTACTTTTTTTTTTCTCACTTATAAAATACTGTTTTGGAAACAGGTCCCCTATACACAGCATAGCAGTATCAGAAAGTTCCTACATTGTGATTTATTTTTTTCTAGTTACTTGAAACCACTCACCTAATTTAAATTTCCATCAATTCAAAATTTTCTCTTTCCCTTGAGCACACTTTTTCCATATTTTTTGTTCAAAGTGCTATTAATACTTTCTGATTATTCAGCAGAAAACTGAAAAATGTCTCTTGAGCAACTCAGACTGATTTAATTGGTTTTGGTGTATGGCAAGCTAAATTCAGACTTTCATTTATCAAACCCCAAGTCTCTCCTCCCTTCTAAAAGTGAGCAGTGCTCAGGTGAAAAAAAATCAGGAGACACAAAGTCTGTTTGAGACTGTGCATAAACGATTTTGTAACATTCACTGGGTCACCGCAGCAGAGGAGTTAAAGGAAAATTGATGCTTGTATCTCTGTGCCCCCCCCAACTTCAGTGCTTCTCTAAGCCCCTCAACTCTTATTCCTGACAGCTTTCCAGGTTTTTCTCAATTGGTTTGAAGTTGTGTTTTTACTTTTTTTTTTTGTTGTTTCTCCATTTTTTACTTACACTGGAACAAAGGAAAAAGGGTGGGGGCGTGCATAAGACCATAAAATATTCTTTTCTTCTCTATCAAAGACAACCAGTGTATTCAGAGGGTCAAAGTTCCTCTTTTTCCTGAAGAATTTCAATTCCTAGACCCCTTGGGGAATATGCAGTCAAGTAAAACCATCATCTTAAAACCTTTGTTTTCTGTTGAAATATAACGTGCTTTCCCAATTACTTTCCAACATCCTCTCTCCTCCTTGCAGCCCCTCTAAATTCTACCCGATGAGCTTTTCTTATGGTAGACTTCTCAAACTTCAGGAGAGGCCAATCATTTAATTTCAATTTGTTTACATGCTTAAATAAAAGTCTGGCATACATGTTTGTCCTGATCTTGGCTATATGTTAATTGCCTAATTGATCACTGTTTCAGAATTTGAACACTTTTAGTACAATTCTATACTGTTAGTCCCCCACAAGCTGCTGAGTCTCTTGGTTTATTTTTCTCAAAGTGGATAGAAGCAGGAAAAGGCTCTCAGATCAAAGGTTAAGAGAATTAGGATTGTCCAGCCTGAGGAAGAGAAGGCTGTGGGCTGACCTCATTGTGGCTTTCTACTATCTGAAGGAGTTTGCAAGAAAGATGAAAGGAGACTATTTAGGGCATGTAGTGACAGGACAAGGTGGAATGGCTTCAAACTAAAGAGATTAGGTTTAGATTAGGCGTTGGGAAGAGGTCCTTTACTATGAGGGTGGTGAGGCACGGGAACAGGTTGCCCAGAGAAGCTGTGGCTGCTCCATCTCTGGAAGTGTTCAAGGCCAAGTTGGATGGAGCTCTGAGCAATATGGTCTAGTGGAAGGTGTCCCTGCCCACAGCAGGGGATTGGAACTAAATTATCTTGAAGGGTTCCTTCCAACCCAGGCCATTCTATGGTGCTTTAATGAAGTAATTTCTGTGTGTCTTCTGAGTTATATTCCTGTGTAGGTCACCCTTAACTTGGCTCAATAATGTAGGAGAAAGGTAAAGTTTGGGCAAGCCTTTTAGCCATATGCAGTTATAAGAAGTATAGAATCATCTGTTAAGGATGGTGATTGCCATCATGGCTTCACCAAAACGTTTTCAATTTGTGATACAATTCTTTTTGGGTGACTAAATATTTAGAAAGCATGCTATTCATTTTGGGGTGTGAGTGTTCTTTGTACACTGCTAAACTGCTTCATTTGAAGTTTGTAAGATCAAAAATGCTGACATGAAAAATGGAGAAGTCAAACTAACTGCTAACAGGTTGAGTCCAAGAGGAAGAAATAAATGAGAAACAATCTTTCTAGCAAAATCTCATGAGCAGAACCTCTGAAGTGGACTGGGGGAATATTTCCAGTTTCCACTTATATTCTTTATTCACAGATGGGACCGTGGTGTATGTTTCTCTCTGAAAATTTCAGACCCAGCTGGTGTTTATGTAGCAAAGTTTGATGGAAGGAAGGGAGAGGCACAGGAGCAGCACCTCCTGCACATTCAAACAATCTACCTTGTGCATAATGCTTAGTTATTGCAAAGATGCACCAGGAAAAAAATCCTTGCAACACCTGTATGTATAACAGAAGGAAGACAGGAAACACAAAAAGGACAGAAATTATTCCTGGTATAATTGGAGGCTGCAGTGAAGTTGAGCGCAAGGTGAATCAGCCCTGAGCTTGGAGATCAACATGCTGTTCAGATTTCTGGGAGATTGTGGAAAAGAACTGAAATTATTACTGGGGTAATATGTGGACTGAAGGTAGTTATTAAAAGCTTCAGCTCATTAAGCCCATTTGTATGGAGATTCTGGTATGGGAACATTGTCTTGAGCTGAGTTACACAAATCAAAGATTTGTCCCAGTAACTGGTGTTTTGGCTAAAGCCATAGGATGGGAGGTGAGTGGGTGAGTTTAGCTGACTGGAACACTTTCCCACTCACATGCTGTGCTTGGTCTGTACACCCGGGTTGGGTCTGCACTGCAGATGCCATATGGGATGCTGTAGTCAGGCTCTTGAGTGGAACAGGTACATCCCTCTCCAGTAAAATGTTGCTGAGATGCTCAGGGATCCACAGACTCCTAGGAACATGAAGAAGAGAAGATTTGACTGAAGGTTAGAATTTCTGACTGTGATCCCTGTGCCTGGTACAAACAGTATTCAGGAAAACTTGAGGGGGATGATGGGTAGAAATTGCTGTACCAAGGTATGCTTTGTCAGCAGCTTTTAAAATGCCAACAACAGCCAAATTGCACATATTTACCTTTTTAGGTACTTAAGCATGGTTTAGAAAACCATTTCATCACATATGTGTGCTTTGTAGAGCAGCTCTGAGTATTCCTGTATAGGTCAGAGACTCTCAAAGAGTGCATCTTACAGAGAAAGCCCTAACGTCATTTGAAGATCTAATCTGGGGATCTGTGGTAATGCTGGCTGGGGCTGGGGGTGGAGTTTAGTAAGAGGTGGTGTTAAGTCATCAAGTTATTAGTCATAATTCCTAAGACAGTAAAGTCACAAGTCCTATTTCTAAAGATAGTGGAAGAACAAAAAAGAAAACAACATTTAGGTCAATGAATAGACAGTTCACATCAGAGTAGAAGGCTTAATTAACTGAGTCATTTATGTTTCATGTCCTTTGCAAACATCATCATACAGACTCTGCTCAGTTGTACATCTGTTTTGTCAGAGCCAAGGGAGTTCTCAGGGCTCAGCTGATCTCCACCTCTGGAGTGCTCCTATGCAGTAATTTTCTGTGTTTCTTTTATTAATAATAAAGACAATCATTAAAGAGTTCTTCCATCTTAAATACTTTGATTTGCAGGCTGAGACAGCCTGACTGGCAGCTCTAGCCTCTGCCTACCTGCTCCCTTTCAGGACAGGGAGGAGGAGAGGCACTTGCCTCTGTCTGGGGCAGAGTGTAGGGGAGAGACTGAATTGCCAAGGTTCTGGTCTCTGCTCTGCTGCTGCCTCCTGCTTTTGGGTACTTGATCTCCAAAGGAGTCCCAGTCCACAGCCCCATTTGGATCTATAAAGAATGGATCTCTAAAGCTTTAAAAAAAGTTCAATTATATAGGGAGAGCCAGTCCTTGCTGCCTACAGGCTAGATATTGACTTTAAATACAGCCCCAGGCAAGTGAAACACTGCTCATAAATAGCCTCAGGACCTCAAAACATACCTGCTCAACACAATCCTTCTCCTACTTACTTTCTATTCTGAAGGGCAGAACCTCAGTGTTGCCCTGTACCAGTGATATATTACTGCTTTCTGTTGCTTTGTCTGCAGCTATTTTGCTCCTTTCAGTGATGTTGATATCTGTTCCATGCTCATCAATTCTTAGGTTACAGAACAAAGAAATGCATGCAATGTCCTGCTGATCCTGGGCTATTTCACTAGTGCTTGTGCACACCAGCTGTGCACAGCTGCAGTGCTAGAGTTCAGAGTTTACAGTAAAATTCTTTATAAAAAGAACACAGACAACAAGAGCAGAAAGAGCTGGGTTTGTTTAAAGCATCTTGAAGAAGTTTTCCCTCTCAGTAGCACCCGCACCTTGGCTTTGTCTATGACCAGATACTTGCCCTGGTACTAAATTAACAGTATCAGTTTTCTTACTGCAGGCAAGATCGTAGTGATCAAGTGACTTAAATAGGTTTATAGTCCTGAGTACACTGACTCCTCATGCCTAATTTTTATTCTAGGCAATTTCTTCAAGGCATCAAATACTCAAGAAAAATCAATAGTCAAACTCTCAGTGTAGATTATTTGATGTTTTTAGGAATATGAATTCGTTTGGTGCATTTTAAGAAATTTGCTGAAGAAGTTACTGGGACGTGACTCACTCCCAAATTCACAATTATTGATGTAGCTGTGGTTGAGGATAACATTTTACTTTTAGGACATAATAAAATTTTAAGGAGTGGAAGGACTAGTTAAAAATGTGGAGATACTCTCAATGCAAAGTCTTCTTTGGGAACAAGAAATAAAGTTATATCTCTATTAATACAGAAACTCACTGCACTTGAAAGGATCTGTCATACAACACTTGGCTTACTTGTTGGGCTCCTCAGTTGTTGAGAATGCCTAGTAATGTCTGCAGCACATATGGCTCCATTCATGAACTTTGTCCTTAGAGTAAGACTGATTAGAGACCTCATTTTACTGGTTAAATGAGGCTTAAATATTTAAATTGCTCTTCTCTTGCAGATAATCCAAACAATCCAGATATTCAATTTAATATGTGTTTTTACCTATAATTTAATTACAAACAAAAATTTATATTTTGAAAAGTTAGAAAATGAGGCAGTTCTTCCCAAAGGGTCCAATTAATTTTCAATTACTATTTTGCAAGTGTTATTGTTGAGGGGATGGACACGTGCAGTCTGTCACAGGCCAAGGGGAACGTGTATTTGTTTTTGATACTATAGGAATATAGGTGGCTCTGCTCTGTCAACACTTGATGGTAAAATTACATCCTGAATTCTTGGAGCTGGTTTGTGTGCTCACACTTGTATTTTATAGGCTATCAGTATCTGAGAAGTTTAAGAAAGCTGTATTATAGTATCTAAAATAGCTATGGGCATGTTTGTGGGAGACGAGGAAGGAAGTGCAAAAGAATCAGTGAGTGATGAGTGGAGAAGACTGTTTCCATCTGTTCAAGTGAATTAATTCTCACTGCATTCCTTCCTCGCTCTATTTATCAGCCACAAAAAAGGGCAAAAGGTAGTGCAAGAAAAAAGGCAGGAAACAGTTAAAAGACTGCTTTGCTGTGCTGTAATTGATTCAGCTGTATCATCTTACATGGCTAACTTGTTATCACTGTGGTAAAAGCATGGAGATGGGCTGCGAAGAAGAAACTGCTGTTTCTGCATGGAAAATACTTAGGGGCCAAATGGGCAAGTAAGGCATGAGCATCATTAAACATATTGGCACAGTGAACAGAGCAATAGCAGGGAGGAAATACATTGAATTAGGAAAAAGATATGAAAACAAGAGAACAACTTTTGAACTTTATATACCTGGAAAAGGGGAGTAATGGTGTGAATGGAAGTGGTGTGGCACTTAAAACAGCTGGGACTGGGAAAATGCACTGTGGAAGCTGCTATTCATTTGAATTCTCTGGAGATAAGTTAAAAGAGAGTTAGAATTGCATAAAGAAAATTTTGACAGTAAAAATGTGAATTTTAGATACATACCGAATATGGTCATGTTCTGGATGCCTGAGGGGAGTGGGTCAGAGATGCCAAAGGTCCTTGCATTCAAATGGCTGGCAGGAAATTGGTGAAGTTATCAAAGATGAGAGTATATACAGTAGATAGAGTGCAGGAGGAAAGACAAATATTTCAAATGAGACCAGACTGGTTATATTGACAGTGAGGTGCCAACAAGATTGTGTTTGTGAGACAGCTGAAATGCAGAATAGGAGAACTGGAGAAGTAGTTCTTCAAGTGGCCTATAAGGAATGCAGTAAGGTAAGTATCAGGTGCCTTAGGCAAACACTTTGTGATACTGGGTGAAGTTACCCCTTCAGTCTTTGGGTCTTTCACTTCTGTCCAAGAGTGAGAATCTTCTCACAGTTTGTGCTCATTGTGATGCCAACATGGTCAAAACCGATCACTGGACTAAATAAGCATGCAAATCAAAGACTGCAGGTAGTGTGTGCTCATAATGCTAATAATAAAACACATATATAAGGGCTGTTTTACCTGCTTATGTCACAAGTCCCAAGAAAATTAAGCTGCTCCCAAAAGCTACCAGGCATAGCATTGTAGTGGTGATCAAAGAAGGAGATGCTTGGAAGAAATCACTTTTAAACAAGATTTTGTCTTGATTCTTGCTGAAATAAGTTTAATTCCAACCACAGTTCATTCCTGTGGCATAGAGCATTATTTCTTTTTTTGAGGTTGGTGACACTTTTTCCTTTGTAGTATATATTTTGCTTGTCATCTTTAAACTTCATTAATTTGCTACAGATTTTGCAATTGTACTGCAAGGCTGACTACATTTCCTCATGAAATGCATGAATTTTTACTTATTTTCCTAAGTGATTGTGAATAGGGAAATTAAATTAATTAACTTATTCAACTTTAGCTAGGTGACCTCAAAAAGAGCCTCAAGGAGTGTCAGTAAATTGGTTGGGCTTGACAAGCATATAGCCATTGACTTAATCAAGAAATAATTATCTCAATACATAATGGTGTGATCAAGGCTTTTTTCCCCAGATTTTTTAGTGCCAGTATTAGAGTATTTAGGACACTATGAATTTATACAACTTTAGGGAGAAAGTACAAAAATTTTCCTGCTAAAATCCTGATAGCCTGTTATGTCTGAAGCTGTAAGTCTGCTGGTGGTCACTGCAGGTTGCTTCATGAAGTGTAACCCAACACTCTACAATAATGAATCCACTGTAATTGGAACTTGATGATCCTTGAGGGGGAAAAATATGTGCAGTGTATTTTTTAGATCTTATTTCTAACCTTTTGGGCTCCTTGCAGATGGTGAGAATTGAAGTGTTGTTGCAATGTTTTTCAGTACAGCTTCTGTAAATTAGTCTGGTGTGCTTGTCCCACTAAGCCATACTTTTCAAAATAGCATCTTGCAGCTGTTTTTATGATTTTTCCTGAAGTGGAAGCAGAGATGTGTGACGGTTTTGTCTGGGGTGGAGTTAATTCTCTTCCCAGTGGCTGGCATGGGGCTGTGTTTTGGGTTTGTGCTGGACACAGGGCTGATAATGGGGAGATGTTTTTGTTATTGCTGAGCAGGGGTTGCACAGAGCCAGGGCCTTTTCTGCTTTTCAGTCTGCCATGCTGGGGAGGAGACTGGGGGTGCATGGGAGGCTGTGAGGAGACACAGCCAGGACAGGCGACCCAAACTGAGCACAGGGATATTCCAGACCATGTGGCATCATACTCAGTGTATAAACTGGGGGGGAAGAAGGAGGAAGAGGCAGTACATTTGGAGGGATGGTGCTTTTCTTCCCAAGTCACCTGTGACGAGGCCCTGCTCTCCTGGAGATGGCTGAGCACTGGCTTCCCAAGGGAAGCAGTGAGTTCATTCCTTGTTTAGCTTTGCTTGTGTACTCAGCTCTTGATTTCCATATTAAACTGTTTTTATCCCAGTCCTTGTGTTGTCTGGCTTTTACCCTTCTGTTTCTGTCTCTGATCCTGATTATGGGGAGTGAGTAGCTATGTGGGGCTTGGCTGCTGGCAGGGGCTACAGAGGAAAAACAAAATATACATTGAAATGAAATTATTTGTGGAGTGTCTGGCATAGCGTATACCAAAACTTAGCTATAAAGGACTTAACATTTTAAAGAAAAATATTTTTTGCAAAATGAAATCTAACAGTTCTTCCAAGCCAGAAACAAAGCCTAAGCATTTATCATCTGCAATATGATATTTCTCCCCTGTAAATTCTGTTGATCTTCGCAAAGTGCAGTGCAAAACATTGATAGATTAAAAATGGGCCTGTGTCCTAAATAGAAAGTGGGATGGAGGAACACAGTAATAAAGGGAAGAAAGTAATGCCTCCAGTTATATGAAGAGCAACATGAAATGCCTGACCAAAAAAGCTAAGAACTGGAAAAAACGTTTGAAGCAGAGCAAGAACAACAGAGGAGATATAAAGAAGTTGGGGAATGCAGGTAGAAACTTTATTTTGTGTACCACTGAAATTGACACTTTATTTGGATGCCCACTATTTTGGTTTTTCTTGGGCAAAAATAAAGTGGTGCTGGCCAGGGGCTTGGCTTTATACATGTTGAAGGTCAGAAAAGATTGAATATCTTTTAGGTTCTTCACTTGTCTTAAACTCATTTTTCCTAATTATCTTCCTCCGAAAGGTTTCTATCAACTTTAAACATTTCAACAATATGAGGAATGGTGCTTTAAATGAAAGATTTGTGATGATAATATGTAATGTAATAAATCTTGTTTTGTAAGTTTATGCTTAGGGGGTTTTATACTTGCAAGTTGCTCTACAAGTACAAACCTTTGAAAGGTTATTTTATCTCACAGGTATCCTAGGGACAAAATAATTTCACCATCATAGATGAAAAAAAATTTCTGTGTTTATGTGATGTTTCTTCAGAGTTTTTCAGATAGAAAAGGGAGAACTCTTCATGAAAAGCACTTTGTTGTCATCATCTGTGAAATTGACTGATAAAGTTTGGTCTCTGAAAATAAGGAAAAAGCTGAAGATAGCAGATAAATTGGTTTTGTGTACTGGTGGTGCTCTTTCTTTGTGGGTGAGGATTTTGTTTCTTTTTTTTTTTTAATAAATATTTCCTGTAATTTGTAAATTTTCTTAAAAGATGTTAAAGGTGGTCCAAAATATTCCATATCTAAGTAGTACTGATTGTTTGCCTTGAGCCCGGAGCAGAGTATTTTTTAAACTTCTTAAGAATGAAAGAAAGTGGTAATTAGATTCTAAAGATTGCATATTAAACCCAAACTTTTCCTCAGACAAAGCTAAGATCTTTCTATTTGTTATAAAATGTTATCTTACTTATTGCATTTAATCGTTTTGGCAGTACCTGAATCCAGAGTGTAATTAGATATTGGCCACATATTTTTTTTCATTGTTATTAAAAGGATATGTGCGAATGTGTTTGGCAATTCTGTAGTGTTTAAAATCCAGATTTCATACTGTCAGGGGAGGTGTCATGCTTTTGCTTCATAACCAGACAGTGTATGTTTTCAATAAAAACTTATTTAGGAAAGTACAACACATTCATCCTTGATATTTAAGCAAATTCACATTGCAGAATGATTAATTGCATTCAGTCTTTTCATCCACTTCTAATTTTTCAGGGGACATAATTGGATGTAAATTGGCCAGTGTTAATCATTAGATACCACTAATTAAAAACAGAAGCTGTAGGTAATGGTATGATTATTGGTAGAAATAAATGAAGCAGATTAGGTAACACTTTTCTTCAGGGACTCATGACTTGTGCCTGAGCCTCATTAAATTCCAACATGTGAAGGTGCCCTGCTGGTAGAGGCTGCAGGAGAGCTGTATTTATAAATAACTTAAAAGTAACATAGGAGGACAGTGCCTGAAAAAGGAGGTGTGGAACATTCCTGTGGCTCAAAGACTTAATAGTTTAATGAATTAGAAACTTTAAAAAAGCAATTTAATTAGGTGAAAACTGGTTTTGCATAACAAAAAGCCGGTTAAAAGGGAAACTAAGGGCATTTATTTTCTGACAGTGTTTCTGAAGCATACGGAAATTCTATATTCTGAAAATTCAGTGGGTACTTTTGTATCCAAAGAATTAATTTCATACTTTGTCTTTTAAAACTGTGATGTTAGATGACCTGTATACTGACTAAACTGGAAGCTCGCTGAAAAAACAGTGATCATTCATTCAGATCAATAACTGTGTTTTGTGTGGGGATTCAGAGGAGATAATTTCCTCAAGAAGAATCTTCTGACTTACCTTTTAAATTACTTTCAAAATACACTGATGACCAATGAAACCTTTCAGTCCTCTGCTTTGGGGTTTTGTCCATCGTAATCACCAAAGTTCATCAGAAGTAAGTATTAGTAATAACTCCCTTTAAGGGAATCATAAAGTGATGGAAAACACCATTTCAAATACTGATACTTAATAAAAGATGCTAATAGTAGGTACTGCATGCTGTTCAGTTGTGGGAACCCAGGACATCCCTCTGGCTGTCCAGGACGGCCAAGACCCCTGCCAGGGGACTCAGAAGTGCTGGCACAGAGCACAAAGCACCTGCGGCTTTGATTATGACCCATGGAGCAAATTAAATGAACCTTATATGAAGATCATCAAGCCACAACAGTTTAGGTAGAATAATAGTGAAGTTATCATGGGGTGGAAAACTAGATTTTGGGGTTTTTTGTATGGGGGTTCAGGAGGCAAGATGGAGGGAACTGGGCATATCCAGCTTTTCTCCTTCTTCTTCTTGGCCTCCATCTTCTGCTGTGATGTTGGCACTTACAGATTGGTTTAGAGTAGAAGCTCACTGTCTAACATAGGTGATAGGTATTGGAAAGTAATTGTAAACATTGTAGAAGTAGTTTTTAGTATGAAGACATAACACCGCCCTGGGGGCAGGCAGAGAGTGCCTCTGTCTGTCCCGCTGAGCGGACCTTGGCAGGACAGGAGAAAGAATTTTATAGATAAGATGCAATAAACAACCTTGAGACCGAGAAATGAAGAGCTCTGACTCCTTCTTCAAACGCCGGGCTGGGAAAAGAGACTTTCTAACGTTTCTTGGGGTCACTCTGACAAGCTAGAGATCCCGACATTCAGTCTTACTGACAGAACTAGGGAATTAGGCATTTTGTTGTGGGGGAGGAAAGAACCATGAATGAAAACATTTCAATTTTCACTATTCCTTCCAGTTGCCCACTGATGCAATGTTCACCAGTGATGTATGCAGTGACTTGGAGTTAAGATCCCTGGTTTTGGATGCATGACTTCTGTCTAGCAGTTTTGCTCTGGCACTGGTCTTTTCTGTCAGCTGGAGTGAAGGACCTGCACAGATGGCAGTGCCCCAGCTCTTGGGAGGCAGAGACAGAGGATGGAGCTGTAACAACCAGAATTGGCACCTAGGCTTAGAGCTGTGCATACCACACATTTACACGTGTACCACATTTCATCTTTTTGATAATGGCTGCTCTTATACAAACTTATAGTTGTAACTGCTACCATGAAATCAGCATCATATCACCATCCATCCACAAACAAAAATGGTGGCTTCAGCATAAAAAAGCGGAAAGCTGTGTTCTCTCTGTTTCTCCCAGCAATCCTGTCTATTGAATCCTGCCCATAAGCAGATCTCTCTGCCTATGAAGAAAATCAGTTTTTAATTTTCATTCCAAGTTAAAGACAGCAGGTAAAAATCACTGTTGAAGTGAATATGGCTTCTTCAACACGCAAACTCAATACCACCCATACAACAAAACATTTTTGGTGTTAACAAAACTGTTTGTTTGTTTTATATCAACATGGTCAATGCAACAGCTGCCACTGGTCAGGTGACACTCTAGAGTTAAACAGGCTGATGAGTCAGCCCATCATCATTAGAAACCAATGGGAAGGCTTCCATTGGCTTAGTGAATAACTTCATCAACTGTCATTGTAGCAAATGCTCTTCACATGTGCATTCAGAAGAGCAAAATAATAGCAATAACAGCACCTCTTCAAGCACATCTGGGCTGTTTCCCATGGATAAAAGTGTTACCAAGTGGAGAATGAGGATTCAGGGTACCTCCTCTGACACACTGCCAGTCCGCACACAACAAGCAGGTAAAGGCAAGTACTAGTTCCTTTTGTTGTGAGATCATCAAAAAGGTGGACCAAGTCATATGTTTGGTTGTCCAAGCAGGAACCTAGGTAAATCTCACACTGATTAAATGAGGCTTCATAAACCAGTTTTGCCTGCTGTTGCTGTGGGTTGTATAGCACTGCTGAACTAGTACTAGAGTCACTCAATACATGTTTCAGATCTCTGTTGCTTCTATGACATATAACTCTCTCCTATCAAAAAAATAAAATATCCATTAATCGATCCCCTTTTTTGTGCTAACAATTCTACATTGTTTTTCTGTAACTATGAAGAGCATTATTCTGGGTTTTATGGGTGATGACTAATATTCACTAAAGTTTATTTGAAATGGTTTTCTAGAATGCACTGCCAATTTCATGTCACCTATGCCTTTGCGCTGGGTAATACAGTATTCTCTTTCTCAAAGGCCAGAAGCTTGTATCATCCTGAGTGCTCAGCATCTTTGAGGTTTTCTGGAGAAAACTGCTCTGGCACTCTTGGTGGTATCAAACATTTCACACAGCTTGGATGTGATGCATGGCTTTATGCACCTTGTCATTCTTGCTTAAAAATCATTAAGATATGTTACTATGTCAGCATCATAAAGGGCCTACTTTTTCTCATTGTGACCTAAAAGTTGATGCATGCTGTTCAGTAGCATGTCTGATTGATTTTTTTCAGGCAGACAACAGATACTTTATTTACATTTTGTGAATTGTTAGAAGAGCTAAGTTTTTTGAACTCATATCATTAGTGCCTCAGTCACAGAATTTCAAACTTGTTCAGACACAAGAGGGGGAAAAAAAAGATGGTGCCAGTCTTATGTCAAACATAATTTTTTTTCCTCTCCTTCCTCCTTCTACTTTCATCAGGACTTGTCTTTGTCAAAAACTGCACTGACTTTTTCTGACATTGCAATGGCTCGAGTCAAAAGAAAGTGGGGGAGCAAAAGAGCTATGGAAAAGCACTAAAGCCCTGAAGTGACCAGGAGCTGAGATCCTGCGATGTGAATCCTGCAGGTCCTATATTCAGCTGGCTCTGCATTAATTCCTCTCTCCACCTAAAACAAGGAGAGGGAGAAAGAAGGGAGCAGGGTTTTTTCCTTCCCGATTCTTTTTTTTTTTCACATATTTGCAGTTGTATAATGTGATTGGTATGAATGCAAATGTCAATGGAGTTAAACCTGAAAATATATTAAGAGAGGAAAAAATGTGGGGCAACAGAATCTAAGTATTGCAATACATCTTGTTGTAAAAGCAGCTAACATTTCAATGTTAATAGTCTAGCACATAACTCAAATTGACTCAAAATGACAGGTTACTGATGATTAGGTTAAGATCATGTGAAGTTTAGAGACTTGGCTCTTTTGATAACTTTTTTTCTGCAAATGATAGTCTCAATATTGCCCAATCTATAGCCCTTCCAATTTTGTGAAAATGTCATGCTTTTGAAGTGCAAATAGCAGTGATTTCTTTGCTTTATCCACAGTAATTAAAACCGGGATTCTTTGCCCTGCTGTATGTGTATATCCTCTATTTTATCTTTCAGCAAATCTGTTTTACTGCAATAGCCTTGTAATTGGGAATCTCTGCTTATCTACCCCATGCCCTTCTTTCTTCTTTTTTGAAGATTTTAGTATTTAATATTTTAGGTTGTTTCAGAATGTTGAAGTTTGTGTCTGTAGATAAATGTGAGTTTTCCATCTTTAAAAAAAGAACCTTTTGATACTATACTAACCACTCATAACATTAAATTCATGTCATTATTAAATACTCAATATGTGCAGTCTTCATCAGCAGAAAGTGGTACCCCAGGTGTCCTGTTCTCATTTCCAGTAAATTGCTGTTTAAGTTCCTATAGATTTCATACTTTTGGCAGATACAATATCAGGTGAAATATTTCATGAGATCAAGTGAGTTTATTTCCTTATTCTTTTGTTTATCTTTCAAAACAAAGCTCCCTTTCTTTTACATGTCAGCAAAATTAAGCTAGCTGTATCTAATTGCAGACATGAGCCAACATGGCCTATTTTCCATACAAATTTAATCCAGTGTAGTGTATATTATCCATGACTCAGAATAGCATAACAAAAAAAGCCGTCAAAGATTTCCATTATGAATAAAATAGCTGCTAGATAAGATAAATATTCAAGACAGATGATAGCGGAAATTAAAATTTTATAATTGGCCTCCTACAATTAAATTCTAAATTGAGGAAGAGTTTCTTCCCATTCCATCTATTCTTCACAGACACCATTTATTACATCTTTGTGTAACTCATAGAGGGGAAAATTCATTAAAGGGTTTTTTTTTAAGGATTATTATGATGCAAATTTTTTCTTGTAGCATGTGGTGCACAATGCTGCTGAGAAAGAAGTTAATCAGAAGAATGGACAGCTCAGTGGACTATAAATGGGAGAGGATGCCTTTTAATTGTAAGGAAGGCCAGTTTTAAACTGGCTCTGTCTTGGTGGTCTCATTTATTTTCCAGTAAAGACTAAAATCAGCATATCTGATAAAAATGATCATTGTTCATGACCGCAATCTCTTTTCCTGAATCCTTCCTTGTGGGGAGCATAGATTAATTAGTAATACCAAATAAACATTACATGATGTTCCCTATGTAGTCAGAAAGTATCTTTGCTCTTTGAACATATAAAAGGAAACAAATAGGGAAACAAGAGCTTCCCAGCTCATGTTCAAAGAGGAATGCTGGTGCTAACATAAACCCTAAAGAGATGGCACTATGTTTTATTTAGCAAGCTGTTTTTTGTTCTGTTTTTAAGGGCTCAGTGACTTTCCTTCTTAGGTCCTGTATTAGCATAGAGCACAAATGATCATTCTAATGACCTTTTGTAGTTTTGTGCTTCTTGGTGGCAATTTTAGGAGTAAGCAAATCACAGGCATGAAAAAATTCTTGGGGAAAATGTGAGTGGAAAAATAGTTGGTACTGAAAGCAGTATATGGAGATGCACATCTCATATTTGGAATGGAGGCTGCCTTTAGAGATGGGAACATGATGAAGAGGACAGTGGAAAGGAATAAAGGAAAACTGAGGCCAGAGGAATATACAAAGAGAAAAGTGAAGTTTCACCAAGCTGATGTCTTGGGACTTTAGCTGGTCAGAGTGACCCCAAGAAACGTTAGAAAGTCTCTTTTCCCAGCCCAGTGATCAAAGGAGTCAAAGCTCGTCATTTCTTGGTCTCAAGGTTTATTGTATCTTATCTATAAAATTCTTTCTCCTGACCCGCCGAGGTCCACTCAGCAGGACAGTCAGAGGCACTCTGCCTGCCCCTGGGTGGTGTTATCTTTTTATAATAAAAACTACATGTACAATATTTACAATTACTTTCCAATACCTATCACCTATGTTAGACAGTGAGCTTCTACTCTAAACCAATCTGTAAGTGCCAACATCACAGCAGAAGATGGAGGCCAAGAGGAAGAAGGAGAAAAGCTGGATATGCCCAGATTTGTCCATCTTGGCCCCTGAACCCCCATACAAAAACCCCCAAAATCTATTTTTCACCCTGCGATAAATTCACTATCATTCTACTTTAACTTTCGTGGCTTGTAACTCTTCATATAAGGTTAGTAATTGTTTTTTCCAAGGGCTAAATCAAAGGCACAGGGGTCTTGGGCTCTGCGCTAAGGTCTCCGAGCCCTTTGGCAGGGTCTTGAGTCCTCCAGGGCAGCCAGAGGGATGTCTTGGGTTCTGACACTGATCTACTGGAAATTATCCTAGAAGACTGGATTACTAGGTAACCCTGTACTGTGGGCAAGAAATGCAAAAATACCTGATCCAGTGCCAGAGCTATGAATCCCTCTTGCTTTTTGATTTTCTAGAAATTCAAATTTTCAGTTTTGCATAAAGGCTTTTCTACCCACACCTCATCCATTACCTTCATCTCTCTCAGATGTGGAAATATGGAATATGTATCAGAAAGCACCAGCCACAGAAAAATATTGCAACTGTTGTTTGATGGAATGAAATAAGGTAGTAAATGCTGAATAAATAAATCAGTATAGCTGGGAGTTAGACATACTAAAAGACCTGTCTGAATTGTGATGCTCTCTTTGCATACTGTTTTGGCTGTGTTTGCCTGAGAATGTAGGTGTTTAATGCAAAGGTAAATGAAAACAGAGATTCTCAAGTTCTAACAGGTAAAGGGAGCTTGTACTGTAACTTACACTGATAGGTCTTTTATCAGCAGTGACTCTTGCATAAATTTGTTCCTCTTATTGTTTCCAGAAAATAAAAAACTTGCATATTCCTATCATATTAGATGTATATGCTTACTGAAATATCTGTACATCAAACTAATTAGCCATCTTTACTTACAGGCTAACTTACAAGACACTAAATTTCCTTTTCATCATGATGGTGTTCCTGCTGTCATTAAGGACAAGTCTCTTAAAGAAATGTGAACACCCCAGAGTGCTGGTCTGCAGTGTCTTTGAGCAATGGCTCAGAGCATTACTGTGCGATGTCCCTGGAGTAAGCAAGGCAGTGAGGAATTCACTCTGCAGCTGGGGATGCTGTAAGCCCCACTCTGCCTGCTCTTCTGGGCCTGCTTCTCCTGCTGCACTTACATTTCTGATACTGATTAAGACATGGTCTTCTCTATATGAGACTGCACTGTAGATGTTCCATAATCTTACTATATTTTGTGGTTCACTGGAAGGCCATTAGCAAGGACGTAGATTGGCAAAACAGGATTTTTCTCTGTTGGTTTTACAGTTCTTGTGCTGCTCTGGATTTTGATATACTCAGGACATAATTTCTTGAAAATGCAAGAATTTTTTGTTCTTGTTTGTTTTAAAAAGTATCAAAAAGCACTCTCCCAGTTTAATAAACCTTATGAAAAGTCCTGTTTTAAACATATATCACAATTCATGCATTTACAGGTATTTGAAGTATACAGATTTAAATATCCATTCAAAAAAGAAAATGTTTTATCAGTCAGATCTCTTAAAGACAGCCAAAGAGGTTTCCTGACATGTAGGGAAAAAAATCCTCAGTTTCTAGAACCATTAGGGAAATTCTCTGCTTAATGATGACTGTTCTGGAAAGCTGTTAAAGATACTAAAAAGAAGTTTATCTTGGAAACCAGTCTGTGATAGCAAATATAGCGGCAAAATTTTGAGTATGCAGAGGTAGCTATGATTAATAATTTACATTGTTTTGATATGTATCCTACTCTTTTTGTTTCCAGTGCACTCTTACAGGTAGTGACAAGAATGAAGTTAAAGATACCAAGAAAAATAGCTAATTTAGACATTGCCAAAATCTTAAAAAATAGAGGAAGTGTTTATACTATTACAAGGAGAATACAAGTTATTGATTAACAGTTTTAAAAGTCTTTACCTCATTGCAAGATTGACTTGAAAAAGTAATAAAACACAAGCGATTACTGTGTTTTATCTTGAGTCCAATCACCTAGGCTTATTGTCAAAAACTTACAAGTACTGGAGAGGGGAGGCCTTGGCTGAAATAATCTGCAAATCCAGCAAATCCATGCTTGAGTGCACCCAGGGACCAAGGAACTGAAATAGTGAACCAGGTGTGTTAACAATGATGTGCCATCAAAGAGCAACACATTTATTACGTGTCAATTTTGGGCCATCCAAATAAGATGCTGAAGGTTAAAACTGCACTGAGGTTTAGGCTCATGCTGTGAATACATGAGTCATAAATAAATCTCTGCTGGCTGTGGTTGTCTGGCATGTCACAAAAGTGAAGGACTGGCCCCAAGGAGCAAAGCAGGGAGCTTGCATAGCTACGTGAGGTCCTGTCTTTGCAGCTGTGCAGCGCTACTGTGGTAACTCTCCTGGTAGGGGTGAAGTCTGTGGATAATATAGCTGGTCGGGTTGATGTTCTTTGTCCTTTGGGAGGACAAGGCATGGAAACTTATAAATTGCTTAGAATTTATATTTTATTTCCTCTATTCTGTTGCAAAATGAGGGCTGAGTTAGAATGGTAGGAAGTGATGCTGATAGACAGTGGCTAAAACACGGCTAAAATCATTACTTGTCATTACTTCTGTCAAGCAACAGCAGTGGATTGTTCATCCTTCCTCATTTCTATAATTAGTCAGTAAAAATTACTCTGCATTCTTGCTCTCTGAACGATGACTGAGTTTCAGCCATGAGTTTTAGGCATCAAAGCCAGTGAAACAGAAACTTCTAAATGAGTCTGAGTGACTCAATAATATTATGTGTGCAACTTACAAATGACCTTGAAAATGCGGACGGGATGCAAGAACTGTTGGATACTCTTTTTTAGATAATGACTCTTTTTCTTCCTGAAAAGCACCTTCTAGAATTAGATTGCTCCCTGGTTAGTATATTGACAGAACATTTTTATATGCTTAAAACTGAGAACAGCTAATATGTATAACAGCATTCATTTAATCATTTAACTAAATAATTATATCCTCAAGAAACAGTCTGGTGTGATGACATGCCAAAGACAACAAAAAGACCTTTTAGAATCTGCAGTGATTTAATTAAATAAACACATTTAATATTTGCATATAGAGATTATATTATTTATAATTAACTTTCCAAATAATGTATTTTGCAGCCCTTCAATTTCCTCCATATCATTCTGCCTCATTGATAAGTCCAGTCACATTTGATGGCCAGAATTGGGCATTTAAATATGACTACAGTAGGCAAAAAAAATCATTCTTTAAAGAACTTATTCTGAGTGACATATTAAAAAATTTTAAAATCAGTGCCAACAGCCAGTTTTGCCTATAGCAGTCATCAATTTGACTGTTTTGTGGCCAAACACACTTTATTATTATTTACTGCATTCTGAATAATTTTAACCACAGCTTAAGAAGTACTAAACTCTCTGGATGCCTTCTCATGGGAAGCAGTAGCCAGGAAAACTTACAGATAACAGAAAAAAAGTCTGGTTTTAATGGTAACAATCAGTGAAGGAGTAAATTCTTTTAAAGTTATTTAAATTTGTATCAAAGACCACATACAGTCTTATTTTGTCATCGCTCCATCTCACTATCTAGATTCTTCTCTATCTCCAACTCAGTTGTTGATCTTTTCTTCTGACATTCCTGAGAAATACAAAGGAGTTTTACTGTGTGGTTCTTGAACTTTTAGTGTCTCTGCTCACTCAGCCTCTTCTCAAGCATGGAAAGTGATGTGTGTGCTTCTTTCTTGCAAGCAGATTTCAGTAAAACCCCTGTAAAAGTTGCATGAAAGGTTATAGTACATGAGAATTGAATCTCTCCTTATCAAATTGCCTTTATCCTGCTTCATCCAGATATGTCCATCACAATTTTTCCTACTGTTTGATTTCATGACATGGCCTAGTTCTCTGTTGTCAGTCCACTTCCAAAAGGCAAGAATGGGTGAAAGAGAATTGCTTGAGAAAAGAGACAGGGGAAGGGCATAGAGCAAAGCGGAAGCTGCTCTGGAGTAAGTGTTTCTCCCTTTCACCTTTGTTATGCACCAGCTTGCTACTGAAATTATTAAAATTAGGTGCTATTTTTTTTTCTGATAAATGTTTCTTTTTGCCTTAATGGCCTTATGGCTATATAAAATTCATATTTAGTGTTCCTAAAATGCTGATGTTATGTCTTGAGAAATATATATTTTTAGGAGTAAATATAGAATGTAGAGGAGAGCTAGTTAAACATAGTCCTTAATATCTGGACTCAAGGTACAAGTTCTACACCAAAATTCAAGTCATGGTTTTGCCCAGACATAGATACCCTGATTTCCGTGACTTAATCAAAGAATAAGCAAGTATATGGCTAGTATGGATGCCTGGATGCTTCCGCCAGCAACTTTTGTTTCAAGAACTCAGTCCTTTTAATCAGAATTGTTACATTTCAGTTAAGTAGAATATAGGGTGCTGGTGGGCTGTCGTGAGTGGTCTCTCCCGATTATATGGGCTCTCTTTTTGCTTAGTTGTGGTTTTAGGCACAATACTGCTGTTGACTTCTTGGTCGCCTGTTGTGTGCGGGATTGAGCCACAAAGTGGTTACCATACATTAATATTATTAGAGATAGTGCTCAGTTGCATTTGCTTAGAAATCTAACACTTTTTTTCCTGTACTGAAACTACTTTTAACTTAACATTGTAATATTTTATTGTTCTGCATCTCTACCCAAAGGTATATTCATTTCTTCTAGGTGTATCTGATAGCAATACTTTGCTGGGTGTGATGAGGTGCTTTTGTAAATATGGGTCCACTGATTGTACTGATATTAAAAAGAAGCAGAAAAAGTTATGCTGTTTTCACTGCCTAATGAAAAAATATTGGCGTACTGGCTGCGGAAAAGCTTTCTGCTAAGAAAAAAATAAATAGCCTAACTGAATTGGGAAAAATAGTCATGATTTAAAGGTTCAGCTTCACTGAAGTACAGTAAGTCTTTTGGAAGTGATGAAGCAATCTTGTGAGACCTAAATCTTATCTGTGATAGCTTCTATTCAGATATTTAGTGTGTGAAATACTTATCTTGTCAGAATCATGATGGATTCTATGATTTTTATGTAGAATGTTGCTGTAAGGAGCTGTATTTTTTGACTGTCAGGTGAAAGTGTGGTACATAAGCAAACTGATTTTGTAATGCAACATCTGTTTGCTTTATAGGGCCTTATTCCAGTAAAAGTCTCTGCAAAGTCGTAAAAAGAGGTTAATTTGGGGTAAAGCTCATTCCTCTTAATACAGCCTAAAGGCAATAATTAAGTTTTTCCAAGAGGAGAGAAAGGCACTCAGAATAGTTATGGTAAATAAAACATCCAGATGTGGATGAATGTGTTGGATGTACCAAAATAGACTCAACCAGGTTAAAATTGTACTGATAAAAACATTTACATCAAATTTTGATGTAGTCTTTCTTATATTTTTTGTTTAGAAAATTGATTCACCTTTTACTCTATGTCTTGAAATGTCTTTTATTTCTAAGCAAACACACTGGACATGGATGTGCTTACTGGACAACTGTTTGGGACTTTCAAGTTAGTTGGGAGTCTTCTGAACTTGCACAAGCTCCATATTTAGTTGATGCTCACAGATACACTGAACAACAAATTAGCTTTTCAATTACTGTCATTTCCATTAATCTGTCAGACTGTGAAGAAAATGTTGTAGATTTAAATCTGGGCAAAGAATGAAGGGTATGATCCAGACTCCAGTGAAGTCAGTGGTATTTTTTAATTTAGGAAGGCAGTTTTCAATTAATTCAGGCCATGCATGAAAAAGAGATGTTAAAGTTAAATGGGAATTGGTACTTTCAGGTATTGATAACTTGCTCTCACTGAATCCCATGTCAATGAACTAGCCCAGTTCCCAAGTACTTGCATGATTAGCTATTTTACCATTGTTTATCACTCTGGTGTTACTATTTCTCACATTTTCCATATGATAATGAGATAATGAAAAATAATCCCTCATGTGGGCCATATGTGAATAACTGTAGCATAAAAGTTGTACTAAAACAGTCATGTTAAATTAAAATTACAGTTACATTACCATACATCAGATATTATACCTCTGTACCAAATGGGAAATCAGCTCTATTATTGCATATACTCTACTTTTTGTTGATGATAGCAGCAAAATGCATTCAGAGCCATATGAACCTCTGACTTCAAGCCTAAGGCATGTGACCAGTGTAGCAACCTCCTGCTTTCTAGAAATTAAGTGTGTGGTAAATCCCTGAAGCATTTCACATCCACTATTTCTTTTGACAGTCTTTCACAGGACTTCACTGATTAATTATCAGACTGAGTATGCCTGAACTAAGTCATTAATTTTGTCTGAAAAGGTATCATTCCAGACCACTTTCTCTGGCAAGATGATATTGCCTGCATTATTAAATACTTTCTCTAGTGCCTGTCATACATAAACCCTCTGCTCCCTAAGCTCCCTTCTATTTACCTGCCGTTCATGGAGACAATGTACTAAGATGAGATTTTGTACTTCAGGTGTCCTTTGATGAAACAAGTTGTTTTTCTGAATCTAGAAGAGCAGATAGAGATGAAATTTGGATACTTTGAAGGTTTTTATTGTGTTAGAAGTGCTCGTACTTAGCTTTTTGTATACAAATTTTTGTAGAATTTAGCCAGAGTTCCCTGTTTTCCGTGAAGGAACTCCCAGGCCTCTTAACTGTGGCCTGACTATGAAGTCAGTAGGAAAATTGGAGACATACTGAAGAGAGAGGGAGTTAAAATGTACTTATTTTTGCTATAGAAATCATAGCATATTAGAGACTTCTGGCAAATAGTTTGGTTTAATTTTAATTTAAAATATAAATAAAAAGTTTTTGTTCTATCGGTGTTCACATACCTTAATTTATCTGGTGTGGTCTTCCATGAAGTAATAAACTGCTGAGGCCTTTTTAATGAGTGTGTTGTCAGACTGATATAAACTTTTAAATTCAATAGAAGAAATAAGGCTCCTGAGCCTTTTTAATTCAGGGAGCTTAAATTATCAGAAGCTGTGATGTTCCTTTGCAAACATACTTACATGGCTCTGCAACTGCTCAAGCATTCACTTTTGGCCACTGTTGTATACTATATTGGGCTAAAATGGCTTTTCCTGCAAGCCTTTGGCTTGTATGTGCTTCACTGAGATAATTCAGTGAGGAGAAAAAGAAGTTAAGTTGTATGAGTCAGTCATGGTGAAAAATATAACAAGATTAACCCATATTTAATTGGATCTTTTGAAGAAAGATTTTTTTTCCTTACTAAAAACTAACAAGCTGTTTGGTGTACTGTGTACTCTAACCTGCACATTATATGACCTCATAACTGCATAGAACATTTTTCAACCCACAGTCTTAGTATTTTACAGAAATTAGCTGGAAAACTTCATTTGAGTTTGAGATGGCTCTGACACTGTGCTGGGTTAAAACGATGCACATATTCAACTTTGATCCATGTATTTTTTTAATTATTATTTTATTATTATTTTAATATTGTTTTATAAAAAAAGTAAAGATCAGACCAGAAAAGAAGGGTTATCATTGTGGGAGGTTCCTGGCATGGGCAATTGGAAGGTGCAGCTGGCAGTGGCGGAGCATTCTTTAAAACCTAAAGGGCTTTCCACTTGTAACACATGTTGATTTACAAGCACAGGCACAAAAAGTAGGGTGATTAAGGAATTTATTTTCATTCATCGTACCCTGTAGGCAAATGTCTTCAATATTTAACCAAGAGATCAATGAAAGCAAATTGTTCACTGACAACCAGCTAGTTAGTTTCCTTCAGGTGAAATACTGCTCTAAGTACTGTGCCATTATGAGGACAGTTCTCTCTCTCTTTATTTTCCATTACTTCCTGCGTTTCTTTTCCTCCCTATTTTTATTACCTCTCCTTCAAGAGTCTCCTTACAAGATAAAACTGGAACTATATGGAAATATAAACCAGATAGTTGCTACAGAGTTATATATCAGTCAAACTTGAGTAGGGAGCTGCATGTTTCAGTTTCATGTACGCTGATAACTGTAATTTCAAAATGAAATATAGGGCCCAGAGTGTACAAGTGTAGTTCAGGACATGTCCCCAACTGTCCCCAGTGCTATTTCACTTGTGTGACAGCATTTTATCCTTTGTTGGGCTAAGAACTTCCCAAGTATCACTACTAGCCAGTACTGAAGGGGGCACAGCCCCTGTGAAAATGAATGTCAGCATTTCCAAGGAGGAAATTCTTCTTTCTCAGAGCCATTAGGTCAAGTCTGATGTTCTGTATGATTTTTTTCATAGAATACAGGTAGTGATGAGAGACTCCTCTCTTGTCATATCCTCTCCTTGCTATGGGAAGTGTGACAGTAGTTGTTAGATTCTTTAAATAGCTATCAAGCTGGGACACAGTACATTTAAAAAAAATTGCTGTATATCCTAGAAACCAACCATCTTTTTATCTTTTGTGCCCTTGTGGCTTGGAAAGTGGCCACACATTGTTAGCTTACAGAATTCTCCATGAGAATTGTTTGGGCAGTGATTTTTTCTGAGGGTCATAGATAAGAAGCTTTTGTTCCTAAGCCATGTTTATTAAATCTTAAGCACCTGTAAACCTGAAGAAGCTGACTCATGTGGTAGGCTATCAGCTTTCAACATCACACCAGTATTTAGAACACCCACTATCTTATCTCTCTAGCATTCTACATAATTACTTTTGTTAAGTAACAACCTCCTTTGTTCAGCTCTCATATGCCAATTGCTGGTACTAGATCCTGACAAATCACTCTTCTCGAGGAGTAAATGCATTTTCCACCTATCTTCAGCAGTTACTCCCTCAGATGTAAACAAGAAAACAACCGAGAAACAGTTTCACATCAAGAAAAAATTATATTTAAATATGAACTGCTTCTGACTTCCCTCCATAGACATTCTGCTGGGCCCTAGAAGCTTTTCTGTTTTCTAGGATCCTATAGTGCTTTGTTCTCTACAAACACAAAAGCAAAACACATTTCTTGTAGCATATATATAATTGCATGTTCTGAAAATGACTTTATAAAAGACTTTTCAAAAAAATCTATAGTCATTATTTGTCCAAGTATGCTCCTTGCTTAGTTAATAGAAATCTCAGTGCTCTAATGAAAATTGAGTTCTCAGAATTTTTATAGAGAATGTTTTGCAGAAGCTCCTTATTTCCAGATAATTTTCTTGCTTTTAAGAAATATGACTTTAGAGAAAGTGTTGTTACCAGAATTGGTAGCATTAATTCAGAAGCATGAAGTAATAGTGGAAAAAAAAAAAAGCGCCACTAAAAAACCTTAAATGGGCTCTGAAGAGTCTAGAATGTCTAGAAATAGGGGAGGATACTAGTAAAGTATTTTTAAATTAAAAATTTATTTTCAGTCTTCATTATGCATTGCAAATATCTTTT
Organism: Camarhynchus parvulus; assembly: GCF_901933205.1. Taxonomy (NCBI): domain Eukaryota; kingdom Metazoa; phylum Chordata; class Aves; order Passeriformes; family Thraupidae; genus Camarhynchus; species Camarhynchus parvulus. The sequence continues at coordinate 37,426,965 of NC_044574.1, read as the reverse complement.
CCCTTAAATGAAAGGTTGCACTTCCATTTATTTTAATAGCTTGGTATTCAACCCTGTTGATCATTTATGAAATGCCATCATAATAGCAGGGTAAAATAGAATTGGTCAAACAGATCTTTAAAGGAAAATATAACTCAACACAACAATTTTGACAGCAAGAAAATTACAGCATTTCAGATGCACTGAGGTTTTGTCCCTGTGTGCTGTGCATGTTGCTCAGTTTTTAGTCTGTCTTTGATGAAAATTTGTAATCAGTGTCGCCATCTGGAACACCTATACCTACTAATAATGTCAGAAGGGTGGTTTTGGGTCAGGTCAGATGTTCATCTAGTCTGGCATCGTGTCTTTGTGGCAAAGGCTTAGGGAATGGTCATCCAGGCCTCCCCAACTTCCCTGGGCAACCTGTTCCTGTGCCTCAGTACCCTCTGAGTAAAGAATTTCTTCCCAACATCTAATCCAAATCTCTCCTCTTTTACTCAACACCAGTGGCTCTTGTGCTATCACTATCTGCTTGAGTAAAAAGTTGCTCTCTTTCTGTAGGGGGTTAGAATATAAGAAAATAAAGATAGTGTAGAAAGTAACCTCACCCCTAAGGAGCTGCAGCTGGGCCAATTATCAAAGATTAGGAACCGGCCTGACTTTAACAGGCCACAGCTGTAACCAGTGAGAAGAAGAGTGCTATAAAAGAGTGTTAAAGGGGCGGGGGTGGGGGCTGGTTGAGGAGAAGAAAGAGTCAGTGCTCTGAGGAGATGCCCACAAGAAAACACCAAGAAGGTAGGAAACTTTTGTGATAGGAGACGACAGTATGGAACCCCTGTGATAAGATGACAAGATCTTTCCATTTTGTAAGCCCTTTTTGGGTACTGTAAGGCTGCTCTCAGGTGTCTCTGGATTATTTTCTCCAGGTTGAACAACCCAGCTCTCTCAGCCTTCCTCATAAGAGAGGTGTTCCAGCTCTCTGACCACCTTCATGGCCTTCCACTGCTCTTATTTAAATAGGTCCACATCTTTCTTGGCTGAGAAATCCAGGCCTGGACCACACTCTGGGTGTGGTCTTGAAAGGGCAGAGTAGAGTCTAATTTCTTATATAGACCAGAAACATTATATAAAATAGAACAGATACAAATTAGTTATTATATTAGTTATAATACAATATGGTTCTCATAAATCCCTAGTCCTTATATCCAGGTGTATTTGTTCTTGTTATTTTGTCTCTGAAATCCATCCATTAATCACAATTTCACGAAGTTGGTTTTCCTGTTTTATGAAGCTGTAACTCCACAACATTGTGTCCCATATCTATTTGCTATAAAAAGGTAGGTTAAGCATTACTCACCTTCCAGATTTTCTGGTCTTGATTCAAATGCACTCAACTTTGTTACCTCAGAAGGATCATCTATGCATACCTTTCACTTTAGGTTTTCCCATTTGTGTTCGTTTCCCCCTTATTCCTATTAGTGTTGTACTGTCATGACATTTCCAGTTGGTTGTTTGCAGGCTGTTAGTCTGAGCACTAGACAGAATGTATATCTGACAGCAACCAACTGGGCTGGTAATCCATAATTTGTTGATAGCAATAGACACAGGGCATTAGGGGATTGTAAATGAAGTGCTGGTGGTGTAGCAGTGATTACAGACTCAGCAGCATTGCCAGAGTAAGGACTGAAGTTTGCTTTAAAGTCTGTTTCAGTGGTTTATGTAATTCAGCTAGGATAATTTGCAGTTGAATGAAACCTGACGTGGAAATCGTAAACTCAGATACCAGTTTTCTGAAAAGGCTTCAGACAAGAACTGAGAACACAGCAATCATTAGAAAAGTTCATTCTGCCAGATATGCTTAGGTAATTAATCAAACATACACATTTTCAGCTTCCAAGAGTTTATTTTTTGAATGAGTTACATATTTGTTTTTATAATATATGATCAATGAAATAGTACTTGTTAGTATTTTATGAAGCTGTCAAACAACAGCTACTCCCCATATATCCATGAAATGTCGTGCTGTGTTGCAGGTTGGTGTGACACATAACCAGATGAATAGTTAAACTTTGAAATTAGTTCTGGGTCCTTATATGAGTAGCTCTAAGTGACTACTCTTAATAATATTCTTCACTCTTTCAGGTGACACTGGAGCTTGGTCTCCTAGAGGGTCATGGCAGGTGAAAGCAAAAGAGGGAAATAACAGATCCTATAAAAATTCAAATGGATATTAAATGAAGTCTTCAGCAGTGTTGTGGCTGCATTTCTTAGAATATCAGATTACTTTATGGACCCTCACTCCCTTCAACTGGAGCTTTCTCTGTGTTCCAAAGTTGAAGAAGAGGTTGCTGGCCAATCAGCACAGTAAGTGGATTGTAATTACTTCAGCCCCCAAAGGTAATAACATTTTCCTTCAAGTGACAGGTCTGCATAGCTTTGTGGTAACCAAAGTCACCTGAAAAACTTTAATCCTATCTAAATACTTCACTATGAGAAAGGAAGCCCCGTACTTAGGAAGATCTTTCTTTCTTTATTAAAACCTCTGGTGTTCAACATTAAATTCTGCTCAGTTCAGATTTGTCTGTAGTGTATTTATCTTCCAGTACTGTATGCCTGTGCTTACTATTATCTATTATAATCTATTATGCTGGCTATTATCTATTATTTTTTTATCTACTATTATCTATTATTACTACTATCTTACTATTTTTTTTTCAGAAAATGAGTAAAACAACAGATTAGGTATTTGGTATTGAATGTTAATATTACTTTATGAGAAGTAATGCAGTGTCATCCTCTGGATTAGGCTTTGTCTTTTCAAGATCTCCTAGCTGTATCTGTGTTGTTCATTTTACAGATGTGTTATTGAATTTCCAGGTGCAGATAGAATTACAGAATCATAGAATGGTCTGGGTTGGAAGGGACTTTACAGATCACCCATTTCCAACCCCCCTGCCATGGGCAGGGACACCTTTCACTAGACAGGTTGCTCAGAGCTCAAGCAAACCTGGCCTTGAACACTTCCAGGGCTGGGGCATCCACAACTTCTCTAGGCTATAATATTCTACTGTAATAGTGAACCATACTAAAGCCAGATGGAGCAAACTTGCAATAATTTCTCCCTGGGCTCAGACCTCTTCAGTTGCAATCTCAAGTGTTGTTGGCATTCACCATGATGGGATTTGCTCCTCAGAGGTTGTAACACAAAATAGAAGGTGTTACAGGCACTATTATTATTATCATTTCTTGACTTGAGCAGCACAACACTCAAGCTTGTTTCATTATAAGGAGGAATTGGATGTGTTTCCTTGATGTCACTTTATTTATAGAATATGTTTTCCTGAATATGGGATGAATTAAATAGAGGCATCTTGTGTTTATAACCTCAAGACTTTTTCCACTACCTTGTGATACAGAACACTTACTGTTGGTTCTGAGGTTGCATTGACGATACTAAGCACTTTATAGGATTTGATTGGTCTTGGAATGCTCAGCCCCAGTACACTGCTGCATGAAGGCATCTTTATTTAGACAGACAAACTTGAATTCTGTGAATGAAACAATGAACTTTGGGATACATTTCAGTAACCTTTCTTGGTCAGCTATAGCAAGCTAAGTACTCAATTATGTGTGATAAGAATGTACTAACTGTCAAAGCCCCAGTAACCTAACCTCTGTCTTCCTTTCAGCTGGGATTGAGCCCATTTTCTTAGTAGCTGGTACAGTACATTGTTTTGGGTTCAGTATAATGTCAATAACACCCTGATGCTTTGGTTGGTGTTTAGTAGTGCTTGCCCCAAGTCAAGGACTTTTCAGGGTCTTGTGCTCTGCCAGTGAGGAGGTGAACAAGAATCTAGAAGGGAACATAACTGGGATAGCTGACCCATAAGGCCAAAGGGATATCCCATACTGTAAAATGTCATGCTCAGTGTAAACTGGGGAAATCCCCTGAAATGGGCCTGACTTGGGGGTGAGCTGGTCATCTGGCAGTGAGCGTGGTGAGCAATTGTATCATGCATCGCTTGCTCTTAGCTTTTATCTCTCTCTCTCCCTCCCTCCCTCTTCTTTTTTATTAAAATTTTTGTTATTTTTATTACTATTATTATATTATACTTTGTTTCAATTATTAAACTGTTCTTACGTCAACTCACAAATTTTACCTTTTTCCTCCTGATTCTCCTCCTCATCCCACTGGGAGGGGGGAGCGGGCAAGCTGTCATGTTGTTGTTAGTTGCTGGCTTTCATGATGAAATTCTTCAAAAATAATAGAACCTATTTGACACTTCTTTCTCCCTTATTCCTCACTATCTCCCTCTCTCTGTTAGTCTGTATTGCTGTGTGCTTTTGTCTCTTTCACTTTAGTGTATTCTGTCTTAAATGGAAAATACTGTGTAGTGCTGAGGGTAGTTTGGATTCCTGATAGAAATAGCATAAAACTTCTCATATTTTCAACCTGAAGAAAATTAGGGGGAGTGCAGGTGAAAAATTGTTACTGTTACTCAGTATTTTTTTTCTATAAATTAAATGAAGAATAGGTGGTATAGGTATTACTGCTACTAGTTTTAGTGGGTTGTTCAAACTAAAAATAAAAATTTCCATCAGAATGGAAGAGAGGAAAAAATAAGTGTGGGAATTCCCAAACATTCTCAAGGTTGCTGTTTTTCAGAACCTGTTCCAGAATCTGAAACTTGATGAGATCTGTGTTGTGGGTTAACCCCACTGGTTAACCACTGTTCATGAGGCCTCTACTCAGGTGGCTTAGGTTCTCTTTTGGACTAGAATTATAGAATTGGAGATCTTGGAAAAATTAGTACCCTATAGAAACATGGATTGCTTAGGATTTTATATTTAACAGTAGTGCAAGTATTCCATACTCTGAGCACTATTCAATGTGTGGGTCCCTGCTTTACTATGGCTACCCTTCGGAAAACTGCGTAAATCTCTTGCAAAGGGTATTCATAGTGCACCTAGGGGAACTTGACAGCTTTCCTTTCCAGAACATACAAATAAACTACAGCCAACCTGACTGTAGAAAGGTGTACTTTTCAGAGATGTAAAATTCACATGCCTTCTTGATCTATCTAATTGATAAATGGTATGAGACACTTTCCTTGTCTTATTTTACAGGTAAAAAGAAAAGAATGAATGAGCAGAGTTTCTCAAAATGAAAATCCTTGAATTTGGTCTTTGTTTCTTGCCAAGTTCCCACTTAGCTTTGAAAGATCTTCCATGATACTTTTGTTTACTTTATGTCAATCAGTTAGATATGTTTCAAGAAGTTTGATTTCTTTCCACTATGTTGTTCCACTATACTGTGAGAATTCTTTCCTTATGTGTTGCATGAAGTACTGAGTAAATTACAATTTAAGCTCTTGCCACCATGTGGACAGCTTCTAAACTCTGTTACCTGGCACAGACTTGTGTTCAATCAATAAAGTTGAAGCACATGTGGTATTATCAGAAAGTCTGTCAATTTACAGTCTTCATTTAGGATTATGACTTCTTATGCTGCATGAACTAGATTTAGACAACAGAGGAACCTGTGCTTAAAAGCTGCTAGACTATAACTGTATGTTACTGGTTTTGAGTGGGGAAGGAAAAGAAGCAACCCCCAAAATCCTCCAAATCTTGAAAAATACTAAAATCTCTTGGTTCTTTGTCCATATGACATTAGTCTCTTTTGTTGATATAAGCTTTTCAGATTTCTTCACTCAGTTTCACGGCTGTTTAATGCAAACCATGATTTAAGTGTGCCATGGGGAATGGCAGGACTTGTCTACAAGGGTGAATTACTGAAAAAATAAAAAGAAATAAATTCACCTACGTAATTTGTTTTAAGTTCTCTCTTTATCCTAGCCTAGCCCCTTTCATAGGTAATTTTAGAGCACATATCCAACACGCATAGCAGAGAACTGTCCACACTGGCTTCAGAAATGGAAGCAGTGACATGGATATAGCTGGGCTCATTTTACTTTGAGCTGGTTCAGAGCTCTTCATTATGTCATGTGCTTGTGCCAACTTGGCTGGAGAGAGCTGCAGGCTGGCTGTGCTGTGTGCTGCTGAAGGATGCTCCTGGAATGCTTGTCAGTAAAAGAGTATGTAATCTTGCTTAGATTAAATTAGGGTTGTTAAATAGGGAATTCTCACAAAGCATGTTGTGCATTGTGTGTTTCACACAGGTTAGTGCGCAGTGTAGTCTCTCTTTGTGGGCAAATCATCAACCTTCAGGATAGAGAATGTGTGTCCCTCCTTGCCTCTCCAGATTACCTGAAGACATTTCTGGGACCAGGGGCTAAAAAAATGTTCGAGTTTAAACTCACAGCATCTCTCACTAGAGTGCTGCAGCTGTTGAACAGTTAAGAAACATTTGTATGGTGGCAGGAGAGTATCTTATTCCTCTGTTTGTTTAGTATCCACAAAAAAGAGTGATTGCTCGTGTTCTTTATGTGTTAATGACACTTCACAAACTATACTTTATGATGCACTTGGGTGCAATAACTTAGCTGGATGGTTGAATACAATTTAAATATGCAAAAAGAAGGGACTAATGCAGTATCCTCAAGGACTAGCTAATATCTTTATTTATAGTTATGTAATGCTATCTAGATTTGAGAAGATTTGTGTTTGTCACAAATATTTTGTTGAAATGTAGCGTTTTAGATTTAAGTGTAAAAGGATGTTGGTATTTTCTCTGTGGAAATATGTTATTTATATTTGTGTTTGGGTTGGGTTTTTTCTTTAAATCTATAACCTACCACCAATTCAAATGCCTCCTGACAGTGGATTCTGAGAGTGCTTTTAGTAGGTGCTGCTTCTCTGCTTAGAAGAACCCTACAGACAAAATAAAAATTTAAACATAAGCACATTTAGAGAGGAAAGGAACAATGGAGAAAAAAATAGCAATGTTTTGTATGCAAGGGGAAGAAAAGGGCTTAGTCTGGGAACTTGGAGTAGTCTATGAATGTCATCTGAGCTCAAGGAGTGACTGTCTAGCTAAGCCTGCTTCATGTCACCTTTCCTGCTCCCCATCTACCAAACTTCACCTGTCAGGGCTGAAATGTCTTGGGTGCTCTGTTTGATGATCTTGTGAAGGGCAGGTTATTTTCTGGGGCTCCATCCCCTCCCTCTGCTAGGGTAAAGGTTCATGTAATTCCTTCAGGCTTGCTAGTGCCAGTAGTATTGCACCTTTCCAACAACAGCTAACTTCTGTCATTTCTCCTTGTGAAGGTCTCATTGAAGGACGTCTGTTTGGGAATTCTGAGCCTCACCTATTGAGCAAAGCTTAATGTGAGTCACTGTATTTAGAGGAAGAGAATCAGTACTGGGTGGGAATGTTAAATGTTGGCCTCTATGGCGGGCATTCCTTTCTCTTCTGCGAAGTTCAAGTGGCCAGATTTTGGGGATTCACAAATTATAACCCAAATAATTTGCAGGTGAATACCTTTCTAACAACTGTAAGATATTTACCTAGAATGCCAGTTAGACAAAAGTACCAAGAACTGTGGAAAACTCTTAATTTCTTAAAGATTAGCTGCATCATTATAGACAAAGCTTTTTCATCTTTTCCTGAAAGAATATATGGCCTGGAACATCTAGAACATGAACTTTCTATCAAAGAGCAATGAACCAAATGTGTGTGTTATAGCCCCAAGGAATAAGTGCTGCCCTGAAGGAATGTTCTTTTTTTAAATTTAAATGCAGTTTATTTGGAACTCTCCCTAGGTGCTTTCACAGAAGCTCATATTGATATGCAGTGAAATCTAGTCGTTTTCCTGATATTCTTAATCAATATGATTTTCAGCTACTAGTTAAATAATCATCTTGGACATAACTACATTTTTTTTCCATCTACAATCTGCTGGGCATGTTTCTATTGCTCTCCTGTCTGCTTTTATTCATTACAGGGAATTTAAATACCCTATTTAGTGTGAGTATCATACTAATTTCCCTTGTATCTAAAAAAGTAGTCATCTTAAAGAAGTCATTAGGTTTCATGTTAACTTTTAATGTGGTATATGTATATGATGAACTATTCTGATACATCTGAAGTTTGCATATGATATTTCTGTGTTGCCAGTCCTGTCACTGACCAGCAATGTAGCAGTGCATTTACAGTTGCAGAGCAACTCCACAGTTTCCTGAGGCTTTGTGGATTCTTCTTGTGTAGTAGTTTTGGTCTTGCAGTAGTCTATTGACTGTTCTTGATTCTTTTTCTACTAATATCAAATATTACAGCACTCCAGTTTGGAGTTGCAGTCCCACTGCTTACTAATGCTGCTACACTGAACTTTTGCGCACTGCAGTACTTTTTCCTTTCCTTCTTGAAGAGCTGGAGGCATTAGACATTGATCCCTTACTTTTCTGTACCTTACCCTTCCAGCCCTTGCTGGGCACTCTGGAACATGAGCCGGCGTAATGAACTGCAGCAAGAGCATCTGTGACGCAATAGACAATCTGCTTAATAAGTGTTTATTGATTTAAATTACAGATTATACGCATGCATGAGACGGTGAAATAAATTAAATTAGAGCTGGTTATGCATCTGTCTACACTGAGGAGGAGGGCAGGCACTGATCTCCTCTCTGTGGTGACCAGTGACAGAACCTGAGGGAATGGCCTGAAGCTGTGTCAGGCGAGGTTTAGGTTGGATGTTAGAAGAAGTTTCTTCACCCAAAGGGTGGTTGGGCGCTGGAACAGGCTCCCCAGAGGTGTGGTCATAGCACCAAGCCTGACAGAGCTCCAGAAGTGTCTGGACTGCCCTCTCAGGTGCATGGTGTAATTCTTTGAGATGTCCTGTGCAGGGCCAGGAGTTGGACTCGATGATCCTTGTGGGTGCCTTAGAGCTCAGCATATTCTGTGGAATGTCTAAAGCAAGCTAAAAGGATTAACTGGTTGAGGGAGCAGCTGGTGGATTACTGGGTTTGTTTCTGACGGTGCTAATCAGTTTCAGCACCTTTAGAAGGTGGTTTCTGAATTTATGCCTGAAGGCTGAAGAAAGTTTTTAAAGTGCTTACTTTTTGTATATTTTCAAGGACATTTATCTGATGGGATATTGCTACAGACCAGGATATTGCTGATACAAGTCTAGAAGTAGAGGCACTTGCTTTATGGCCAAGCAGTATGTTTGGCTTTTTCTGTCTCTGATTTGTGACATATTTCTATGGCCATATTTGATGAGAAATTTTTCTCTTCCTCAATAAGCTGTTGACTTCATTCAGCTATTAGAGATACAGTACATGTAGCAATCCTAAAAACTTTCTTATACAATTTATCCAGAATTAGTTTTCCATATGATTGTTCTTGACCTTTATCCTTTTTTCCTCCCCAAGCCTACAGTTTAGAGGTTGTTCAGCTATAGAGGGTGTTATTATGTTCAAAAGAAAAGCACATCTGAAAGTTCCACTTTTTAAATCACTGCCTTTGTGATTTGATAATTTCTGGATGCTATTGCCAATAACTTCTCTGTGACTGCTGTAACTATTTGAAACAATAAAAAAACCAATCAGAGACAATTTACCTCTATGATTTAGCTTTAGATTGTCTGTTTCAGAAGTTCTGTTCCTAAGAGAAGCTGTATTTATTGCAGAGCACTGTGTGTAGATAACAGTATTAATTTGTATCAATTTTATGAAGTAGCCAAAATGATCTGATTTTGCTGATTGATACGTTCTCCCATATAACACAGTGGATCATGCTTATAGTTGTGCTAACAAATTGAAATAGGCCGGTAGTTTCATTTCTGTGGTACTTTCTAAAACTGCCTTCACCCCAGGGTCCAGTTAAGCCATCTGTGGGATCAAATATTTAGATGATGATTAGATATTTCAGGATGTAGATATCTGCTTTTTTAATTTCAGGGGCCTGGTACAGATCTTACTGAGTTAAAGTCTTAAGCAAGTGTTTCTGTCTGAAAAGCTTCCTATCAGTTTTTCCCCACTTGTGAAGTCATCCTGTGGTTTACTAGCCTCGAGGTATTTTCTAAGGGAATAAAAGGGATTTTAGAATGCTCAGCAATGACTGATGTGTGATATACATTACAAAAGAGTTTCTTACTTCCTTACTGTTCAGATTGATTCTCTTTAGAAGGTTCAGAGATTTGACCTACACAAAAAGAACCCAAATCTCACAGCAAGCTGAGATGTGAAATGCACAGTCAGAAGTGTTTCCTCCTGAGTGGCCTCAGAGTTAGTGCAGGCAGGTCAATTAGAGCAGTGCAGCTCCACCTAGTCATGCACTTGCCAAGCTGATATGCCCCACTCAGGTTGGGGATGTTTCTATCAGCCACCTCCAAGTGGCATGGATACACTTCAGGGTTTGGTCCAAGAATGAGGATGGGGGCCAATCCAGATTTCTTGGAGCTGCCAGAACTGCCCAAATACAGTTGGTTGTGGTTTGAGTTTTTCTCAATAGATATAACCAAGAGTCAGCAGGCTTTGGGGGTGGGAGATGAGGGATGGGTGACAGGCCACAGTGAGACACTTGATGTGGTTCTGTCTGATGATGTTTCTCACTTCTGCACGTGCTGTCCAGCTGAGAGCACTGGTGAGCTTGAGCAGTGACCTGGGTAAAAGAGCTGGTCCAACTGAAGTGCCACCATGTCAGCTCCCATCCCTGTTCTTTCATGTTTGGATCACGTGAAGTTTTATGTTTTACTAAAAAATGAAGCTGGATCAGTTTCACTGTCTGATTTATGGAGCATTGGCACAGGCTGATGGTGGGAAGGCTGGAGCATGTAGGAAAATAGCATGCAGGCAAGAAAACAAGAGAGAGCAATGACTGACTTAATGGTATTGGATGTGTTCTCAGTGTTTTAATGGAATTGCTTACTTGTCCTGATGCTCCATGTACTTCACCTTTGTGCAGGTGAGAATCTCAATAACTTCTCATAATTATTTTACGTTTGGGTTTATTAAATTTGGTTTTCATATAGCCTTGCACTGACTGCAGTCAGAAGAGGTTTCTCTTCAATCCTCATAAATACTCTGCTCTCTCCGTATTTTTGATCTGAATCTCTTGCTTGTGGCTATATTGACTCACTGAATGGTTTATTTCATTTAACATGCCAAGATAATTATTATATTACCAAAAAGGGAAGTTTAATAGTCCCCTTTTAGTTGGAGAACTATTGTGTCTGGTACTAATTATGCTGTCTGACTGCTGAGTTTTGGAAATGTTATCTGTGTTGGATGTATCTTCACAATAGTAAATACTAATAGCAGTTACTACAGAAGGATGTTGCATGGCTAAATTCAGGTTTGTAAATTACTCTGAATTCCTAAGATGCCAAATTGTCTAATGCAACAAGAAATTCAATTTCTGTATTACATATTCATGTCCTTTAACAAGGAAAAGAAGCATAATGAAATGCTCATTGATGTTTTTAAGTTCTTCATTGAAGCTAATGTCTTATTAATAGCCTGGAAAACTTCTTTGCAAATATGAGATATAGTTCATTTTCCTGCTACTTTTGATATCTAAAAACTCTACAAAGCAGCTATTACTTCTTCATAAATAGTTTCTGGGATGAATTTGCAGATTTACTCATGTATTATCTTGGGGTAATCCTAGAGATACAATTTCATGAATATGTAAAGTGTGTTTGCTGTCGTCTTTTTCATATTGTAGATTCATGGCAAATTCCTAGTTTATTCAGCAAGTGGCTTTCTCTGCTATATTCTCTCTATATAACAAATGCTTGTTTCTTTGGCAACTCAGACTTCATCATTGATAGGAAATGAGTCTGCAGTGCAGCATTATTATCCTTTGAAAGCATTAAAGTGAATTTTCAGTTCTTCTGTTCTATTACAGTGAATACTGTATTTTTCTTTTTAAAATAATTTTCTGATACCAGATTTCTATCATTCATAATTTTTCTTGCCACACCAGATTAATTTTCTGTTCAGTTAGCTACATTCCTCCTTCTTTATGAACACATATACTAAGTCTGTTTTACACAGAAATTTTTAGAACTATGGACAGTTTTGACAGTTTTCCATCTTTTTTGTACTCTCTTCAGTTCTCATGACCACATTATACTGATATGTATTTCAGTTTCCTTCTCACTATCGTTTTCTCACTGAAGATTTTTCTAATGAAATCAGAAATGAAATATCCCAAAAAGGCATTTTAGTTTGAAATTAGCTGTAATCTATGAAAAGAATGAGACAATCTTGCAGCTGAGATAAAGCAGGACTTAGAAGAATCTGTGTATTACTGCAGATAGTAGTTTTAGAAGCAGAAATGTCTACATGAAATAAGAAACCCTTTAAAGTAAGCTTAATAGAGTTCAGTGGGCAGGAGTGTCATTAATAAACTTGGAAGGGAAAAATGAACAGAAATTTACACAGAGTTCAAAATATTCATGGAATTGAAATGGGAATGTAAACTCTGTACAGCAGTTTTTGAGGAAAATACCAGAGGTCATGAAAGTAAAATTGTTGTCTGAAATGTTATTCACTAGACTGCTATAGAGCAGACCAAATATGTTAGGGAATTATTGAAATTAGATTTTAAATAAAAGTAGAAATTGTCTTGTTTTTTGGATACCAGTCAAACATAATGATAGAAGAATCTGGAGTTCTGCTACAATGGATATTTGCTTCCAAGCTCATTTGACGCACTTAGTTCTAGGTAGATACCTAAAAATTAACTACATGAATAGTACTGAAAAAAGACCACCTGAGATATTGAAATAGTTGTTGTTGTTGCTCAAGTATATGGGAAAATTACAGATGGTACTGTTTACAAAGGCATCAAGAGAGCAGTACCTAAAGAATTATATAGCTTAAGTACAAATGTCTTCTAACATCATTAAATTATAACATAACATGATTTCCAATACAAAAGACTGAAAGTTGTTATATATTTTTGTAATAGAAATTGCTTCATAAAACAGACTAGTTGGGATAGCAATCTTCTGAAAGCAAGAGGGGAAAGGAAATTTCTACAGCTATTATGCTTAAAAAAAAAAAAAACAAGACCAAAAAAAGAATAGCGCAGAAGTGGAAAAAGAAATGTTAACTTGTTGGATGTAGGCTGGAAAACACCCCCAACCCAGCAATATTGATCTTGATTGCAGAATGCCGATGTTTAATGTGATGCTGCAAGCATTAATAAAACTTGAGTTGTGGACAGCTGGCCTCCACTTCCCTTCCCTGTGAAGGTTTAATTCTACTGGTGATTTCCTGTGGTTCAATTGCCAGGGTTTGTGGGTGTGATTATGGGGGGGCATATTTGAAAGTAGGGGCTTCCTTCCAGCCATGAATGTCCTGTTATGCCTTCTAAGTGCAAAAAGGAAAAGTTAAGATCATTACCTCACACAGTGGACTTCAACATTGCAAACTGAATTGCTTTTGAATGGCCCAGTAACTCCAGAAGTGAAATTTCTGCTTTCTATAACCTGCTCACCTGCCCTTTCAGCAAAGGGCTTTTGTACAAAGGAAATTTCTGTTGAATCTAGTCCTTCTCTCTCACAGGTAAATGCATCATTTAATTCCTTTCATTGATTTTTTTTTCTGTTGCTGGTACAGTGCTTCACTCCTGTTATAAGCTTGTTACTTCAAGAATGAGAACAGCCAAACTCTTCATTCCCTTGGATGTCACAGTAGAAGGGAATGTTCAGGACGCAGCGTGTCTGCGCTGTGTGCTGTTCAGAACATAGAGGGGAGGTTTGGCTCATGCACTTCTGCACTGGAACTGCAAGAAGAATCCGTCAGGAAGTCTAAACTGCTGTAAATGATATAGGTGCTTAACATGCCTAAATTAATACTATTTTCTGTTACAAAGATTCCTCCCTTCATTTTGAGACAGATTTTTCATTTCACCATTAATGTCTTTCTTCTATATTTCATTTCTCATTTTCCCCTTTATTATTTATTCACAGCCTTTATATTTCTATGATTAGCACAGGCTACAACATTGTCTTTCTTTTTATCTTGCTCATTTTTACTACAGCAGTGAAATCCACACTGATTAGACTGTAGAAAATTCTTCATCCTGCAGTAGTTTGCATAACCCTTAAGGCAGACTATTCACTTTTTTGCAACTCACTTATTCAGTCTTTTCCTGTACAGTGCATATAGATGCAGATAATTTAAAACTTGTCCACCCATTTGAGTTAGGCACATCCTCTGGAAAGAGACAAATTTTTCAAATAATCCAAATTCTTTATGGTAAGGTGAGGGTCTTTCCCCCACCTCTGTTTTCTGTTAGTGTAGAATTTCCTTCTGTTCTCATTATTCTCTCAGTTTTGTCTTTATTTCAGTATTTCAGTTTCACCACTTTCCATCTATTAAATGTTAGTGGAATTCAGGGATTTAAACAAAATTTAAATGAAGTTTTAAAAAATTCCATGTACTACTTTCTCCTCCCATTTCACATCATCACCATTAATTTTGTTGATCAAAACTGACTTCAAAGCTCAAGTATAAGTATACGGTGTACCTAAAGCAAACCCATTGGCTGGCCTTAAAATTCCAAGGTAATTTCTGTGAAACGTTAGGGTAAGACATAAAACCTCCATGCACAATGTACTATGTATAGGAATGTTACAGTAAAAAATATGAGGAGCTTCATAACATCAAATGACATGAAAGTGGTGAGAATCATTAGAGTGAAGATAAAGAACATTAGGACTAGTAGGAAAAAAAATAGGTAGTTTAAAGCAAATATGCTTGCTAGTGTGTCCACCAAAAGTACCAATTGGTTCAACCCTTTCCTGGAGCAGATATTGCTTATCTCCAGGCCTGTGATGAGGACATCTGGCTTCCTAGAAAGCTGTGTTGGGAACTTAGCTAAACTCCAGTCCACAATAATTTGTGTGAGTGTGCAGCTTTCTCCCAAGTTCGCAGGTGTTTTGCAGATATTCTTCTCCCATCCCCACACGGTCAGGAAAGACAATTCTAGATTTATCATTTCCTCCAAGTTAGGCCTGCACCATTTGTAGGAACTTTTTATATTGTTGTTGGAACTTGGTATCAAGGTGGTATGTCAAAATTAATCAATATTCATATATATAATATACTTATTTAAAACACAACAGTTCCTTAGAAAAGTAAAATTATTTAAAGATGGTTTTTAATCCAAGAAAAATCTCAGTGTGCTTATCTCTTCCATAGATAACTGTGGACTATTGCAAATTCCCAGCTTTTGGTAGAGGTGATGATGAAATGCAGAAATTGTAGGAAAAAATCAAATAAAATAAATTAGAATGGGTCAGAGGTAGAGGGGCACTCTGGACCTTACTGTGTTGCTGGTACTTTGATGAGCATTGCTGCTGAATCAGTTTGCTTCTGGAGGTTGTTTTCTTTGTGGATCAGATCATTTGCAAAGGCAAGTAGGTGAAAATGCCAGACCATAAACTGTTGATGGGCCCTGCACTGCTTAATCATTTTTTTTTGCCTTGCTAAGTCTTTGTTTGCCTTAAATGGGGGGGTCTACCATGTTGGATCTGGGGGAGAGAGAAGTGCCCTGGAGCAGCTGAGCCTTTCCTTCAGTGAGAAAGAGAATGATTTACATATAAGTAACCTCTGCTTGACTGGAGGGAATTAACTTGCAATTAATTTATCCCCAAATCTTCCAAGGCACAACTTCTAGAAATTTCTGAGACTGGCACACAGGATAGTGATAACAGAAAGCATGAATTACTTTACTGAAATCCTTTCTAAAACAAATTTAGTTTTTTTTGGAGCAAGGTGTTAGAGGATGAATAGCAGTATACTTGAAAACCATTTATTTCAGTGTAAAATGACCAGCTGAGACCATTGTTATGTCAGATGCTTGTACCTGCATGGTTTTAGAAAGTTGAATGTCAGATATAAGTATTAATGGTTTTCTCGAGAAAAAAATATGCCTCTTTCTGTCTGGAATCTCTTGGAATTTATTCTGATTTTCAGATTTTTGTGTGTTTCATTAATCTTTGCATCTGTCTTGTACTGTTTTATGGAAAACAGCGTTTGAAATACTCGCATGTTGTCCCAATGCTTCCAGTCTGCTTTTCATAGAGCACCCCCTGATGTCAATAATTTGCTTAAAGATGATTTTTAGAGAAAAAAAAAGAGACCACAAGTACAGAATTATGTTGAAGAGAAATCAGAACTTTCTGTGGAGTACTTTACTGGGGAAGGTAGTTTTCCAGGCATATGTCAGGTATGTGAATTGGTTTTCACAATAGAAAAATGTTTTCTAAAATTTTGCCAATAAATGAAAACAGAAAACAAGTAGTTGCTTCTTCAGATACCAGCACACTGTTTCCTTGCACAGCTATAGCCTGGTAGAGATCATATTTATCTGAGAGATGTGGATACTGGGCTTCGCTTTAATGAATACTGAAGTGTTTTGCACAAAATGGAGCACCTTTGACAGCAGAGACTGAAAAATACTCTAAAGCTTTTAAAAAGTATTCCATGTGTTCTTCTCATTCTAAAGTGCGTGCTCATGCATGAACTGCAATGAAAAAAGGTCTTTTCAATGTTCTCAGTGTTGCTGTATCAGGCAGCAATGAGTAGGTATCTTCTCTGTCAAGCTCTGAAAGGAAATGTAACTCCTGCATCAGGAAATAATTTATGGTGGGTTTAGAAAAAAATCATTTTTATGAAACCAAACAATACAGCATTCTAGGGAGTATCACTCAATATTGGAAATAGGTATAAAGTCTTCAATAAGATGAGAGAATAAACGCTATACATACATACATATATATATATATATATATAAACAGGTTGACTTCAACTTGAAGTAGTTTGTCATGTGCCTGTGATTCCTGCAATTAGTCTTGAACATGTTGAACTTATTTCAACTTTTCTGAGTAAGGTTTGAAAAATTAAATAATTCAGCCTTATCTTAATGGCTTTGCTCTTAGCACTTACTCCTTGCCAATACCCATTGCTGCTTTGCCTATTGACACCTCTTATGAGAATGTTGTTTATAAAGGTACTGCAGCCTTTCAAAAGTTTTAATGGTTCTGGTTTTGTTTTCTCCATGTCTGATTAAACCTCAAAATCATTGGCAGGAATATTTTGTCAAAATACATCTTATTTTTTCCTATTAAAAATATTAAATGTAAGTTCTAAGATCTCTGGCTTTATTTGGCTTTCTTCTATGGAGTGCTTAAGTTTGTTTTGGAACCTGCACTAATAGTTGAATGACATTTAAATAATACAGAGACTTTGACCTTCAGCGAATGGTCTTCTGAATAAGTGAGAAAATATATGAGTGGATAGAAAGATAAATGAGGTGCAATTTTCCTGCTTTGTGCATAGTCTTCAGAGGATAATATCTGTTATTGGTGGCTAGACTAAATTCAGTAGGCATCATCCTCACAGAGTCAGGAAATAAAATTGTCATATTACTAAATTAAAGGGGCAGATTCTTTACTAAAACACAGGACATTCCAGTTTGAAGAATTTTCCTGTAGAATTAGTAGGGAAAAAAAAGCCTACCTTTTTTTTTCTTACTATTCCTGAGTTCTAAATTATGAACATCATGTTTAGATTTTGACTAGCTGTTTTTCAGACATCAGTTTCTTGTTGTTGAAGCACTCTGGATGTGTTTTTCTGCGAACAGAAGTAGTCTCTTAGGAAGACTTTCAGAGAGATGTTGACGTGCCATACACATAAACAGGCAACCCAAATATCACTTTACACATGTATAATATTGTTGTCATTCTGTTCCATTAAAATTTTGGAATGTCAAGAAGATGTAAATATATGACTAGGTCAGTGCAGGACTTTACAGGACATGTCAAGTTATGACAACAATTTCATTCATTAAAAATAAAGTTAATTTCAAATGCTCAGCGAAATTCCCATGATGAGTCAGTCATTCTAAATAAACTGTATTAGTCCAAAATAATTTAAAATCAAACAAGCTGAAAGTGTCTCTGGGTTTTGCATAATGATTTGCAGTACACTGTTAACACTTGAATTATTTTCATTCTTCTATACTGGTGAGTTTTTAACCATTTAACTTGGGAAAGGGAATTTAATGATATAGCTGCATGCTCTATAACAGCTGTTAGTAATTTCCTTGCCTATAGAGCTGCTGCAGGTGGAGATCTTGCTGCAGTTCTTGGGAGCTATCTGCCAGGAATTTTACCTGAAGGAGTGCTTCATTGTCAGGCCCAAGACAATGTAGCAAATGAATGACTGAGGCATTATCTCCCTCTTTCTTTCCAGTGCCCAGAGACCAAAAAAAAAAACCAAGAAATATGTACCACAGGAGTGGTACCAGTAGAACGTGAACAAGCATGAATGAATTACAAGCAGTTCCAAAGAGATTTTACAGCTTAATAAATAAGCCCTCTCTAAAAAGCCTCATAAACTGTGCTTGACATGTATGCCTTACATAGCAGAAAAGTTATGTGAGGTATTTATAATTGCTCTTGTGATCAAAATCATGTGGTTAATAAATTCTAAAAATTCACAAAAATATTTCCATTAGTGCATTGCTTTTGGCATTCATACAAAATTTGTTAATTCTTGCTTAGCAGTGGTAACAAAGACCTTGTTGTGCATTGTCACTGTATGTAGTTTTTAAAAACATGCTGGTTATAGGTATATTTACAGATGAAAAAATCTTTTTTTGTGAGTTGGCAACTTAACACCCACTTGATGCATGATAATACTCTTTCACAATGATAGTGTTATGAAATTTCAATCTTTGATCATGCACAGACTTTTCACTTCTCCCTAAAAATACTCATATTTTTGACAGGTGCATGGAAAATAAAGAACAAAAGTATTTCAGAAGGTTATAGGACCTGTTAAAGCACTAGGTATGATATGGCTGTCACACTTCTCTTTCACAACTTCAGACATAATTATTGGTGCTTAATGGTTGACGGGCTAGGGTCAATTTTTACAGTCTAAATGTTAAGGGTGTATGATTGCAGCAATAAATACCTGTCGCCAACAGCTTTCAAGTAATAAAAAATAAATCCACTTGTATCTGGTCAGAGTGATAAAAGCACATGAAAGTGCACCAATTAAATGACTTTAAAAGGATTTGTCAGGTTAGAACTGCTGGACATCACTATTTATCTTTTTTGAATAATATTTATAGCTAAAAATTAGCAAGTATTGTCAGAGAGAATCAAATCAGAGATGAGGAGAAAAGCAAGTATGAGGTTTTTACCCACATTTCATTAGGCTACCTGTACTTATGAATAGTATATGTGGGACTTGGTAATAAAGTATCTGATCTTGTGTTCTTGAGGCAAGAAAAAATGTTCAGCTGTAGGTTATAAATCCAACTCTCAAGTCATCATCAAACATATTAAGGATACTAACATTTTAATGTATTGAAACTTAAATGCTATTACTGTACATTGTATTTCTTATGGCTTCTATTGCCTTTCAGCTTGGTACTAGAGATACAAAAGATGAGCAGTGTCTGACACCTTGATTAACCCTTAGGTAAGGCACAAAAAAAGCTTTCCAAGTTCCTAAACAGAAAACAAGTCTGACAGCTGCTTTGTTTACTTTGCCATTTGGCTTAGATCATGGTGGGAAGGTGGGAGGGAGAGATGAGGTGCCATTACCAGAGGTGAGTGAGAACCAGCCTGCTGTCTGACAGGATGTTTCTGGATCATCTCAAAGTTTAGATCTGGGGTTTTAGTACAATGTCATAGGGCCAAAGTAGAGGTCAGTGACTGCTACTTCTTTCACACTCTTCCCTGCTCTGTTTTTCTTGCTCAGGATCTGCACTGTGGCACATGACCTCCATGCCCACTCTTGACATCTAATATGCCATCTCTCTGTGCCAGACTTCTGCTGGGCTGGAGACATGCCTCTGCTCTCTGCCCAGACCAATGAAACCAGAGCTCAGCTCCACTCAAACATACTTGCTGTTGGGAGGAGCCTTGTTTCCAATTTCCTCTGCCAGTTTTTCAAGGATTTAATTTATGCTATGCCCTTGAAGTCAATTCTGTAGTGGCACAGCTCTGTAAGCCCTGCTGTGGCTTTCCATGTGCCCCTACTTAACTGCTGCTATTTTGGGCTCCTGTTGTCTCCTAGTTCTCTACAAAAAGACCTCTATAAATAGATATAACAAACACAAGAAATAAAGCCCAAACAGGAGAAAGTTTCACAAGGCTTCCATCAGAGCATTCCTAAAGGTTACCTGCTCAGCATTTGGCCCTTAGAAACCTCCAGCTCTGCCTTCTCACCAGAAGAAAATAAAAGTGTTTTACTTCATTGCTTGCAACAATTCTCTCATGTTAAAAGCCCCTTCAATTTTAGGCAACAGGTTTAGATTTACTAGGCAGTAAAAGGCACCTATGCCAGACCATTGTTCCCTACTCAGTGTTACCATCCTTTTTAGTTTCTCTTTTGGATCTTCAAAGGATGCAATCTTATTTGTGTCTCCTAACCAAAACCACATAGGACCCATAACTGAAGGGCTGCTGAGAGACCATTCACTCTGAGATAAGACAGTGTTTCATCAGTTCAGCAAGCTGAACTCTGTGTCTCCCACACCCAGAGGTCTGGGAGTTTTGAATCTGCCCTGTGCCTCAAACATATTTCAAGCCTTTTTAAAAGAATCAAACAGCCTTTCTTTGTGCAAGAATTTTTTCCTGACAAACCTTTCCTAACTTGTTTCCATAGCACACTCCTTCCTTCAAAAGAAAGTACTTGCCCCTCCTGTTTTCAAAGTAGCTGTATATTTCATGAGCAGCGTACCGCTGGCTTTGCCACTATGAACTTGGAACTGAGCTATTGCCCAAAGATTTCTGTTAAAATACTCATCCATGCTTTGCATGCTACAAGAGTCCAGCCTGGGCAACTTTGGAAAAATGGTCTCAAAGCCATGTTTGTCATAATAAAGATCAAGACTTTGTACACAAATGTGCACAGAGTGCAAACCTTGTGTTACAAATATTCAGCTGCCCAGTGCACATCAGCAGATAATTTATAAAGATATATATCTGCAGAAATACATTAACTGGCATCAGTCTATCCTAGTGGAAATGTTTCTGCTCTTACAGATTTCATGAATGTTGCTTTCCAATCTTTCATCAGATTTCCAAATAACTGTTCATTTGCTTTCTTCTTCTGGTACTGTGCTTTGAGCTGTTTATGCATTTGATTTATATAACTTATATTGCTTTTGCATTGTTTATTCTGTGCTTTATACTGATTGTTACAGAGATCTTAAGCTACGTGCACTGCCTCACAGCTCAGCAGACTTTGTGGTTACAGCAATAAAATGATTGCAAAGGTATTTTAGATTAGTGCTAGAATTGAAAAGATTGACTACAAGACAAGGAGTGTTTGAATTAAACACAAAGAGGTTTTTACATCCCCTATAATCAGAATAAAATTAAGAACCTTCCCAAGTCATGAATTTTTGGAACATTGTCCCTTCTAAACTGTACTGTCTTGAACTGATCTTGAAAAAGGCCCAAATCTTAAGGGTTCCTCTCCTGACTGGCAGTGTTCTTTTGACCCCTGCTCCATATTCAAACCACTTCCCTTTCAGAAAAGACTTAGGAATTGAAGGCAGTGAAGATTAAGCAGCAGTCCCACAGCAGTGTGCCAGTGCTCCAGGTTCCCCTACCGATCAGGGTCTGCTCACCAGCACCCTCCCCTCCTCCCCAGAAAAAAACCTGCTCCTTCTCTGCAGGCTGACATCCTCCATGGCTGGAGGACAGCCCAAGCCCTTTCTTTGGCTGCTGAGCTGGAGTGATTCTCTTACCATGGATAATCAAAAGCAGTGCACAGAGGAAACCACTGTTGCATTAAAGGTATTGAAATTTAGCAGAAAATAAACTCTATTGTATTCCAGCTGCTCCTCAGAGATCAAAGGGCTAGAAGGTCTCAAGAAAGTAAACTTTTTCTGTTAATTGAGGAAATTTTGTTTATACTAAAGAAATCTAACTTTGGGATGGCAGCTCCATGTTTCTAGATTTAACATGTCAAATAGTGAAAATCTGAGGCAATCAGAGAAACAAAACAGAACTGAGACTCATATGCACATAAATATTCAGTTTGAGCAATGATAGAATCACAGGAACTGGGAAAAGAGAAGCTGGACAATGAAGGGGATGTAAAGGCACTGGTTTCTTCTGTGTGATGAATTCCAAATACAGAAAACCAGATGTGTTTCTGTGCCAAAAGAAGAGTTAAAGTTTGCAAATAACCCACAATGCTATTGCTTTCCACTGTAGTAAATGAGTCCTTAGCCTTGAAATTTATGCATTGATGCACAGGCTGAGAGAAGATCTGTGCCCACAGGTTGCTCATTCTCTCGTGGGGTGGGAGACCTCAGGGTTTCTGCACAGCATAACTGAAGTGAAAGGTTTACACTTAGACCCATAAGGTCTTAGGAAGAAACTGAAAAGCAAGCACTGCTTATCCAGGTGTTTCAGTCAGTTTATGTGGTGATTAAGATATCCTGATAGGAAGAAGAAGGTTGAGATCTCAACTTTTTTGGTAATGTTCTAACACATAAAATATAATATATATGTAATTTGTTAATTTCCCTCTTGCCTCGCGGTGCTGTTTATGTCACTATTCCTCTACTTATATCTTCTGTTTTCCAGAGTTTTTCTATTTACCCATGAACTGGATTTGATACTTCTCAATTTTGTCTTTTATATGCTTTCCTTCTGTAGTTAGACTAGGTGTATTGAAGAGTGAGTAGGTGTTGCGATGTTTGTTCTGTCTTTCTCACTTCAGTGGTCCACAGCTCTGTTACCGTTCAGTTCCGCGCTTTTTTGAAGTATTTTAGTTATGTAGGGTTTATTTTCTCTTGATGGATAACTTGGATTAAAGCTATACATGGCATGTGCAGGATGACCAGGGTATCAGGCCCAGCCAACATGGGCTTATGAAAGGCAGGTCCTGCTTGACCTACCTGAGCAATGACCAAGTAACCTGCTTAGTAGGTGACAGAGAGGCTGCATGTGTCATCTGTCTATTGTCTTCAGAAACACCTTTGACACTGCCTCCCACTGCTTTCTCCTGGAGAAACTGGTGGCTCATGGCTTGGACAGGTGCACCTGGTGAAAAACTGTCCAGGCCCAGAGAATGGTGGTAATGGAACTAAATCCAGTTGGCTTCCAGTCACTTGTATGGTTCCCCAGGAGTCATTATTGGGGTTTGTCCTGTTAACATCTTTATGGATGATTTGGATGAGAGGGTGAGGTGCACCCTTGGTCTGACTGCAGAAAATACTAAGTAGGGCAGGAGTGTGGGGGGGCTGGAGGGCCAGAAGGCTCTACAGAGAGATCTGGAAAGGATTCATGGACTGAGGACATCTGCAATAGGTTCAACAAGGTCAAGTGCCAGGCCATGGCCTTGGGTCACAATAACTCCATGCAGTGATACAGGCTGGGGGAAGAGTGGCTGGAAAGTGGCCAAATGGAAAAGTGCCTGGGAGTGCTGCTTGTCAGTGTCTGAGGCAGCTGTGCCCACGTGGCCAAGAAGGCCAGCAGCACCCTGGCTTGGGTCAGCAATAGTGTGGCCAGTAGAAGTAGGGCAGTAGAATTGTACTTGGCAGTGGTGAGGCTGCACCTTGAATCCTGTGTCCCGTTCTGGGCCCCCCACTGCAAGAAGGACATTGAGGTACTGGAGCATGTCCAGAGAAGGGCAATGGAGCTGGTGAAGAGTCCAGAAAAGATTTCCTTTGAGCTGTGATTGAGGGAGATGGGGTTGTTTAGCTTGCAGAAGAGGAGGATTGAGGGGACATCATTGTTCTCTAAAACTGCCTTAAGGAAGTTGTAGCAGGGTGAGATTGGTCCCTTCTGCCACTGCTATGTCTAAAGAGAAAAGATGAGAGGAAATAACCTTAAGTTCCACCAGAGGAGGTCCTGATTATATATAATAAAAAAAAAGTTCACTGAAAGAGTGGTTTGGTGCTGGAATAAATTTCCCAGGGAGGTGGTGGAATCACTGTCTCTGGAAGTGTTCAAATTTGTCTGGATGTGGCACTGGATGAGGATATGATTTAGGGGTGATTATGGTGGTGCTGGGTTGATAGATGGACTAGATGATTGTGCAGGTCTCTTCTAGCCTTGATGATTCTGTGAAAAGGATAATTATCCTAGAATAACAGTCCTTATGAACTACAGAATTGCCACAATGGTTTATCTCAAACTGTTTTCAAAATGCATCATGTTAAACCAGATGTGGCACTTCTGTCATGGACCAAGAGTATCCACAGATGAATTATTTAGGGACTGGTGTTTTGGAAAAAACTATTTTTGAGTAAGTATTTCTGAGAAGCTCACGTGTAGAAAGGTTTTTCTGCTGAGCTTCTCCATAATTCACTCATCACTCACAACATTTAGTGTAGCAATCTGGAAGCAGAGGTGAAAAGAACCACAAATCTCACTTGATGTGCCATGTGGGTTGTTTTTGCTGCAAGCGATTTAGCAGTTCCTTTATAGCCATTAAAAGTTTATTAAAATGCATGAGAGACATCCATTATAAGCCAGAAAAAAGTCCATTAATATTACATATTAGATAAGAGTTATATCTACACATTCCATCTCCTAAACCCCTAAACACCTAAAAAAAAGCATATTTAGATGTAGAAATTTAGAGATGTCAGGAGAATATTTTAGTACTGTGCTGAGTAATTGATTAAACTATTAAAAAGCGGATCAATAATGAGACCTTCTGCCTAGAAATCTGATGAGTTCCAAACAATGTTGGCATCACTCCAGGACATGATGATGCAGCTGACATTTCCTGACCTTGCATACTTTGAAGGAAAATTGCATGGCCTTCCCACAATAGTTCTGGGAAGAATGAAAATAGCTAATAAATATTTGAAGGTTAAAACCAACGAGGAAGAAAAATCCTTTACAAAAAACCAGTGGTTCAAATAGTTAACAAGATGATATTAAGGGAAAGGTGAAATGTAGATGTACTATGAAAAGAAAATTATTGTTTGTAAATTACTCAACTACATATATTTAGATACAAAATAATTTCTCAAGCAAAGTGGGGCTATAACTTTCTTACTGGGATCTTCACATGCTGGGCTATGTGCAGATATATTTGCATGCAGCAGTAATATACTATCAACAGAGAGAGGATTGTTTGTCTAGTTTACCCGTGAGGTCCTCTTGTTGCAGTTACATACTGTGAAACTGATGTACAGTGAGTTTCACAGGTGTATAGAATACAAAGAAGTGAACAAGCAGAAACTGGTGTCATAAAACAATATCTGTTCCTGACTGCAGCTTTAAAGATGTTACTGTTTTCTTTGTAGTCAGCTCTAGCTGTGTTTTAGCTTTTTAGCCCCATAGGAGACTTTTTACTGCAGGATCCTCTCAAAATTGGGTATTTCTTTTCCAAGGTATGTGCAGTGTTAGTACATCTGTGTAATTCTTGCAGTGCAGGCAGCTCAGCAGGCTTTTGCCAAGTAGTAGCTTTCAAGATAACTCCCTACTGGTCTCCTCTGGAAGCAATTGATTAGTAGCTTGGTTTTAAACAGAATATTTCTCAAAAATATTTTCTCATTAAATAGGCTTTACATAGCTTATAACCATTTTCATTCTCCTGTAAATTATAAGACATACATCTTTGGAGGAAAATTATTCTCATTCTGTACCAGGCGGTTAATATGTGCTGATCTCAGCCAGCAGAGCTAAAGGTGTCTATGGAACATGCCAGGTGGATAAGCTGCCTTACAATTAAAGATGAGTCATCAGTTGTTGGTATTTATTCTTTCATGTCTTAAAATTGGAAACCTAAAAGATTAAGAGGAAATAAATTAGATTTCAAAAATATTCAGATTTATGACAGCTTCTGAAATTTTACTGAAGAACTTAATCCTTCCTTGCAGGAGAAACCCAATTTTCAAGCACCCTCAGTACTGCAGCACAGTATTTCATGTGTTATTCTCTAGCTAGAAGATATGAGTGCAATTTTCAGTGTAGATATGGATCTGCTACTGCAGAGTTTACCTGGTAGGTTGGGAAATGTTATTAACAACTTTGTCCATTGAAAAAGAAGAAAACTTTAACAGAGCAACATGAGCCATAATATATATCACCAGAAGTCTTCTCTATCTTTGAAAATGCTATTGTTTCTTCTACATTTTAGAGAAGCAGACATTTTGAGCACGTGCAGAATAACTTATTACATTTGCAGTGCATTGGAAATGTTTGGGGTACAACACATACATTCTGCTCCCAATCACATTTTTTTCCTAATTGTTTAGATACTTTTACATATATATCAGCTAGAAGGATAGAGCTAGCCAATGTAAAAAATTCATGACTTTTTTTTTTTTACTGTTAGATGTGTAAGAGTTGTCATATTTCACTAACTAGTTTTTCAAACACTGTTTTTTAGTTTTGAATCAAGAAAAAAAGGACATCTTTTTACATAAATAATTGTGTAGTTTCTATATTAATGTTTAAAGAATGTACTAAATATGCTGTAGCAGATGTAACATGTCCAACAGTTTCTGTGGAATAGTGTTACTACATAGAGTGGAAGAACCCAAATGCAGTCTTCTATGGAAACTGTAGAACATTTAGACTGTAAACTATTTTGTTATGATAGTAATAGCTGTATTAATGGAACCAAGATACATCTTTTCATTCAAGACTGAAGTCCTGCAGCTGCAACTTAAAAATGCATAGTTTCAACTTGTCACAGTTTAGGTGAAAGGGAACACTCAGTTTGGGGCATTTAGCTAGGGAATACTTATCACAGAAATTGCCTGCTCTGGAAATACACATATGTTACACATCTCCCCCATTCTTTTGCAGTCTAAGGTTTGACAAGTCAAAAGAGCCTGAAAATGGACTTCACAAAGTGTTTCTGTGCATGTGGACTGGAGATACTTATGTGTAGAAATCTGCTTAGCATTAACATGTGTCTGGACTCTTGAATTACACAAGCACAAACTTTGCTTCGTACTCAGATTTCAAACCTGAAACTAGTTCTGTCTAGAATAATACATAAACTGTAATGTTATCTCAATTTTCTGTGGGCTTTAGGAAAGTTTATATGCATTTGATCAAAACCTTTCTGTATTGGTAAACTACAAAGAAAGTATTTTTTAACTCCACCCTTTGTACAGTTCTATAGATATTGCCTCAATATGTCTAGTGAAAATACATGCTTTACTGCAAAGACTTTTGGAAATTTCCATACCATTTTTTTAAACTTTTAGGCTTTGTTTTATATGTCTGAATTTTAATTTTTTTTGCCCTATGGCTTTTAAATTAACTGTAAAAATGTGCATTAGTAAATCCTTGTTTTTTGCCTCTAGATAAGAAAAACTGATTGGAACTTGTTTATCCTAGAAGTCCAGAGTATTTCTAATTAAATTTTAAATCCTGTATTTCATATATTGCTTTATTTACATCACACTTTTCAGTTCAACTGTCAGACACCATTTATCCTGACCAAAAAAAAAATTAAAATAGGACTATGTATGCTAAAGAGCATTAAGTGTTGGTTAAATTATAGCCCAAAGGCTAAATGTTTGTATCTGTGAATATGTAACAGAGTTATTCTGGCAAATAGTAGTTTTGAAAATCTATGCTATGTGCCTAATTCCCAATGATTTCCAATAGGAGTCAGGTTCTTGTGCTCTGCAGATGTTGTAAAATTATTTAAGGAATATACCTGAATCTGTAATGGAATATCATTGATTCATAAGGATGTTGCAGTGAACTTGAAAAATTAGCAAATCACTCACAGGCTAAGAGCCATCTCATCAACTCAGCCTAAGAGATCAGGAGATACATTCATTGTATACTGTTTTTAATACTTTTTTGCGTGGAAAAAAGCTGTCTTAGTATGTTTTAACTTTTATGTCTACTAAACAGATTTTCTGAAATAAATACCTATGATTTAATTGCCTTGTATTTAAACATAACATAGCAAAAGAGAGGATGGAGTCTTCTAATGCAGAATTCCATCACAAGGCAGTGATTATACTCTGACCTAGATAATGATGCAATAAGATTAATTTTAATATTGAAAACTGAGATATTTAACATCTGCTGCTTACAAGAGGATCAAGAATGTTATTATAACTGCTAAAGATCTGAGCCAGAATTTCTTATAAGCAATGTACCAGTCTCCAGCAACCCCTGAAAGATGCTGAATTCCTGTTTCTGTAACATATTTTACCTCAGGGGAACTGTGATATGTTCTCACACTGTTTTCTAATGAGATAAATAAACTGGAAGTAAAGTAACCAAGTATTTACTTCCACCTGCACCCTTTCTCCTTTCTCTGGCTTTGGAAGTGTTTTCCACACCTGCTAATTTTTCTGTTATATCTGGGGCAAAATGTAGAATCAAGCAACGTGTTTCAGGAGGAAATAGAATATATATCACTGAGTTACAGGTATAATAAACTTGAATAATTTTTTAAATAATAAGATTCAGTTTGGAAATTTTTAACTTGGAAAATTCTGTCTAAGCTTATGGAAAAAAATACTCTCCTATGTTCTCATATTAGTTTTCCACTCAATTAGACATGTTAAGACTGGGGTGGTTAGTGAGCTATGTTCCAAGTGCCAGAAAGAAAAATTGTATTGTAGTCTGTCTGATTGTAGATGCTGACAATGAGATTCTATTTTCTGTCCCCTACTGAGTTTGTGTGTAGATAGGAAGAGGGAGGTGAGAAAATCTGGCCAACTTTTGTAATGCTTTACTTTCTCTGCTTTTATAAAAGGCAGGTGAAAATCCATGTTCCCACAAGTGTTCCCAGCATCCCCACAGGCAGCTGCCTGCTTCTGCCTATTTCTGTAGTTGGTCTCCTTTGTCTTGGTGCCTGCTCCTGGACCTGCCCACTGCCTGTGCCAAGCCATCCCTACTGTTAATTGAAACCTCCCAATTAACTGTTTTGTTGCATCAGCACAGTTGGAAGTCTGACCTCAGCTATTAATGACAGCTCACTTACTGAAAGTGTTTCTTGAAACAAAGGTGGTAAAAACATTATACAAATGATTGATTGAAATAATTTTTCTACCTCACTATGAAATAATGTATCTGCTTGTTTTTAATATTTTCATGGTGGAAAGGGTTGGATAGCTTAAATATTGGAGTACATCCAAATATATTTTATATACAGTCAATGTATATCAATAGGCAAATGTATTTCATGTAAAACTTTGTGTTTAACACTAGTAAAGGACAAGTACATAAGAATATTTTTATGGAAAATATATTATTATAGGACCAGTACCATTACTACATTAACAGGTATTTGACATAGGAAGCATTTGCTCACCCAAAATTTTTACTTAGGTCTTTGACTGTGTTCTTGCATTTCTTGTTCATCTTTCATCTGAAAAATAGTTTTCATCACAATGCATAATTGCCATTTTTCCTGGTTTTGCTCCATTGTGTAAACCATCAGAAACAATTGAGCAGGGGCTTTTGTAATGGTCTCTGCTGAGGATTTGTCTTACCAGCACTGAGTGCCCAAAATTATGATGAATTTTCACACTTCCAGGGGTTGGTTGGTGAGCTTTATGTTGATATTGTTACCCAGCCTGTAGGAATGAATGTGTGTGTGTGTGCATATATATATATATATATATATATATATGTATGAAGCCATGATAAAATTCTTGTTCTATCAAAACTGCTTCACAGAATTTTACACTTACTCTTGATGAGTAAGTTTCTGTGAACAAAAGGATATCTAGTGAGCCATTACATAATAACTTGTAAACTGGGAGTAAAGATCCCTACCTGAGTACTGGAAGAGAGCAATTCAGTTCCTTGCTCTGCCAAAAAGAAAGCCAAGACATAAACCTGAATCTCTGCTTGAGGGGACCTTTTTGTATTCAGTGAATGCTGAGATTTAAGCTAACCCTGTTCCTTTCTAAGATTACTTCATGAAGTAGTCTGACTTTTTTACCCTTCTAGTGCTCCAGTAAATCACTGTCTCAATCAGAGTGAGCAGAGCAGGGTGGAACAGTGTGAGCAGGGGGCTGGCATCTCACTCAGTGGCACCTGGGTAATTCCCTCTGACTGGAAGAGCAGGGTGAGCATCACACTGCACCGAGCACCACAGGCACTTCTGGGTGAGCCAGCAGCTCCTGCACTGCCAGCATGGGCATCTCCACATCCTGATTCCATGAGCAGGCTGGATGTCTGCTGCTTCTGGCCTTGAACTGGCAGAATTGGGTGCCTGAATGTGTGTTTCCTACTGTGTTATTCCAGTTTTCTCTGAATAATGGACTGTTTGGGTAAGAACCAAGGGAGAGAAGGAGAGCTTTTGAGCGAGATAAAAAATGTGTACCTTTAATGACTTCATTCTTCATGCTGATGAGGTACTGCAGAATGTTTTGAGGCAACAAGATTGTGTGACTGATCATTGGAAAATTTCAGAATAGAAGACTTGTAAAGCTAATAATAATAATAATTCAGTTAAATAAAGGAGAATGTAGCAGACCAACTTCCTCTTAGTTCAAGGACATTCAGGACTAGGATTTGGCTTCTCATGGACTGCATAGATAAGAATTTGTTGTCAAATAAATTGCTTAAGTGGCTGTTTTGTTAGTTTTGTCGTGAAGTAGCCAGAGCAGTAAAGCAAAGCACTTTGGTATGTACAGAATGTGAATAAAGATTAAAAAAAATCTATAGGTAAGAAGAGAAGGCTGAAGCAAGAAGGAAGAAAATCCTGATTATTTTATCAACTTTAGTAGCACTTCACTGGAATGTGGAAAAAACAAGGTGATAACTGAGATGATTTTTTAAAGTGTAAATTTACAGTTTAGTAAAGGAAGCAAATTAATATAGAAACGAATTAAATGACCACTGTGCTGTACTGAACTGTCTGTACAAATTTCGGCTGATTTTTATGATGCGCTTTTTTATGCCAACTGGTTCTATACTCACACACAATGATTCCTATGCATATAAAGTTATAGTAAATGTTTTCTTTACTGTTTAATTAGTGCTATCAACCAGAATTTCCCGCTTATCTACTGTGAACACAAAGATCTCAGGTCCTTCCAATTATATTTTAAAAGGAATATACATTTTTACTAGCTAATCTGTAATTGATGCAATGGAAACAGTAACTCAGCAAAAATTCCTGTTGATTCACTAGAAGAAGGATCCAGTCTTTAAAATCAAAGTAGAGGATTCAATAAAAAATAACTGAGCAGGCCCAGAATTATTTATGTTCACAGTAATGATGAATAATATATAAAATGAAATCATTTGACCCACATTGGGTATATTATTTACAGTACCATTCTCAAAAATGAGTACTTTTGCTTTAGAAAGCAGAGTAGATTTGTTTGGTTTACATGGAGTTAAACTCACAGCTATTACAGATAATGAGAAATTTGCAATTAACTTTGGTAACAAGTGAGTTAAGGTGAAGAGAACTTGGAAATCCTTCTAATTTCAGGCTGAAAATCATTTATGCCAAAGTGAATGAATTGTGTCTGATAAAGATGGAATAATTTAAGACACTAAGCTCCATTTTCCTGTTCTGCAATTCTGCCTGATTCTGTGAACACTTAGTTTCTAATGAGATTGTCAGAGCACTAAATCCTATCTAATCATAAGAAAGACTTTTAAAAACCTTCACCAAATATCTGATGGCAAACTGGAGATAGATTTAAAGGGGAGTTTGAGCTACTTGTTGTTATCTTTTTGCAGAGATTTAGCTACAAACAAAAATATTAGTATTTGTCTTTTCAAGCATCACAGACAGTGAAAATCTGAATATTTATCAAATCTCTTTTTCAACACTTTTCTTTCCATCTCAACCTACCTTGTGGCTCCCTGTTGTCTTGAATCAATGTTTTTCAGAACAGTGGCTTCTGTCAGTCACTCCAACGCTTCTGCGTCTGGGCATGCTGATATGTAACAGTGGGAAGCTGACATGGAAATGGCCAAAGCAGGAAGGAGGTCTGGGCTGCATTTTCAAAGATAACTTAAAAAATAAATCATCATTATGGGAAAATGAATATTCTCTTAAAAGCAGGGCTCATTTTTACCTAGACCTTTCCAGTACTTATCCCTGAGTCATATAAAGAGTAAGCATTAGAAAAATGGAGTAAGTAAACATTATGACTGTCAAAATAAGATGCATTTAGATGAAGAATCTTTAGAGTAGTAGATGGTATTACTTTATGTATTGAAATTGATTATATAGCCTTGTCAAATTACCATGAAGGGTTTATTTACATTTGGCTTATTTCCTAGGCAGCATAGCTGCCTTTCAAGTACAGACAAAGCTTATTGAAATCTTTGTCATGGATTTTTCATGTTGTAGAATTGCACAATTAAAACCAATAATAATTATATTTTCAGCAACCCATTGTTAATTTTGCATTAAAAAAAACAATCGGCAAAAAAACTCTCAATATGGTATAAATCCCATTAAATGTTCAAGGAAAGAGGCTCCAATTTATTCCTTTACATAAACAAGCTCTGCAGGAAGAGACTTAAATTGTGCTCACTACTTCTCAGGGCAGAGGAAAAAATTAGTAAAACCACTTAAATTACCCACTTTTTTTTTGCGGAAGAAAGCAAAAGCTTGTGACCCTCTTTCCCAATTCTGAATTTTCCTAATTATGAATCATTCTCTCATACATTCAGACTTTTTTTTTTTTTTTAATCAGGGAAGTGGTTTTTTTGCATCTATTGTAAAAATAGATGTTCAGTACTGGCTTGATTGCAACTTAGTTTTGAAAAGCAACTTAACTTATTTAATTATCTACTTATTCCCAGTGATCTTGACTTGCTGACTACTTTCTTGCATGAAGAAATTTGTGTGATGTCAGGTTATTTTATCAGAGGACTCCCCTATGAATAATAGCATCAGGTAGCAGTGAAAAGGCATACAGCAATAAAAAGAGAGATAATGTGGATTTTTCAGACCATAAGCAATGAGCTCTTTTGTGTTTTTCTTGGTGAGTGTGGGGAAGGTGAGAGGTGTTGCAAAAAAGCCCTTGACTTCCTTATGAGAATGGGGAAAAACCATGGGAGTGAATTCATAAAACTGGATTATAAGTGAGAACTGGCTTGGAGAGCTTCTGTTAAGTAAATTAGGCAGTGGTGAAAATCCAATGCATTCAGTCTTCTGCATGAGAAAAACTGGCTGAAGCACAGGAAAACAGTTTAGACTGGGATAGTTGGGCTTTTTCTGCTAGATTATTTTTGCAGTATAATCTTTATCTCATTTTTCAGTCCATAGTCTGGAAAATTCTTACAGATCAAAGTCGGGGAAACGCGCAAGAGCGGGTAGCCTTTGGGCAGAAATTTTGCTAATTTGGAAAGAGAGGAAGGAAAAGCTTGGGGCAAAGCAAGGATATTAAGTTATTACAAATCCTCCACTTTAATTTGCAGCAAATTGAAACAAAATTTTGCATTTACTGTTATGCAAACATTATCTTTATCAAATACCAGGGAGATTTTACATCATGATAGATACTTATGCTAAGAAGGATGACTGTGAGTAAATCATACCAAGTAAATAATGTTCTTAAATGCTTTATTTGATCAATAAGAAATGATTGGTGTACCCATATGAATACATGTGAATTTCAGATGTTATGTTCACTTCTAATAATAAAAATAATCCTATAAGAAGACAAGTAATTTCCTGTCAAAAAAAGGAGATTCTTCTTTGCTACATTTTTCAATGAAGCTGAAGTCTGCGGAATGCTAGGCAGTAGCTAGTGCTGTTTTCTGCTTTAGCACTGTGGTGACATATTCTCCTTGAGATACAGTTTTGGAGACTCCAGCAATTTTTTTCCAAGGTTTAAATGGAAGTCAGCTATTTAACCCTGTTTATAGAAAGAAATTGATCTTATAATAATTGGTATAAGTCTGAAATTATTTTAAAAAGGAAGTGCAATCAAATTACAAGTTAAAAATTGTGTCCCATTATTAGCATTAATATAATTCTCTTCTGTGCAATGAGAGCTATAGAGGTGAAAATATTGGAATTAATATTTTAGTGAGGTTTTTGTAAGAGCTTGAGTGTATTTTCCAAGACAGAATCTCCTTCTTGAAGTGAGGGCAGTTTTTTTTAGAAGATAATATGTGGTGGGTTAACCCTGGCCAGTGGCCACACAGCTGCCTCTCATCTACCCCATCTCCACCTACCCCAGCAGGACAGGGGAAAGGCTAGGAAGAGCAAAACTCATAAAACTCATGGGTTGAGATAAGGACAGTTTAAGTGAAGGAAAAAGGGCGAAAAATGGAGAAAGTGATGCAAAAGCAATCATTTACCTCTTTGCACAAGCAGAATGGTACCCAGCCGGTCCTTCAGGGATGGCTTCTTTTGAAAGCCAACTTACCTTTCCTCTTCTTCTCCCACTACCCCAGTTCCACAGCTGAGCATGACATTCCATTGTATGGAATATCCCTTTCACCACTTTGGGTCAGCCCGCCCAGCTGGGTCCTCTCACAACCTTTTGCTTGCTTCCAGCCTTGTTTCTCCTGCAATGCCTTGAAAACTGCTACTGGTTCTAGTGTAATAAATGTTGTCTTTGTTTTTTCCTCCATCTAATACTGTGAGTTTGAGAGACAGATGATTCAGTGTCTGAAATCTTATAACACACAGACAAGCAAGCCAGAGAATGTGCCAGTTGTTATTTTTCTCTCTGGACTCCCCCCTATCACTATCCTCAGAGCCAAGTGAAACAGAAATCTTGGACACAGTTGCTTTCATTTCACATCCATGTCAAGATAGAACTCCTCCATCCTGCTGAAAGGGCTTTTTTCCCCCATAATTCCTCTCACTTTTCTTACATGAAGTGGCAAAATAAATGTCACTGCATAGATTTCAAGTAACAAGTTTGCTTCATGTTACAACACCTCTGCTTCGCCAGTAATATGCTCTTTTATATCCCAATAGAATATGATCTGACTAAAGGCTTGAGTCAGGGGAGATAGACTGTCAGAAGTATTTGACTCTTTTACACTTAGAGCTTTTGTGTGTCAGGAATTAATGTGTTCCATTTCTGGAGTCCCAGCTGTTTTTTTAAAGATTTATCAAGTACTGTAACAGTACTTGGTAAATGCCTTGAGGCTCGCAAATGAAGCAAGGTTGCACATCCAACTGGAGAACAGGCTGATGGCAGATGGGAGAGACCCATCTGCGGAGGGTCTTTGAAACTCCATCAGTTGCACTTTGAAAAGTTTGGCTTTGTCAGAAAATTCAGGGTTATCCTGTGGACTGGAAAGTAGAGTCTGATAAAAAAGTGCATTAAATCTTCTTATCCTTCTACTTAACAAAATCCTGGTTACTGTTTTACTCATTTAAAAACCTGACTGAATGGAAACTGTTGAAATACATTTTACTACTAATTAAGAGGTAAGCATTACATCAGTTTGAAAGTTGCCCTGGAAACTTGAAAGCATCTGAACAAACATGGAAAACTTTGGAAATTACTCTGTTCATATTAATTGGATATACAAAGAACCTTAAACTGGACTGACGTAAATTGATAGAGCCCCACTAAACATAGTTATGCTTCCCTTGTGTGAAGCGCAAGTTTGATTTTGAGTTTTCTTTCATATAGTTTAGACATCCTATTCACCTTCCTAATGCTCAGCTTCCACAGTCCCATTATCTGTCCCTAACTCACAGAGGTGAGAAATCAGCCCACTGAAGAGATTTGCCTTCTTGGAGATGGCTCCAGGCAGGGCTGCCATGCAGCAAACTGAATGTCTCTGCCTGGGGTGAAGGATGAGCCAGGTTTTGGGACGTTTCTTCTGTGGAAGGGCTGGGACCAGACTTCCCTGCTGCTATTTCCCTCCCAGAGGAAGGATGTGGAAGGGAAATCTTCTGCTTCTCTGAGCAACAAGTGTTGCCCAGCTTCCCCATGCTGGACCATGGAGCAATGGCAGCAGAAGACAGCCATCCACATTTCCAGACATTTCTGTCATATGAGGCATCTGTTTTTCTCTGCCTACAACTGGAAACAAGACAGCTGTAACCCAGAGTGGTAATGAATGATAACAGATCCCAGTTTTCAGAGGGTACATAATATATAATATTCATCTGCTTCCTCCCTCAGTTACTAGGTTGTAGTTCTTTACATCTAAAGAGTAAATCACAGTTAGCAAGAATATTTAGAATATTAATATATTTCAGGAAAAATATTTTCCAATTCTATCTGTATGAAACAGCAAATTCTGTTTCACCAGTTTGAAAATTCAGGGGCACACTGTGAGTTTTTCCTCCAGGTTTTGAGCATTCAAGTTAGTGACAGTTATGAGCCTGTCCCCACAAGTGAACTTAAAGGTTGTCTGTCTTCCTTTCTTTAATTTATAAAACCTGAACCTTTGTAACAGTTCCTTTTTACTCAGGAAAACACTTAGGTACCTACTAGAAACTGCTCTCCAGAACAGCACTGTCATCTACGGAAAAACTTAATTAATAATGCAGAGGGTTTGAAAACACCTTTGTGGTAGTACACAACTAATAATGGATGTTGACATAACTGGGGGAGATAGTTTTTTTAAAAAGTTAGAATCTTAAAGTCACAGAGTTCTAACCTACAAAAGTGGTTAATATTCCTAATTTAATCTTTTTGCCATATCTAATGACAGAGACTCCTTGCATGACCAGAGTAGCCTTGGAAAACTTCCCTTCTTTGGCTATCAATATTATTTTGATGTTTTTTGTAACAGCCTGATAGTTTATTGCAAGCAGGCAAAAATGATGCTATTGATTCCTTTATACTTAGAGGTAAGGTGATTACAAGTTCTTTTTTCATTTTTAAATGTGGGAAACATACAAAAGTAATTGCTCTTTGTTATACAGTATTCCCTGTTTGGCCCTATTTCTGATTGTATTTCATTATTAACATAGATCAGACATACATTGTGGATGTATAATGTACTTAATATCTTTGCAAACTAAGACCTAGACAATATATCAAAATCTGTGAGAGCTGGAATTATTAAACTTAGTTTATTATAGATAAAATGGAAAATTTTTCTAGCTGATGTGAATTTTGAAACACATGCTTGCTCTTATAGATTAGTGCCAAATAACTTTTATAATTATATGTTTTGGTTCATAATGCTTCTGAGGAAGATGGTATAATTTCAAAGATATTAATTATAGATGGCATCTGTTCTTTAGAGAACAAGTTTTTTCCTCTATGCACATTGAGGCAGGTTTTACCATTGTGTAAATGTGTAAAATGTATTTCCCTAGTACTTGTGTATATATTGGACTCTTTTCAGAAAATCTGCAGCAATTTCTGCAACTCCACAGAAAGAATTTTGTGGTGTTTTAATTCTGAATTTGTTTGCATGTGCATGAGGTTCTGGGGATACAAACATTTAAAGAAATGGTGAATTGTAAGCCCAAATGTTATTTTCTTTCTCTGTATTAATCCAGATAATTAGAACATGAAAACTGCTTAGAAGTGCTGGTATTGAAATGGGGGTAATTTGTAAATCCTGGTTATTTATGGTTGGTCAGTTTTTCATCAATTGCCTATAATGTGCATTACTTAGGTATTTAAATGGTTTGTCTTGGTTAGGTGAAACATCTGCTTTTAGCTGTCTGAGTAAGGAAATGTATATATTTGTGTGTCAGGAGAAGAAAAATACATGGTTTCTGAACCTATACATTATCTATAATTTAGAGAGATTGTGCAGAAGCTTGTATGAGACTGTCTTATTCCTCCTTGTATTTGGCAGATTCATTTTAGAACATTATCTGTTGGAAAAGTTGTGTGCCCAGTGTGGGCTAATTCATTTGGCATAGATTAGATAAAGGTCTAAGCTTCAAAAAACCAAATTGTTTTGCACCAGATTATTGAGTACTTCCCATGAGTTATAACTTTAATAAATTGGATCACAAATGATCACAAAAGCTATGGTGGGAGGGAGAAGACCACGTCAGGCTTCCACTCTACCCCTAGAGACCACAAATTATGCTGAAGCTCAATCACACAGTTACTTCAGACTATACTTCAGCTGAAAAATAGGGAAGAACTGGGCACCACCTCCGTTTTGACAGACGAGTGTGTAGGACCAAAAAGTGGTATTTGTCTGTCAAGATTCTGGTCTCCAGGTGATAGTGTGAAATTCACTCCACTGGAGGTAGCCAGCTAAACATGCACATCTTTCCTGCCCCCATGCAGAGAGTCAGCACCTGCTTGAAAATCAGGGAATTTTGGAGGCCAGCAATGGCAGGAGCAGACGCATTACCTGTGGTGAAAAATCTCCACTTGTGAGGCTAACAGCAAGGGCAGTAAGCTTGAAGATGTTGGCATGAATACCATGATAATTTTGAATAGTTGCTTTCAATGGGCAGGGGATTGGAAGGTGAGCAGCTTTTGACAGCCCCTGGGGAGTGAATGGCATCATCTTTGACATAAATGTGCAGGGATGGAAGATGTGCTGCATGACTATTCCCATTTCTGTGACATAGTGATGCATCTTTCCATACTAGTCTCAATCATATACCAAATCTAGGGAGTGGATGATGTCTTATGAACTAGAAGAGGATTTTAAATGCTATGTGCCAGAGCTACAGATTTCACAGGTGATATTGAGCAAAAGGCAGGGAGATAATTCTCGCTTAATCTTGTCTCCTGTAAAATGTACTAAAGGACAGACATCCCTTTGCAGGATGCACGAAGTGCCTACTGATGCCAGAAGGTTATGTGAGAGTTTTGTTGCCCTTGGCCTCAGCACAGAGAAAGAAACAGGCTTGAGTTCTTGTCTAATGAAGGGCTTCTAATCACTGACCAGCAGCTGGTACCAAGCTCCTGCAAACACATTTAGCAGACATTATGATGATGAGCTGCAGCCCCCTCCTAAGGGGGTGTGACTGGGGATTATTCTAGTGGGACCATGGCACAGGAGTGCAATTTACACTGCAGTGGTGGGGGCAGCACCTTAAAGGGATTGTGCTCTGCAGTGCGTTCTGTTCTCTTGAACCTGGGGACAAAGGCAGCTTGCAGAATACATATTGCTGATGCACACAGCACTTGTCTTGATAAATGGAAGCTTGAATCTAGGCTAGTCAAAGGCAACATTACTGCTGAAGCTGATTAGAAAACTTCCACTCAGTACCGTCCAGGCCACCCTTTGAGTTTGATTGCAATGCTATGATTATTTTCTAACATGAAAACCCTATTTCTTCTTGCCTACTTATATGTCAATCTTATGTTCATATAATTTTTGCAGGTGAAAGTTTCTGTGCATGGATTCTATATGGAATGAGCACAATAACTCTAGGAGATAGCATATTTCATAATATCTATTCAGTGTGGATATAAAGGCTCCTGGTAGCATGTTGTGTATGAAAATGCCTTCAGGGCTTATCAGGCTTGTTATATGCAACCATAACTTCCTTTCCTGCCCTCCCTCTCTTTCTATGGAGGTCTTTTTAATTTTTTGTCTTGTTTTAAAAGGTAATTAAATTTTTAACCCTTTTTATCTGATTCACTTTGACAACTTTTATTCCTTTTGTTCTTTTTACTGTGAACATAAAGGACAGGATTTAAACAACGAAGAGTGCAAAGCATTTATTTATGGGTAAGCACACTGTAAATAGCAAGGACTAGTGAGCTTGTAGGTAAGGGTTAATGTTACAAGATGAGCATTAGATACTCAACAATCTGATGAGATTGCATTTGCTGCTCAGGTGAGGAGAGGTCAATAATCTTTGCTTTTAGATTGAGCTTGAACCTTGATCTTGCTGAATTTCCATCTTCTGCTTCTCCGTTATTTTTTAGCATTTTAAACCTTTTTATATCAGTATTTTTTCCTCTTGAGTTCTCATACTACTAACTATCCCCACATCCACACTTGATTATTTTTTCCTGTTTTTAGGCTTCCTAACTCACATAGCTTTTCTTTTTTGACTTCCTTTCAGTCATCTCAGCAGTTTTCTCAGCAGGCTGACCAAAAGTCACACAGCTTTACTGCTCCAAAGTCACACAGCCCCAAACTGCTCTTTGGTTCATAGACTTTGTCTGAGGGTTGCATATGAGTGGTGTCCCCAGATACTTTCCTTTTCTGACTTGTTTCTTATCTGAAGTTTTTTAGAAAATAGTAATATTTGCACTCATGGATTTAGCTACATCCTACTAAGCACAAATATTATATATAAAAAGCCAAGAATAAATTTAGTGTCTTTTCAGTATGCAAATCTTTACAGAATATAGAATGATAAAACAAAATATCATGATAAAAGACTGAAAATAATACTTAGGCTTCTCATAGTGTTTTGCTGTTCAAGTTGTACACAAACATTAAATAACAAATCATGAAATAAAGCATATTTAAAATAAAATGTAAACCACATTGCACTGTTCAGAACCCAAAGAGTGTTATGCTACTGAGTATGAATTATATGGTGAAAATTACTTGACAGAGTTTTGCACAGCAAATCATTACTACTTTCATTTTTTTGCCATTTTCTGGCATACAGAACATTCCATGATCAGCTAGAATTTTACCCTATAACACACTATACTAGAAAGACCAAATAATGATCTCTTGTCAAACAATTTAGAATCTAAGCAAAAAATGAGGGATGATAGGCAACAAAACCTGAGGATTTGGTGAGATGCATTAGGCTGTGGCATTGGTAGTGTCCTGCTATATGACCTGCCTAACTTCAACCTGTCTTTTCTTAGACACTAAGCAAAAGAGGTTATACGGAAGGTGTGTATATATATATATGTATATATATATGTATATATATATACGGATTTAAGGAGTGAGTGTTGCAGCTTTTTTATCATGTTTATGTCAATCAGAAATCTCGTGGGAAGCCTGTATTCTACTTATCAATAAGATCCCAGTGGCTGAGACTGCTGCCTTTACTGCAAGACCGGCATTCTTCTTCCCATGTTGGAAGAAATGTCAAGTTAATTATAATCAAAATAAATTAAAATTTCCTGATATTTAGTTGCATTTTTAGAATTTAAAGCTGTGATTCTGCTAGCATTTGAACAGGTGTGCACCTTGGCTCATGTGAGCTGTTATCATCTGACATGATGAAGTGAGTGACAAATATCTTGGCAGCTCTCCACTCTGAAAATACACAGTCTACAGTTAAAATTTTGACTTTTTGTTATGCTGTGAAATCTCCTGCTATTAGGTCTTCAGGAGCATTTTGAAATAGTCTTCAAAGGGGTCTTGTGTGGTTTTCACTGTGCTCTTTCTCTTTAAGACTGAAACTTTAGAAGAAATTAAAATCCTTCTTAGATGGTTGCTATTCAGAAGTCTCAGAATTCCTCTGGAAGGCTCCTTGGTTATTTTTGACAGCCTTTTTGTGCTTCACATATTGAAGTACCAGAGAAAACTGGTAGGGTGTCTACTGCTGTCTTGAGCATCTCACCCATTACAATAAGCATGCAGTGGTATGTTAAAGCTTAATCATCTAAGATTTGCAATTATATCGACAATGGGGTTAAGCTTTGGGGTTTATTTGCTTTGGTGAATCCAAAGACTCTTAGAAAATAAAAATAAAAATTCTTGTCATTTTGGACTTGTGTAGCTTTTCATCTGTCTTCGATCTTTCAGCTTTCTTTATACTCCTGTGTACAGGCCGCAGTCTGTGTGCTTCACCCAAGAGTAGAGTGGAACCATGTGCACAGACAATATCCTTGTCTTCTCTCCTGAAGATGTATGTGATTAATGATTTCCAGCCTGCAGAGCTAAGATGGGGCCTGTGCCAGGGTGTA
This sequence comes from Camarhynchus parvulus, assembly GCF_901933205.1. Lineage (NCBI taxonomy): Eukaryota > Metazoa > Chordata > Aves > Passeriformes > Thraupidae > Camarhynchus > Camarhynchus parvulus. The sequence goes on along the minus strand of NC_044574.1, from coordinate 37,385,361 downwards.
GGAGGTTTTCCACCAAGGAACCTTGATTATTGTGATGAATGGATTATTGATGACAAAAAGGAAACCCCTGCCACAAAACATTAGGGGAAATGATTGGAGTGTCTCTTATTCATCTTGGGATACAGAAATGAGCTGTGTAACTTCTCAGAATTTCTTTCATCTCTAGTTTTTTATTATTTTGTTTTTCTGGAAGAAATGTAAGATGCCAGGCTTAGTACCGGTCTGCATGCAATGTTGTCCTGCCTTGAGACCCCCAGGGAACAGTCTGGCAGAGGTATAGATCCAAGCCTGAAGCTCATTGCTGCAGTTGGTATATGGAGCAAACCAATTCTGCACATAACTAAGAATTTCCACATCTGTGCCTTGAACATTTTCAGCAGCTACAGCCTCAAACAAAGGCCACAATGAGTTTCATAAGAAAGCATTGAGAAAATTATGTGTGTTTTGCATGACCATATTTAATGACAGAAAAACTGGGCTGGAAGGGACCTCAAGAAGTTGTGCAGTCAGTATTGTTCCAGTACAAGTTCTGTGTCCAGCATGTTTGCCGGACTGTAAATTCTACTGCTGTAAGTGTGTGTTACTTGTCACTGCATATCTCAGCTTCTTAATAAGGAAATCTGAAATGTGTGGCTTGAGTTTCACCCAATGTTTTCAGAATGGTGAGGAATAAAGGAGTAGAGATAATCTTGACAAAAGAAATTCCTTGTGCTTGTAGAAGGAGCTGATTCATGATTAAGTTGGAAATACAATTTTCAACATATGTTGAAAGCTCATGCGATGTCAATGTTACAATTATTTCTTTTTCTCTTTCAACAATGTTTTAAAAAAAGATTTTCACAAGCCATTTGAACCGACATGTAAATCCAGCAGCCATGTTTGATTTCAGACTGTGTACTGTCATTTCCCCTGTAGATTTCTAAATGTGACCAAGATGATTCAGAAAGTTTGGTCCATTTCATCAAGTTTGTCCTGAGGCATTTATGGACCAAATTGAGGTAGAAGCTGCTGGTGTCTGAACTGAAAATTCTGTTTCTTTGGGAAAGGGAGAGGGCATTTAGAGACTAGAGCTGAGATACCTCTCAGAGACTGAGGCAGTTCTGCCCAGAAACAATAAAAGCTAATCCACAGTGATGCGTGATGCTTCAGTCTTGCACAATTAACCTCACTGTAGCTCTTGCTTTCAAGAATACTTTCTTGTGTTACTTGATTTCCTGGAGCTGTCTGACATTTCCATTGTATTTCTTTTCCTTTCACTCACTTTCCAAGACACTGTTTAAGTTGTGTCCTAACATAATTTTTTTACCACAGTGTCTGCAGAACAGGCTAAGAGAAGAGAAATTTTTAAAAGACTTGAAGACACTGAAATGTGCTTTGGTTTTTTCCTCTCCACCCCTCCTACCTCCCCAGTTAACAAGTCCTAACATTTTATTTTTTTCTGCTAGGAAAATCTAGCGTTTTTTAAAGTTAGAATAATCAAAATGTATCTTTGAAAAAATAAGTGTTGTACATTAAAATTTAGACTTACAAACGCATGATGTTGAACAAAGAACGACTTGACAGTTAAAGGCCAGAACTTTTTAGCTACTTTAAATTGCAACATAATCCAGTTTTTGTAAATGTTCTGATTTCAGCAAAGGAACCAATTTTTGGAATTTCTCCACCAGTTTCTCTTCCATTAGCTATTGTTGAATAGGCATGAAGAGAACACATTCCTTGTCAGGAGAAGAAATACTATTGTTAAGCAAAGACTTGTGCTGAATACCCACCACTCAATGTACAAAATTAATTTCAGTGTAGTCTTTTCTATTAAAAAACTGTGACATAGCTTAACTCCTGCAAGAATAATTGCACAAAACTCCTAAAAGGAATTAAAAAAAAAAAAAAAAAAAAAGGAGTTAAGATAACAGGCATGCAGGATAAGAACTTTCAAACCAGTGAACTGGAATCTGAGGTTTCTTATCTTTCTGCTATCTAGATAGTAAAAAGTCCATATTTTGTCCAAAAAAGGACAAAGATACATCTTAGTAATATTGAAGAAAATGGTGTTTGTAGTCCTGGCTGGTGTGCCAGGTTCTGTGTGAAAAAGTCTCTAGATTTTAGTGCAACTTTGGTTAATTCAGTTGCTGATGTGGATAACATAGTAGATGAGGTATTTGACATTACATCACATGTGGTTTGAGATGAAATGTTTTGTGGTAGTTTAGGTAATTTTTAGTTTTGTCTCCTGTCACTATTTGTGCTGTGGTACGTGGTGAGAGATTTATAGATGTTTGAGTTTCACATGAGTTAAGGTGATAAATTACCTTTAATGCTCTCTGGAAGACTAAATACTTTAATCCCTTCCTAAAATCCCCTTTATACCTTTTGTTTTCAGAGGTAAAATGAAGGGTACAAACAGAAACTCAGTCAAATCATGCAGTTGAAATAAAAAGTAAAATACTGATGAGAATGCCTACCTCTACAGCTGAAAATAATAGAGGTTAGGAGCATGATGTAACACACAATCTATTACAGCTGCTGTTAGAAATTAGAAAGATCTAATTAGAAAGAGTAGGTTGTAAACAGACATGAACTGGACCTGTTTTTAATCCAGTACTCAAAAGTGTGTTGCAAATTAAGAGAAACTTTAACCTTTGATGTACACAATTAGGAGGCCCTTGGGAATGCTATTAATACTGCAGAAAATCTTGCAATTGTGGTGTGCTTAGTGTGTGAAGGCACTCAGATTGAAGTCTGTTAATACCTTTGGAGTACAATAATTTGAAGTGAAAATATGTTGCTCCCTGCATTCAGTATCACTGAAATTCATACAAAGAACACCTCCTCTCATTCATTAAAATAAAGCACTGTCCCAGAGCACACATTTACTCATAAGCCTTACTGCTCTCAAAATAGTTTTAAATAAATGATGAAGAGATTGGAGATGTCCTTTTCTGAAAGAAAAATAATAAATGTAATGCTGTTAGAAATAGAAGAAGAATAATAAATGCTATGCTGTTAGAAATGGAAGCAATAAGATTTTTGTGTGAAACTAGGGGGAAAAACCAAAATAACTCTAAGGCTTCCTGAGAAAACAAGATTTTTTTTTGTCATTCTGAGATTAGCTTGTCCTTAAAGAGATCCCATGATACCCCATGGTATCTCAGAGAAATGCCCCATTGTTTCCTAATGGAAATATTCCTTGCAGAATTGCTTCCGCATTTCAGTGTGGGTCTGCCCTTTGGTGCCTGTGGGATCCATCAGGAGAGCAGCACATTGTGGGCTTGTCCTGTAGAAGAGACTCCTGTGTTCAACAACAATCCACAGCTCCTCTACATCTTTGTTGAAGTGTATGAGCACATAATATAAATGTTGAGGAAAGGCATAAGTGAAAACTTTATATTACTCTGATCTTTCAGTACCTCTCCTGACTTTCAGAAGAGCTGTGAAAATTCAGTAATAGATTACTCCCTAACAGTTGTTCTGAGTTTGAGCAACTCTATTGTTATAAGATATTCCCTCATGGTTGCAGAGTGACTAACACAGGAAAGACCTCATTGATGATTTAAGTCTCTGTAACTCACCAAAATAGAGATGATATTGGTGACAAACTGTGGTTGTATGGCACTTATCTGGGAGGGAGAGAAAAAAGAGTGATTGATCTGCATATAAAAAAGTAAATGTGAAAGTGGACAGACTAGCAAAACATATCCAAGGGCTCAGAATAAAATTCCCTACCAAGAAAACTGGATTTCTATAGTGGCTAAATGAAAACTTTCAGCATTCTGCCAGTTGCCTTAAGAGGACTGAAAGGTTTCTACATCATAATTTTTTAAAAGAATCAGAAATATTTAGAATAGGAGAGGAGTTCCTTAGCATTCTCATTTCCTTGTAGTATTTTGAATTGCTCAGTGCATCACAGAAACATGAAGCTAGGAATCTGGGGAGATATACAAAGGCACTTTGGAGTTTCACTTTTGGCACTTTTATTCTAAATATTCTTTCGTCATTGTAAAGTCAGCACAGATTTTTAGAAATTGCTGGAAAAATATTTTTTTATTTTCACTAATATTTCATAAAGGGAAACATAGATATTTTTCCTTGTTGTTTTGACACCTTTTTGAGATTAGTACATGGATACATCATGGAACTGCTCTGTTGTGATGTCCAATGATCCTAATGGTTTTGCTCATATTTATTACAGCAGTTTATAGACTGCAAAAAAAGATCATAAAGCATAAGTCATGTAAGTAGATAAAAACTAATGTAAAATTTTGTATAAGTTGCTTTGAGAATCAAAGATCAGAGTAATTTGCCAGTAGAAATGGCTCTGTAGAGTGGTTGGTAGCTTTAAAGGGATTCACAAAGAGTAAAGATTTTCTCTAAGTTATTAACAAGACAAATCATTAAAAAGTCAGTATTAGCAGAACTAGTGAATTCAATAAAGTAAGACCTATTATGTTTTCCTAGAACAATTATGAGGATGAGGTTATATGGGATAGCTAGCAAAAAATTCAGCTTGTTCTCTGTAAAAGAATGACTTCTCCACATAGACAATATTGCTTATGCTGTCTGTTTCCAATATATAAATCATGCCTGGGCAATATGAGACTTCAGAAAATCAGAGTTATTAACACTTGCCTTTTCTTTTTTGTAGTTCTTGTATGAAATTGATAAATTCTTTCAAACTTTTTTTCTGTAGAAAAGTTATATGTATTTTTACTTCAAGGATTTTAGCAGACTGTGCCAAGCCTAGTGCTGCAAAAGCCAGAATGCTTGCTGCAAATCACAAAACGTAAAACAATGTTAAAATGCTTGTCTCACTAATACTGAATGCAAAAATCACTAAGATGAATGGACATATACCTCTGAAACTCTCTGGAAATCTGATGTGATTTAACCCCAGACAAAAACCAAGTCCCATAGTGCTGTTTGCTTACACCCCTGGTGGGATGGGCAAGAGAATTGGAAGAGTAAAAGTGAAAAAACTCATGAGTTGAGTTAAAGACAGTTTAATTGGTAAAGCAAATTGGTGAAGCAAAATTTTATTGGTAAAGCAAGAGCTGTTTGTGGAAACAAAGCCTAGCCAGGGATTCATTCACCACTTCCCATGGACAGGCAGCTTTCCCAGGAAAGCCAGGCTCCATCATGCGTAGTGCTGACTTCTGAGGACAAATACTATCGCTCTAAACATTTCCCTGTTCTCTGCCCCCAGCTTTAGATGCTGAGCCTGACACCATATGCTATGGAATATGGAATATCCCTTTGGTCAGTGCAGGTCAGCTGCCCCAGCAGTGTCCTCTCCCATCTCCTTGTGCATCTCCAGCCTTCTTGCTGGCTGGGTGGAGTGAGGAGCACTGCTCAGCAACAATGAAAACATCCCTGTGTTATCCACATTGCTTCCAGCACAAATCCAAAACACAGTCCCATACCAGCTTCTATGAGGAAAATTAACTCTGCCCCACCCAAAACCAGCACAAAGTCATTGTCACTGATTTTTTTTCCTGATTCTCTATATGGAGAACTCTTCATGTGAGCAAAGGTTTGGCTGTCGATGGCCTGAATACAGAAAGATGGGAGTGGAGTGGAAGCCAAAAGAAGACTACAATGAACAAGTCATTAATGTTGTAGGATTGGAGTAATTCAATACACAGGATCTTAAAATAAGCAGATGTACAGAAAGGTTCGGCTTTTGTCAATAGCATCCTCAGTACTTACGCTGGCCCTAGGGGCATTTTAAAATCCAATTGAATAAATTTTCCTCATAGATGACTTAGAAGGAGAAAAACTGTGGCTGGAAAAACATAATTGGAGATTAAGATGCTAATAAATCTCTCATTTTGAACTGTTAATGCATTTATTGGAAGACAGTTATAGTTTTAATTATACTAAGAAAACAAATTACCTTAAAAATACAGTCTAACTCAGTTTTGAATCTAAAAAATGGAAATAGGTTTTTCACCTTCAGAAAAGAAGAAAATCCTATTTCAAAGACAGGAAATCATTTGGATTATGTCTAGAAATTTATTATGGATGCTTTTGAAATACTATTGGAATTGAAATTGCTATGTGCTATTATTCTCTGATGTAATTATAATTGACTTGATTGCATAATTTTTCCACATCATAATAATAACATTTTCAGAGGTAGATATGGTCTAATTGAAGTCCAGGCAGACTTAAATTTTCTGATAATACTGTTAAAAATCTAGAGCAAATTGTAAATGAAGTACGTTTTCAATTCTGCTGCATAGTTATAATCACAGTTGGACATGTCCATGAAAAGAGAAGATTCGAGGTACATAATTTAAGGAATTATGTGTTATGTACAGACAGCAGACATTCCAGTTATGAATGGACTATTTTTGGTAATTTTTCTTTCCCAAGTTTGAGAGGCCGACAGATTTCTAATAATGATTTCTCGTTGTACAAAAGAGCTAAGGTGCCGCTGTTCAAATCACAGATATTTTGGACACTTAGGCTCATAAATGGCTGTTCAAGAAGTAAAATTTCTCTCCTGAACTTGGGGCTAGTCCAGGATCTTGTTCCCCAGCTTCTGTTGCTGGCAGGCCATAAATAAGTGGGTCTTCATTACTTTATGTGAGAGTGGTGGCACACAAACTGGCTCCCACCTTTTGGCTGCCACTCAGCAGAACACACTGCAGTCTTAGCTTCTCAGAAGCCAAGGCTCCATGGCTTCATGTGGCCATGGGGACCTGTGCTGTGGAGGAATGTCATAGGAATCTAACCCTGAGTGCTTTACTTCAAATATGGCTGAAATTTGCTGACAGACTCAAAACCTTGTGCAGGAGGGATTAAACAGACAAACTCACACCACCTCAGTAAAAGCTGCTTAGGAAGCTGAGTTAGAAAAGGTTTATGAAAGTTTTAAGAATTAAAACTTTAAATAAGTGAAGATTAAAAGTGCTTTAGAAATCTTTATTTTTTTTTAGTCAATGATTTCTTCATTCTTCATTCTTGATTTTATTTTCCCTTTAAAAATTTTCACTTGACTGAAGTTACCATTTTTATTTGAAGATGTTGAATAAGTGATGAGGATGTACAGATGGACAAAAGTTGGGAAAAAAAGGTGAAATGTGTAACCCTACATCTGAACTTTAAAATGTCTCATTTTGGCCCCAAATTGAAAAATATGAATCATTGTGTGGCAAATAAGTTTAAAAGAATGATGCTAACAAGTATAAAGTTATTTTTTGCAGTAAGATGTCAAACTAACACTTTGTCACAGGAAGATTATAAACAACATTCTTATTTTAGCATCACTACAGAAGTACAAAACCAGACAGTTTTGAACCATGTTTTTCCACTGTTGTTGTCTAATTAATTTTCTCCATATTGGCCTCTACAAGATTTTGTCTATATTTCTCTTCAATAAATACCGTCTTTGAACAGTGTGTTAACACCATTCTTGTTCTGGTGGTAACTGCCTTTCTCTCTCCTACTTTTCCATAATGTTGTCTTGCCCAAGGCAGTCTTTGATAACGTGTCTGTGCGTCCCCAATCAATTGTTTTTGCTCTGTCAGGTTTCCCTTTACTAGGCAATGATTTGCTTCAGCACTGATGTGTCTTCATGCTTTTTGCTAGCAAATTGCTCAGAATCAAAGTCTAAGCTGGCCTCTTCTGCAGATCACCTAGTCCAACCCAGGTCTGATCAGATCATGCTTCTCAGGGCCCTGTTTTCTAGTTTTGGCTACCTGCAGAGATGGAGATTGCATAACCTATCTGGGAAACCGAATGTGTGCTTCAGCTTGTGACCATTGCCCCTTGTCCTACCACCATTCTTATCAAGAAGGACCTGTCTCCATCTCCTCTGTGTCCTCCTGAGTGCTGAGCAGAGGGGAGGAACCACTCTACCTTGATCAGTGGGCTGTACTCCTGCTGGTCAGGTCTACTGATACTCCAGTACTTGCATGTCTGTTTGAGAACATCTGCTATTGCTAGACGCAGGTAAAGGTAGAATTAAAGCTATAGTCAGTTTTTGGCTTTGGCCTGTTCTGCTTTGCTTCATGTGAGGCTTCTTATGGACAAATCAGCAGCTGCTGTTGCTAGGACTACATTGACACCTGCAGTTATTGACTGCAACAGAAGAAGCATGTGCTCGAACATTAGCCAGCCTCAGTTTTGTCCCCTCAAAAAAGAATTATTTCAAGAAAACTCTTCTGTGGTTTATCCTGGTGTGCAAACCTGAGGAATTTTGTGCTGTTGCATTTCACAGAACAGCTCAGTAAAGAGAAGAAAAAAAAAAACCTACTGTAATCCACAAAGTTAATTTCAGGCTCTCATCTTTTTCTTCTTTTTTTTTTTTTTTTTTTTGAAAAAATCCAAAATCATCTTAACTGTAGCTCTGGCTGCATGAGATAAGGAGTAGTTCCAAGACAATCTTGTTTCTTCCTTTCAACATACACATCTCTACCTGTGAGCAAGGACTTTGCCTAGCAAGATGAAACTTAATATATCTTGCTTACATTGTGTATTTCCTTGAACAGTTTGGTAGAATTGGCAAGGAAGGGATGGACTTAAGGGCAGTAAATAGATGTTTACTACTATATCCAGTATGATCTGTAAAATGAAAATATGTCTTTAAGGAAACACGTTCCAATGTTGAAAAAGGCAAGTAAAAATCTTTCTAATGTAGTTTTCTCTTAGAGTTTTGATGTCTGCATTCACTGTACATATGGGTAATGTGATTTAATGAAACTATTAACACAGCATTTTTTTCAAAGAGCCTAATGGAAGTGAAACTTGCCATTTCAAAAGTCTTGGAGGCAAACCTTTGATCACAAAATATTCAACTACTGGAAAATGGCAAGGGAAAATTCAACAACAGTGGGCATCTTTTCTGTTTGTGGCTCAATAACTACTTCTCTTGGATTCCATTATCACATTCTTGAGCTTTTTAGTGCCCAGTGTTGGGGACAGCACAGGTGAGGCAGATTTGCTCCAGTCAGGCCTCTGGTAAACTAAATGTGTAGTTCATGCACATTTGTAGTGTATGAAAGTTGTTGTCGTGAGTAAATGCCAAACATCTTAGCAGCAAAGTTTTTCAGAACTGTCCCTACTTTAAAAGAAAGGGGGATTATTTAATGCTTTCAGTAGTCTAGGTATATGTTAGGCTGCTTCTATTCTCCTCACTATTTCATAGATGACCATCAGGAGATCCTGTAGCCACCAGTTAGCACTGCAATGGTTGAGGCAAAATTTATCTGTAGCTGCATGAACCCTACGAGCATATATTCTTAGATGCTTTTATTTTGTTTAGCAATTAAAAGCATATAAACTTAATGAAAGTTGCAGATAATAGCAGCCTGTTTACATTTGCCGTGTCTGTAAGATGCAATGTGTATTCCTGACTAAGCTTTCACCTTCCTTGCTTGTTCTATCCCAGAGCATGTGTTTTCCATAAGTATTTAGAAGCTATATTTAATTATATTCTTTTTCAAATAAAGAATACTGAAATGTGACAAAATGCTGTTAGCTTCTAAGTCAGAATATGACATAGAATGTTGATAGACACCCTGTATAGGGGATTATATCTGTGACCACAATATCCATAGTTTTGTTTTAAATGTACTCATCAAGTTTTATGACTATACCTTGACAAAAAGCTGCTAAGGAAATATTCCTGAACTTTTTCTGAGAATGACTTCTCCTTTGAGAGACCAGCTGAATGAAGTACGGATGATATTATTGGATGTATATCTCACTGAGAAGGGCTGCCCAATTCATATAAAACATTGACCATTTCTGCAGTGGTCTTATTAACAAGATAATAAACTGAGACAGCTATAAATCCAGAGCTGTGAGAATGAATTACCCATTGAACACACTCCTTTATGTTACTAAAAATAAAAACACTGCCCTAGAGTCCTACTCAATAAGTCTTTGTTTCTAGACTTCACTTACTCAGTATATAACTCTCTCTTAAGCCAACACCCCTCCCTGACAGTGATGGGAGTCCTAATTAAGCATTTAAGTGAAAACACATGATCTCAGCTCCTGGTATAAAATGGCACTGTGTGATGCTCTATCATAATAGTAGAACTGAGCTGTGGATAAGTTGTGTGTCTCTTGAAAATGTGGTTAGGAATAAGAATGGATGAAAATTGTTTTTCTGCATGTTGAGAAAACAAGCTGGGAGTTCTTGGAAATTGCATTTTCAGGTATGATATAGACTTAGCATTTTAGTTTTATTATAGATGTTCAATGTTTTAAGATTTCTGTTTCTCAGGAATAGTATTCTGGCTGAAGATAGTTTATTGATTTACCCTAAAATGAGGGGAGACACAGGAGAAAATGGAAAAATGGGTTGGCTGAGCTAGCAGATATTTCTAAGGCCTTCTTGGAAATCTTTTAATGGCATATCCAAACCTTTATCTTGTTTTGGTTTTTCTCTTGTGTGTTTTATTGGTTTTTATGGCCAGGTTTTGGTAGCAGGAGGCTACAGGGGTGTCTTCTGCGAGAAGCTGCCAGAAGCTTCCTCCATGTCCAGCAGAGCTGATGTCAGCTGGCTCCAGGACAGAGACACTGCTGGCCAAGGCCAAGCCCAAGCCAATCAGGAATTGAGAGTAATTCCTCTATGACAACAGATTTAAGAAGGAAAAGAAAGTTACTTCACAGATGTAATTGCAGCCAGGGAAGAGTGGGGTAACAAAATGTGAGAGGAAAATCTGCAGATACCAAAGTAGGTGGAGAATGAGGGGCAGGAAGTGCTTCAGGCACTGGAGCTGGGGTTCCTCTGGGGCCTGTGGTGAGGGTTATGGAGAAGCAGCTGTGTCCCTGCAGGACCATGGGCAGGCAGAAATCCAGCAGCAGCCCGGGAGAAGGCCAGTCTGTTATCACAGAGGCCTTACCACCATTTATCCATTAAATCGGCCTGGCCTTGATCAGTGGCACTTCTATCTTTGGAGGTGCCAGGGATAGGCTCTCCTGGACATGGAGGAAGCTTCTGGCAGCTTCCCTCAGAAGGCACTCCTGTACTGCTCCTGCTACTAAAGCTTGGCCGTGCAAACCCAATACAGGGCCATTGGTTGGACCATTTTTACAGAAGAAAACAGGAAGTATTGACTTTCAAATGAAAACACTGCCTCTGATCCCAGAGAAAATAATTTCACTACCATAGAAAACTAATGTATAAATCAGAATTTGTATCTGAGCCAGATATTTTGGGTAGTTTTACATGGTGTTTTTTTCTTAGTGTATATAGCCTATGTGTAATGAATTTTGGAGTGTTTATAGTTTCCTCTAGATGAATTACTCTCTTTAAATGGAAATGCTTGAAGTTTTGGGGTTTTCTTCCTCCTCTTTCTCTCCTCCCCCCTGCTGTCACCTTAGCTGAGGGCACTATTTTAAAATAGCTCTGTGTATAAAAGCATCTGCCATTACTTTTAGTGTGCCTTATTTAGCTGAATAATATATGTCTGTACTCTGTTTCTTGTCATTTCTCAGTTTTTCTGGGGAAAATGAATTTTCTAACCTGTAGAAACAATTTTTTGATACTGGGTCCCGTATGTATTAGCCAGCAGCACTGAAAGGAATCTAAAATACACTGTCTAACAAGAAGTACACTTTTTAAAATTAGAATTTCTAAACCACAAACCTTGTTTACTAATCAGGCTTTTTGTTAGGGCAGTAACTTGATTAAAATAATAAAAACAATGTCTGCCATGCACTGTGTTATATATTAGCATCTGATTCAACTATGCTTAAAAATTCTTTGCCTTGGGGCTTATTTCAGGGATGTTGATGTCAAAAGCTCTTTCTTTGTGCCAATTTAGGGCCACAAACTGAATTCCTACTGTGTTAGGTGTCAGATGCTAATTGGCTGAAAATATGAGGCTCTCTTGTTTTCTCCATGCTAATTCTCATTAACAACAATATAAAGGTATAAAATAGGTGGCTAAAATCCTGCTGGGCTTTAGTATATAGACAACACTTTTAAAAAGTATTAAGCATTTTTATTTATTCTTTCATGCGTCAAAGAAAAGAAGGAATTTTTCCACTGAACTTCTTGAGCTCTCTTGATACGGCTAAACTTGCGTGCAAAAAAATCCTACACTCAAGACAAATGGAATTATCTGAAGAGCTGCAAATGTAATGTATGCCAGGTTTTTCTTAGTCTGGTGGGTGAGGTTTTGCAGCCCTTGGGAAGGTGGGTAGCCAGGCTGGCAGGATGCTGGGTGTATAGGAGAGAAGCATCAGTTAGCCAACTGCAGTGGTCATGTGAAGTTGTGGCATGAGAGTGAAGGGAGGTTACTGTGGGTCCGAGGTGCTGTAGCAAGATAGCAAGAGCCCGTGTCTTGCTTTTGAAAAGGAGCCAGGGATAAAAACATTTGAATACTGAATGTCAGAGCTCTGAATATTAATGTGATATTACAGTCATTTTTCAGAAGGTACTTGGAGGAAATGTTGCATTTTGTGTTCTGTATTGCATTAAATAAAAATTGTGTGGGAAGTATTAGTTGTGCTTAAAATCATTGGATATGTATCTAAATGTCATAATGTTACACAGAGTAGGAGAAAACTAATAGAATAATTATAATATTATATAATAATTATATTCTTCTTTCAAGTATAATAACTTTTTTGACATCTTGCATAAACAGATGAGATTAAAATAATGGTTTTCATCAGAAAGCATGTTTTCCTTTTTTTGCATATTTTTCCTAAAAATATTCTTACTGCAGATAATATTTCAAAGTAAAAGGTATTTTTTTATAATTTTTATTGTAACTGTTATTTTAGTGCTAACTTGCATGCTTAATTTCCTTGGGTGTAAATATATTATGTTAGATTTCCACTTAAGTCTTGGGTTTCATAAAGGAAACAAATGGTAATGTGATGTTTTTATGCCAATACTAATCAAATAAAACATATTAACGTCATTTTTCCTGCTTGTACCATTCCTGGCATGTACACAAAAGCTCTATAACATTAATTTATGCATGCTAGATATGTACATTTCAGTGCTTTTGAGAGTATTTCCTACTACTACCCTTGCATACAAATACACAGGCATAAACATAGAAATGCCCTTTGTTATAGTTTTGGGCTTTTAAAGTATCTAACTTTGGAGAAAAACTTCACCAGCATTTGTTTCTTCTGGATTTTAGAACCATTAAAACAATCACTTTTTTATTCTTCTTGATAAACTACTACCGCCTAACAATCCTTTACATGAATGCAGAGCTCATTAATGGGGTCAGGTTGGAAGTGTTGTTTATGATGACTTTAATGGAGATCTCATACTTTCACAGTGCCTGCATAAGCAAGTTAAAAAGAAATTGCCAAGAAAAATCAGAGGACTACTGAGTCAACTATTTGTTTTAAAGAGGCAGCATATTCTTAAGTGATTTCAGCAGTCTGTGTAAAGGACTGTGATGCTGCATGGTAACACAGTCTTAGAACACTCTTGGGTATTCCTGGTTTATGGACCTCCCTGCAGCTCTTAGCTGCTCTTTGCTGAAGGTTCTGTGCTCACTTAGTGTTTTACAAAGTGACTGAGCTGTGTTTGCTCAGCTAAGGGAAAGGTTTCTGTTTCTGCCTACCATCACTGACATGCACAGCCAGTAATTTCTGCTGGGATGGGCGTCGTAGACATCCTTTTCACTAAAATCCTTTCTTTAGGATTTTTTCCTTCTGGGAAGCTGAGGCCCCAGAAACAAGATGTAAACAATAGATTGTCTGCTGCTGTGGAATGCAACAGGTGGGTCTATGATTGGTCTCCTGTGGAAGTTTTGGTTCAGTGACCAGTCACAGCAGAGCTGGCTTGCGGAGTCTGTCAAGGCCAGCTTGTGTGTTATCATTCTTTACTTAGCTTAGCTTAGCAGCTTCAGGAAACTCTCCTTTGCTTTTTCTTTTTAGTATAGTATAGTATATGTATATATCATAAAATAATAAATCAAGCCTTCTGATCATGGAGCCCATCTCGTCTCTTCCTTCATCCCAAAAACCCTTGTGACCACCGTCACAGATGGGTGTGGCAGGTGACTCCTGTAACCCTAGTTTGGGACTCTTGAGGCTTGGCCTATGACATGTAAGCATCAGGGAGCAGTTTGGTGAATACAAATGTGGTCAGTTGTAGGTAAGAATGGCAACTTTATTTAGCTCATACCCTTTATCATGTCTAAATGTTGTAATCCATGTATATTGGTACATGTGAATAGAGGACAATCACATCACCACTTGGTCTAGCTGCTTTATATAAACACCAAAACCATCACAGTATCCACTATTGTTCTGCCCCTGCTATGTGGCAGAGAGTGTGGTTCCCAGGAACCATTGCTCACAGCCTGCACAGAGATGAAACCAAGAAAAACCCCCAACCCTAAAGCAATAAATCCCTAATTAACCACATGTTTCATGAAATATTAACACATTAATTCTCCTGCATTGTGCTTAATGTTACTAAATAAATTACCGTAACTGAATGAGTATTGAAGATGCTGTAATCTATGAAGTGCAAGGCATCACTGTTAGATGGCATTAGTGCAAATTAGAGCAAAAAGTAATTAATATATTTTTGTGGCCTCTTCTTGGCATGTACCCTGAACAATTGATGTGCAATTGATGATACAGGCTGGTTGCATTCATGGATGTAAAATGAAAACATTGATGTGCAAACTCTTGGACTAGTTGTTCTGCTGCAAATATCAAGGGAAAAACAAATATGTCACATCAATGATCTTTCTAACATGATCCTGACTTCCTCATCATTTGGGGGTGCCTAATGATTCTTTGCATCAGTAGATTTATATGAAACAAGTGACTTGATTAAAAAGACTTAATTTCACTTTTTAAACAGCAGAGCAACAATAATGACAAACCAAAGGAAGACATTTCTAGCCTTTTTTTTCCTTTTTAGAAGATATGCAAGCTGGTTTAATTTTTCTTGTTTTAATCAGTTTTCAGAAAACATATATTGAAATGCCAGTTACTTCTCAGACAAAATCCTAAACTATGTAGCAACTTCTCACAGGTTTATATTTAATTCATTAGCAATTATAGTGTAGTGTTCACCCTGGATCTGGAATGTTGACTACTTTCTCATATGCTATTACTTTCCTTTTTGGCCAGACACTAAGAAATATTCCAGAAACAATTTGCATTTCATCCCCTACTTTATCAGATTGTAAATGGATGCTTTTCTGTGATCTTATTAATTTTAGCAAATTACCAAAATTTTGATGCTTGTTTTATTCCCAGAATGCTCTTTCCATAGTCACAGGGGTTCTTACATGAAAAGTTAAGTGTAATACACCTTGTTTGTGTAAGGGTTAACAGAACTGTTCTTTCTCTTTGTTCCAGTATCTCTGCTACAGAGAAAGTGACTTGTTCCTTATTGAAAAGAAAAATAAATCCAGGAAATGGTGATGCAATGAAAGTATCATTTTGACCAGTGAAGAAGAGGGATGTTAGAATTTAGTATATATTAGATATATAGTTTTGATTTGAAATAATTAGTAATTTATGAATGGTTGTTAGCTATGTGCAGTATTGTCGGATTTTCATTGTCTTTGCAAAGATGATAGAGTTTTGTACTGATAAAATGAAAGTTTTAGAGAATGAATAGTGAGAACTCTAATTTTTGGTAGCTCTAAAGCTGGCAGAGGGCTCATTTGGGAATAAGGTCTGGACAGAATTTAAGGTGGCAAAAGTCTCCCCAGTAATGTGTTCATTAATGCATTTGTAAAGGAAAGTAGTCAGCCATTAATGTGGGAGTAGAGAGGAAAAAGAGAGACGGGTAGAAGTCTCAGGGTTAGGCTGGCTGACACTACTAACTGATGGTAAAGATGCTGAAATTCACAGGTTGTACAAGTGAAACCTGATTTGTAAATGTCTGTGTTCAGACATTAAATCCTTAAAGATGAGAAACCTTTGCTTTTTCACACAGAAAAAAAAAAAAAGAGGATATAGCAGAGGAAAATTTTTAAAGTTTTATATCTCTTTTCCATTTACTGGAATGAAAGACAGAATATGAGTGGCTGGAAACAATTCAGGCTGGTGAGATACCTGATTTTACATAAATTTATACTGTCACAAGTGGTTAAAACTCTTCATTTTCAGACATTCAGCTTGACTTAAATAGAGTAGTGGAAAGAGGTGCTACTGTTAGACTGGAAGTACTTACTGGAGGCAGATAGACGGTGGCCAAGTGCAATTGCGTTATAACTCTAAGAGTAAAACATGACTTTGTCCTACCCCCACAGTAGTCAAAAATTTTGGGACACAAAGTATCTGGAATTAGATGGCTCGAAACTGAATAATAAATTCAATGTAAAGGCTGGGAGCCAGATATGGAAAGGGAAATGTGAGGTTATTCAGAAAAATGTGTAGTGCATAAGTTCAGGGTCATACTCTTAGAATTGTGAGACCATGCATTAGCACAGCTTTATAAAACTAACTGTCACCTGAATACAGCACCAAGCCTCTACAGCTGGAGGTTAGAAATAAATATGGAGTAAAAAGTTCATTATTATTCTCTTTTATGCTGCATAATTTTCGAAGAGCTGCTGCAAACAAAGGAGTTATTAAGGCTTCGCAAGAAATGGTGTAAGCATTTATGATTATTTTAGTCTCCCATGGTGTGCTAGAGCCTTCCACTACATTAAGAAAAGGAATTCTAGCCATGGTTACTTAATTTTAAAATGAGACTCACTTCATTCTGTTAATCTTATTTCCTTAGCCCAACCTTTTGTTTTATTTAGGGCTGTGATTTAAAAGACTCTGGACAGCAAACAGGGCCCATTTATTGTTGTCAGATTTATTATTGAAGAGAAAACACGGGAGAGATATTTTTGAAGCTCTTTGAAAGGCTAAAGGTTACCAAAGCAAGCAATTTTATTACAAAACTGATGAGACAGGACTACTAACATTTTCCTTTTTGATATGGTCAGCATTAGGAGCAGAAAACCATCCATTTTAGTGAAGTAATTTCCTGAAGTGCACAGTTTATTGAACTCACAACGTTTAACATCACCAGCTGACCTTTCTGTTAGTGTCTTGAGGAAACTTTTAGGGAATATGAGAGGTTGCTGTTCTGATTTACACATAAAAGCTTGTCTGTGCTAATCTATGGAGTTACAGCCTGGAAAGCTGAAAAGCTGGACTGCCTGAAAAGGGAAGGCATGCTTACCTCTTTGGCCTGCTGTGCAGGGCTGTTGAATAAATGGGGTATGTTTGCATAGGCAACAGAAGAACCAAGAATTGTTTGAGTCCAGGTCCCCTTTAATCCAAGGTTTAGAGTAATTTTTGGTTTAAATCCAGAAAGATAGGAGTTTGAATCTTGGTACCCTACCTGCTTGAGAAAAAAAATCTGTACATGTGTATATAGAATAAAAGTATGACAAAGATAGGCTTTGTCACAGTTCCTCCATTTTTTTAGAAAAATACTGTTTTTTCCTTAATATAGACACAATATAGTGTTTCTGGGTGTGAGTCCTGAGATGTATCTGGAGGGGAAAGAGTTATCCTGTGTATGTGTGTGTTTTGATTTTGGGGGTTGGTTGGTTGGTCGGTCGGTTGGTTGGGTTTTTTAAGGGGTCTGAATTTCATCAGTTCTGGTGGACGCTTAAGCAGCAAGTCATTCTTCTTTCTGTTTTGTGATAGTACCTAAACTCTTCTATGCAGTGAGATCACATGCTTTCCTTTGGCTTGTGAATATTGCTGAGTGGGGTAGAATCTAAATATTAGGCCTTGTATTGGCCCGAGCCAATAGCTAAATTGGCCTTCAAGTGCCTTTGGTCTTGAAACTTGATCATTCAGGGAAGCAGAACATGAAGATATAAGAAAACATATGAAAGAGATTATGCTGCTTGGCTGGCTCTGGAAGATGACCACAAAGATAATCAGGGGCCTGGAGCACCTCCTGAATGAGGACAGGCTGGGAGAGCTGGGGTTGTTCAGCCTGGACAAGAGCAGGCTGCAGAGAGATCTTAGAGCAGCCTTCCAGCACCTAAAGAGGGCTTGCCAGAGAGCTGGGGCAGACTTACAGGGGCTTGCAGTGACAGGACAAGGGAGAATGGTTGTAAACTGAAAGAGAGTAGGTTTAGGTTGGATAATAGGAAGAAATTCTTTACTCTGAGGGTGGTGAGGCACTGAAATGACCAGTTATGGATGCTGCATCCTTAGAAGTGCTTAAGGTCATGTTGGATGGGGCTTTGATCTACTGGCAGGTGTCCCTGTCCATGGCAGGAGGATTGGAGCTAGATTGTCTTTAAGGTCACTTCTATTACAATCTGTTCTATCACAGAAAACTGGAAAGTAAAATTGTTAATTGTATGTCCTGAACTGGGCCTTTGTTTTCACTGGTGAAGTCAAAAACTCTGCAATTAAGGTTTGATGAAGGCAAAGTCACACATGAACACTCCAAGTGACCTGCCATAGATGAGGAGTGTCTCATCTTGAGGTCAGGCTCAGCATAGTGCTGCGAGTAAATTAATAAAAAAAAACTTCTTTCTTTTCTTAGTTCCCCCCACACCTCCCCCAAGAAAATTTGAATTTGCAGCTAATAAGGATGTCATTAAAAACCATCAAGAATAATCTTTTATGAGAACAAAAGATTTTATATTACAGTATTGCTGTCCTCCCTCCTGGCCTTTTTTTTTAGACTTGAAATACTGTCTTTTGGACTCTAGCATGCTGTTTTACAAGTAAGCATGCACTGCCTGTTAAGTACAGGGCTCTTGAGCAATTTGTTCTCAACAAATTTTTCCATTGTTTTTGCGCAGCATTTCAAGGCTTATCTATCTTTGCATTTGTTTTAATTTTGTTTAATTACACTTGGGAGGCAACTAATGTCAAATAATAATTAAGAAATCTTATTCAAAAGAGGAAGGTTCAGAATTACAAAGAGATGGAAGGAAGAAAAATGTAAGTGGAAGACATCTAATTTCACAGTCGTGGTCTATTAAACTTTGCAGTGCAAACAGAAGTGTTCCCAAAATAATAACTCTGCTCATGTCATTGCACGGTATGTTTTCTACACATACCAGCCTTAGATTACTTTGATATTTGCCCAACAAGTCTTCCAATTTATCTTCAATAATATCTGAATTATTTAATGCTTAATTTTTTTTCTTTGAGGAAGAACTTAAGAGTGAGAACTTAAGAATATCTTGGCAGCATGACCCTGACCACCAACATATAAATAATGTAAGCTGCTGTATGCTTTGAGAGAGATGATTGCTTCTGTAAAGATATTTGGATAAATGTGTTTGCTGTTTGATCCTCATCCACACAAAAACTTATAATCCAATGAACAGCCAAATAAAGAAAAATAATAAATTTTTGCAAGAACTATTGATACCTACAATATTTGTTTTGAAAAAGTAGTGAATAAAGGATATATATTAGTGAGCAAAATATTGATTAATAAATCTCTCATTTCTAAGGGCTGAAAAACTATGGGTGTTACACTTATTGTTTCTGAGATGATGGTCATTTGTATTTTAGTAACAAAGAATAGTATGACAAATACAAAGACAGTAGGTGATAAATCATGAGACAGGATGATTCAGGTAGCAGCTGTGAAAAAATGCTTAATTTACAGAATAAAATTTAATTTATTTTAAATAGAAGTAGTATATCTGAAGCTGAATACTTTTGTGTGAAAGGTGTTCCTCTTCTAAATTACTAGGGCAAAGAATGTCAGGGTCTTCAGCCACAGCATATTTTAGTGACCTAATTGTGAGGAAAGTTCAGGGCACTTCTTATGTGACATTCCTACTTGAGGAAAATGGATTTTATATACTGGATCCCTTAATTACGGATGCAAAATTCTGAAAAAAAACCATATAATTGGTTTATGTGTTCATTGCCTCGGAAGTGGCATGACCTAGATATGTAGAAGTCAAGCCACTGAGCTCCATTTGCAGATCTCCAATGATCTGATTTGTGACCTTGTCTTGCCTTGGCTTCCTTTTTGATTTGTGCTTCTTTCTGCTTTATTTAGGGGTTACTCTCCCATGCAGTTGCTGTCCTCTGTTCTCATCAATAGTTTCTATCTAAACTGTTCTTTAAAGCCAGCTAAATCCATCATTCAGGTGAAACATTGTCTCTTTCAAACTCCTCCAAAAGCCATTTCAGGTTTGCTTGGAAGATCCATTCTCATGTATTCTTTGGGTTACATAGCCAGATCTTCCAGGTTATGTGCATTGCACATGAGAAACTGACTTGTGTGGGCTCACACAGAAGACAAGAGAACTTAGAACTAAATTAGCAAAACCTCGGGGGCATGGGCACTTTGAAAGTCACTATTACAAAATGATGCACACCCAACTGTAGTGCCCACTGTAGGATCTTGTGGTACCAATGCATTACAAATAGTGAAAATGAGGCATTTCAAATGTCAGGGGCTTTGATGTATACACGGAATGTACCTATTTATTTTGTCGGTGGTCCTGCCTTGTAAGTTCAATGAAAAATGATTTTCATAATTAATCAGGTTTAGGGTTCATGTTGGACATTCATATACAACCAATACCTTTGGTATGACCAATTAGAATTCCTGCTGAGACATCATGGTCCTTTTCTGCAGCAGAGAGAACTCTAATTCAGAGCATTAAATGTCTGTGTGTTAAAGAGATGTAATATGAAGCTCGCTGTATGCTCTCATCTATATTGTATTACCTAAAACCTAGAATTTAATGAGGAGATCAAAGCCCTTTTCATCTGATAGTCTTAATGTGAAGTTTTAAACTGCTGCACTCAGAGTGTGTTTCACAAAATGTCAATGAAGACAAAAGAACTTCTGTTGCAGAATATAAGTAGCCCATTGTGTGTGTTTGTGATTGGGTTTTTTTTAGAAAACAAGCTATGAATAACTCTTTGACATTATTACATGAAGCCTGGTTTATTGTGATACCTGAAGTATTGGAAAATCTGGAATTAATGGACAGAACTTTGGTGTTTTTTGAATTGGTGGCTGTTTTGGACAAAGAGCAGCAAGACTTTCTCTGAGGTCCTTGATGCTCATGCTCATTTCTTCCTAAGATTGCTGATACAGCATCTGGTGCCTTGTTCAGTTAGTCGGTGGCTCATGTGCTTGCTGACAAAAGAGAAGGCTGAGGAGACCACCCTCTGTTCTTCAGTCTCTGCTGTGAGATTCATCTTCCTTGAGTGTATTCTTCCACATCACTGGACACTCTGTCACAGCCGGAAAAAAAATCATCACAACAGCTGAGAACAGACTCATATTTATTGCATGAATATGATTTAAAATTTTAACAAGAAAATGTATGGATTATTATACTTAATCCCTGAGACCTGGTCTTGTTCTGAGGAGCTGAGAATCTCCTCAAATGTGCTGGGCAGCATTTTGGTAGCATTTCTATCCGATCCATTTATGGTGCAGGAAGGCTTCCTGCTTCTTGAGTCCAGTAATGTGTTTTTTTCTTGCCAGCTCAGAAGTATCATCTGAGATCTTCTAGGATGTCTATATGTAGCTGGTAAATGTGACATAGGACCTGTAGGAGAGCTGTTGACTTCAGGAGCTGACAGGGGAGGTTGTCTAAGGTACCCAGATGAATTTCAGATGGCATTTCATGCATGTGTAAGGTAAATGACTTGAGCCCTAATTGCCTTGTGTTTCACAGGGATTCTGAGGTTTATGAAGATGCAGAAAATGCCTCTGATGGCTAGATATATCAAACAAATTTCTAAAAGCGCAACAATCTTGCAAAGAATGTATCTTGTGCTCATGTGAATTCTTTAGTTAAATTATATTTTCTATACAGGAGAGCATTTGAGAACATCCACTTAATTAATCATGTATCTTTCTTTTGTCTGTACTGATTGTGAAATAAAGGTAGTAGGTCTCAAGAATCTCAGTCTGTGATGTTGGCCTCTAACCTGGATTTGTTATTCAGATAAAATTGGTCTTATATTGAATTTTATATTTATTTTGTGTCCACAGCCACAGATTTCTTAAGCAGTAAACTTTGCTGATAATTACAGCAATATCTGTCCCAGTCTTCATTCTTTTTGCTTCCAATACAATTGATATTTTAATTATGATTTAGGTATTGCATATTTAGTGTTGTAATATGAATTTACCAAATAAGAAACAGAACATGTTTTTGTTTACTAGCTTCCTGTGTTTGGAATTTGCAAACAGGCAAAGCTTTTGAATCTTACTAAGTTAGACTTTGATTCTTATTCTTTTTTTCTGAAGTAGAATTATTATTTACTCAAATTCTCATTATAATTCCATTTACTGACATTTACCAAAAGTACTTTAGCAAAATCTCTAAAACACTGAAGATTTCAAATTAGTAATGAAGCATGAGAATGTAAAAATAACTGACCTGATTTACTTGTATGACAAAAACTAATTTCATGGTGATACTGACTTTTAATCAGAGGAATATGCTCAAAGTGATTTGATTTGGCCTTTGTATTAAAAGTAATGGTGAAACTTTGAACAGTCACTAGATAATTTATAGTATACCTTTCTGAAGTATTAGTTAATATTTGCTCACTTACACACAAAAAGAACAGTGATGCATATTTAGTTATACATTATTTGCTCACTTTAACACACAAAAAGAACAGTGATGCATATTTAGTTATACATACAGTAGTAATATTTAAAAAAATTGCTGTGGGAACAGTGACCACCACAATGGCTAGCAAAGTCTGATTTGTTCTTCAATCACTTGTTAATAATGTAAAAAATTAAAAAAAGTTACAGTTATTTCAGACCTCTCTTTGTGCTCCCCAAGAACAAATTGACTTAAAAAGATATTTTTCTGGATTTTGGGTAGTTTTTTTTTTTTCCGGTGAAAAAATGGAGAGCTGTATTATGGTATATTTGACAACTAACTGGATAAAATTATTTAAGACTGTGGTTTTACTTTTTTGTTTCACTCATTATCATTGCTTGATAATTTAAAAAAACCTGATTTAAAATAGTAAAGATTTTTCTGGTATTTTTGTCACAGTATTAGGAATATAACTCATTGAGCCATGCAGAAGAAACATATTCTTAAATAAGGCAGAATGAGTATTGTGTTTCATTTATTTGAATAAATGCATTATGTCTTCTGAGATGTACCTATAAGGAGAATTTCATGTCTGGGGGTTGATGTTCCTCTCTAATGAAAACTGCAAATACTATTTTTCACAATGGAAGCAGTACTCTTGCTGTGGTAAAGCTCCACAATGTCCACCTGATCCTAGGCTAATTACATGTACAATTCATAACTTAAAAGTGGGAATAAATTTCCATTATAAATTCAGGATATAAGCAGGCAGGATTCCACTGGAGAGCAAGGTACTCGAAGTATGCATTTTGAAATCAAGATTACTTACTTGTTCATTGTCTTTGCTTATGTTTTTAAATTTTAGTTCCACTTTAGGTAATTAATTAAAGTTAAAGCTTAAAAAAAGATAATGAGAAAGTGACACTGCCAATGTTTTCTTCTACTTGCACGCAAAAAAACCTTTGACAAGTTAGAATAAAATCCAGAGGTCCCTAAAAACTTTTAAATTTCCTTTATTAAATCATTCATCCTTTGAATTCAATGACTGCTTTTTGCAATGATCTGTGTAAAGTGTGAATGAAGACTGTAGGCTTTGAACCCCTGCATGCTTGAAGTTCATCATTTGGCTTGCTACTGATTCTTTAGCAGCCCCAAAAGCCATGCTGGTCTTACTGTTGTTATTGAGAGTTTATAACACAGCTGATCAGTTTTGCATCTAGACAGATTTTGTTTATAAACATATGCAGATATTATTATGTAAATTTATTTTCTTCAATTGGCTGGGGACAATTTGATCCCTTTATGGTAATCTCAGCTATCTGGTTAGATGTAGTTTTAAATCCAGCATGGGAAAAGCACAAGAGTGGATTTGCACAGCCTATACTGCTGATTTTGTTTTCAAGCACCAGAGGTTGGCAACTGGTGCTACAGAAGCTGCTGCAGAGGCAAAAAACTCTGTGAGGGAGTCTATGGTCAATCTCAGAGTCATGCCACTGCAGCATTTTCTTCTCAAGCAGGCATTCACTTTTTTTCACTCTACAGAAAAAGGCAACAGCCTAGATTTAAGGGTCCCTTGGGCTGGACAGGTTTATAGACTGCTACCAAAGATCATCTTGTCCACATCTGTATGCAGAAGCCACTGTGACAGCAGGGAGAAGTTCCACTGCTGGGCTGCAGTGGTGCTTCAGTCACAGCCACTGCCCTGTGAAGACAGATTTCTTCCTGTATAAAATTATTACACCATTAAATTGTTTAAAATGGACTAAGGAGTTCTCGGAGAGATCAGCAACCATGTATTAAATGTCCTTGGAAGGACAAATATTAGATTTAAGCCTTTTTCCACAGGTATTTTCCTTTTAATACATAGGTTGTCTATAAAGGTCTACGTTCTTTCAAATCATGCTTGCAGTACCTCAAGTTAACATCTGATTAAAGTTATTAATTATAAAGTTCACTGTAGAAAGAGTGTTGATGAAATTCATTGGCAAATGGTTGAGAAATACCACTGAAGTTATTCCAGTCACTGCTCTTTCCAGTACTATTTCTTGTCTGAAAATCCTTGTCTAAGCCACATGCTAAAGAATGGATTTCAGGATCACATCTGACACATTAGCATTCAGAGTGCTGTCTCAAGTCACGTATTTTAGGTGTCTGTATTAGGCATAGATGGGTGTGAACAATAAATTATTCTATTAATTTATTATTCCTGATGACTAGTCAATTATTTTAATGATGTTTACTGTCCTAGTCATGTGTTACTTGAAAGTGATTGGAAGCAAATTGCTGTCAAAAAGCCTTTGCAGCTGCAAAAAATTACACTTCTACTTTTATTGTATTCCCTTTACTCCTGAATACAATACACTATTTCTCTCTCTCCACTCAATGCAGCCATCTGTCACTCACACACCCACAGACAATTACAATGCATTTGCATCATATCCCAGCTGCCTCTGATAGACTTGTTTTGTCATGCACTGCATGCAGGATAATCTCTCAATATCCATTTCACACTGGAAGCTGTTCTTTCATTGGTCACACTCTTTTTCACATAAATGTTCTATGATGTTCTGGTCAAGATTCCAGTGTGTCTTAATCTAAGATTTTTCATAATCTCTGTAATACAGGGCTGCTAAAATTACCATCTCACTTATACTTCAATTATTTTGTTTTAAAAGTGAATTAGAAATAGTTTGGTTTGCTTTGTAGAGCTTCTAACATGTCAAATCAATAATTTATTTTGTAAAGAACATACTTTGTTAGTAACGCAATTAGACTGTAGAGGACCAGATCTAAGCGTGTTTTGTCTCAAATATTCTGACTGTTGTGATAGGAAAGGTGTGAGTGGAAGAGAGGGTCCAGTGTAGGTGGGGCATCACAGTTAGCTTCAAAAATGCTAAACGTATTAGTGTATGTTCTTTTTTTTCTCTCCCCTAATTTAGAGTAATTGTGTTTCTTTGATCCTCTTCCTTTCTCACAGATAGTTCTTACCACTCTTGATTCAACTTCAGGCTATGAACATCAGTGAAGTCAGTAAATAATGACTTTAGAATCAGTGGAACTTAAATCATATGGTCTTTATTGTCAGGAAACATGTAAGTGAATTAGGGTAACATCCAATTAACACAGTCTTTTGCAGGTTTAATGAGCAATGATAAATTTAAATCCTTTTTTCGCACTTTCAAAGTATGTGAAATTACAACTGAAAGAGCTAGCAAGAGATTGTTGCTCCATTGATTAATAATAAATTATTTTAAATATATTTTGACAGGGATAAGAGGCATCATCTTTGAAGATACTCATAGGTTAGTTATTTGATTAGGTGTCTCATCATAGAATGCAATAAAAATTAATTCCTGCAGCATATGGAGTTACATGATAACATGAGTCATTCTGTTCCCTTATTTGTTTCTTTGAGGCCTAAATGCTTAGTTTGTACAGCCTATATGACTGACCACGTGTCTTTCCTTGATTTCCAGTTGTCATTACCTATTAATAACTCTGAGAAAAGATGTTTCTGGTTTTGTAGAGCAAAATAGATTTTTCAAAGTAATTAATTACTGTTTTAATTAGCAAGTAATGCCTCTGCTTAACTCATAATTTATTCTCTTACTAAAGATAGGTAAGATGTTTTGTGTGGTTTTTTATTTTGGGTTTTTTAAGGGAGAAAAGTTTAAAGTTATTAAAAAATAACAACAGTTATGGAATATAATGCATTTGATTATTTTGGTTCCAGTTTGAGTAGACAAGCTGTTTGTGACTGGAGTTTGATAGGATGCCTTTTGTTTTCTTTGAACTTTTCCAATCAAGAGCAGCAGAAATACTTTTTATTGTTCTATAAGTTGTCTTTCTGGTGAAAGTATTTATGCTTTGTGCTTTTTGTGTTTTCCTGGCATCCTTCTATAAAGCCAGTCATTTCTCACATTAAGATACACCAAGTGTAGGAGCAGGTTGGTCCATCTCATTATGACAAATAAAAAAACCTACTTAAACTACTTACAGGACAGATTCAATCTTTAAATACTTTCAGTGAGTTCTGTGGAGCCTAATTGCCTTATTCCTTAGTATGATTTTATTAGCTCTAGGTGTTATGATTGTTTATAAATAATATCAGGGTTAAGGTCATCAGAGTTTCTAGGAATACCTCTGGGATGCTGATTTGAGGAATTTTTCACTAATCAAATAAAGAAACTAATCCAAAGATTTTTTCAAAAATTAAACCCAAAACTGGAAAAAAAAAATTGCCTGAAATAGTGCTTCAGTTCACTGTGTCTTCTTTTGAACAAAAGTTCATGTACAATGTGTATATTGATTATATTCGTGGTTATGATAATCTTTATGATTGTGCTTCATAATTATTTTTTCCTCATGTATCTCAAGAGAATGGTGTGAAATGCAGTCGATTAAAGCTTGAAAAAAACAGAATTTTTGTTTGAAGGGTAGAGGTATGGAGAATATAATGAAGATTCACCTAGTTGTAATTTCCATGTTTGAATACTAACAGCTTTAACCGAACATAATCAAAAAGTAACTGTCTTATCTTGGAGAATGAAAATGAAAAGGAATGGTGGGTTTAACTGCTATAAAAGCCCCTAGAAGCCTTTTGGAAACTCCTCATGAAAGGTGTTTTCCACCTGTAGGAGAAGCTTATGAGACCTTAATGGAACGCTGCAGATCTACACTTTGAATGTAAGCTCAAAGATGATGGCCCTTTGTTTCAAGGGGAATGCCCAGAAAGCATTCACGAGTATGGCTGGAAAAATTATTATTCTTCCACTCTGTGTAATTATGTGATCATTGTGCTCTACCCAATTATTTCCACTCTACCCCAAATCACTGATGTTCCTCGTGAGACTCACATCAGAAACTGCAAAGCAGGATCCCTTCCATCTAAAATATTGTAGCACTTCTTTCAGTTGACTCTTTGTAAGTGGAGTTCTTCTTGACATAAGTAAGCCTCCCAAATTGCATCAATTTACATAGTCATTGTTCTTATCTGAACTTTTGTGTGCTTAATGCCACTTGAGGGACCACCCACAAACCATTTATCATGACCCCAGGAAGACTCTTATACTTCCACCTTCAGGGTTTGAGACATACTCTTTTCCTCATTATTTTAATGGGAAACAGTCATTGCACACACTAGCAGCACTCTTATTTATTCTCTTAGTTATCTCATGTTTAGATAGCTGAAGTAGAGTAGAAAGAAAATAGATGAGAATGAATTCATTTCATTTTCTGCAATCCTATTTGAGAAAATGAAATATCTTTTTCTTTCCCTTAATTTCCTATGAAATGTTTCAACAAATAACTCATAGTCTTTGCTGTTAAGAATTATGAAGCTAGACTTGAAGAATGAAACATTTAGTTTACACATCCATATCTTGTTCATTGACACTTTGCTAAATTATAGAAAATGCTTGAACTTCTTTAAAGTTTTTCTTGTGCGTGGTTAGGAAATTTGAAAATAAACCCATAAAAATATTTCAAAGCCTTTTGTTTTATCTACAATAGCCCAACAAAATAGTGCTAATATTTTTCTTCAAAATAGTTCATGTTTCCTTTGGTTTTTTCCCATTTTCAATAGATTTGTCGCAAATGTTATATTTATATTCTTTTTATGTTAATTTTGGCATTCTGTTGCAGGCTTCCTGTGCTAATACATACTCAACAGTTTACACAAATCCCTTAATTTTTATAATTCTGCACTTTTGCCAAAATTGTTTCTTCTATGATGAGTTGGCTTAATTTCCTTAGGAAGTACCATAAGGCTTCATATCCTTTTAAGAGAGAAGACCACTTTATTGTTGTTGCTTTTTATTATTGTGCTTAATCCAACATTTCAGACTAAAGCTCATATTGCATCATTGATTGCAAAGCTAAAAGCTTCTCTGAAATCACTATCACTAAGTAGCTAAAACCCTGAGCCGTGGATCACTTGGAGAATTAAGACTTTGAACTGGGAATAGAAAAGCACTGAGAATCCATGGAAAGACTAGCACTTGGGGAATACACTTGCAGTCACTTGGCTCAATGACGCAGCAGGCAGCTGGATGAAATGCAGGCAGAGGATCCTGATTACTATTTCCACAATATGTCCCTAAATAAAGTGAACTACGGCAATGCTATCTGAATAGGGTGATTGTATGGTTCATTGTGGTGATCTTAGCAGGACAGAATGCATGAAAGACATTGGGGAGCTGCTGCAACAGATTTATTTTATCAATACTTTAAAGTTTGCTTTGCTTTAGCAATTATTTCAGCAGAACAGACGTGAAGAGTGAAGACAGGGAGAGCTAAATAAGGATGATGCTCCGTCAGGGATTTTTTATTTCCCGTTGCCCACTGTCTCCTCATTTTTTCACCTGCTTTAGTC
The DNA here is from genome assembly GCF_901933205.1 of Camarhynchus parvulus. Classification (NCBI taxonomy): domain Eukaryota; kingdom Metazoa; phylum Chordata; class Aves; order Passeriformes; family Thraupidae; genus Camarhynchus; species Camarhynchus parvulus. The sequence goes on along the minus strand of NC_044574.1, from coordinate 37,356,507 downwards.
AAAGCTATGTGTATTTCATCTAGCAACAGAGTGCTTTTCAACTTTGTATGCTCACAGGGAAAGTGGAGCTAGTAGTGTGTAACTCAGAAGTCCAGCCACAGACAGCTCAATTTGATTGCATTTGGGAATTTTCCAGTATCTTAACTATTCTTTGTTTCTTGGAGTGAATGGCCTGAGAAAAGGAAGCATTTCTAGGTATGTTTTATACTATGCACAATCGAAAAATTCATCTGTAAAACTCAGTAAAGCAGAATTCCTTAAATAGTTGGTGCTGGAAATTTTAAAATATGATGCTGTTTTTACATCAGCATTATGACAGTTCTGGGAGAAATGTGACAGCATTCAGTTTCACAGCAGGGCTATTTAATAGGACTGGGTCTTCGACTGATGTTGTCAGAGGAATTATAAATTTATCAAAACCTGTGAGCATCATATTTTTTTCCTACAGCAGTTGTTTCATGACCACATTGGATAGACCGGTCTCTCCATTAGTTCATCACTAAATGGCAGAGGCTGGATAGTGCAGGGCTCTGTTCCCTGCCCAGGCACGATTTTCATCATAGAAAGTAAGGCTTCAGTGCTCTTGAGCTTCATTAAAGATAGTGCATCAGTCTATAATCCTTTTATCTGATGAGCTTTAAGAGGTTACTCGGTTTTCTGCTTCATGAGGGCCCATTAGATAGATAATAAACCTTGCCCTGCCACTAACCAGCAAAATTATAGACCAATAACACCCTAAAATCTCCAGTCAGACAAATTTCAGACACTTATTTCCTGAAGATTAAAGATTGACTGTAATCCAAGAGGCTAAATTAGAGGATGGGTGTATAATAGTCGTCAATAGTTGAGGAACAGCTATATATGCTGCACCTGTGAAATTTTTTACTTCTAATACTGTTTTTTATCTTTTCTCTCCTTCCTTCATGTTTTTTGTCCCAGGTATAAACCACCCAAATACTCAATCTTTGTAAAACTTTCCTTCCAGGAGAGCATTCATAGCCAAAAAAAAGGGCAGATGACTACGGGAAAATGCAAATCCTTCCTTCTCATTTTCTTTTTGTCCTGGTTAGCTGAAGCAAGTCTTTGTAAGAATCCCTTCTCTATTGTATTTATGGTGGTTTTTTATGCTGGCCTTATGAGAAGTAGTAAATTTACAAGTTTGGAACTTGTGAACAAAACTGTTGCTCTCAACAATCGTGTGCTCAAAAGGAAGCTGGGATGTAAGCCATTCCTGTGCAAATAGGGAAATACATTAACTGATTTATCAAGGGATAATTTGAAATATTTATTTAAAAGAAGACATGAATGAATATGAATGTGACAGCTGTTGAAATTTTTGTACCATATGTATATTGTAATTGTGGCCTAAAAAACCCCAAACAACAAACCCAAAAACCTCACTAAACCTTTCGTAAAACCTTGCACAGCTTGAGGCCTTTTTCTAGAAATATTCCTGGATGTTTGTTGGGTTTTTTTTCTATATGTAATTTTCCAAGGTTATTGTGTATGCTTCAGAAGCAGTAGGATTTGTACATAATGAGGGCACCTTTTTAGAGATGAAATATGAATACTCAACTTCCCAAGCTATTTGCTTTTTTGGTTACTGAAAAATTAAGCTAGAAAGTACAAAATATATGCATTGAAGTCAGAATCATATATATCTAAGAGGCAAGTATAGTCATGGAGTGTATATACTGGAATTTATTGGACTGTATGCATAGTATCCTTGGTATTTCTATTAACAATGACTGTTCAAACTCCTGAAAAATTACAAAATTGGGCTCTGGTTATATCATGTAAATTATAAGCACCAGATTGTTTGAATTTAACCTTTCTTGTTGACTTTCATCTAATTTTGAACACTGGGAAATATAACTAAAGCTAAATGCCTGGAGATCATAATATTTTTAGATCCCAATCATCTTGCCAAGTAAGAGAGTTTTGAACGACCTTCTGAAGAACACATGAGAAAATTGCCTACTATAGATAACACAGTAACTGCGACCAAGGACAGAAAGGACATATAATTCTTTATAGTGAACTTTTTACTGGCTAGTGACAATCTATTACCAGCAGTTTGAGGCTGAAATGAATATCAGACAGTTTCAGCAAAAAACTCCATCTTTCACATCTAAGGAAACGACGCACCTTTTGATTAGTACTGCATCAGGCTGTTCACCAGAGGTTCAAACGCTTGCAAACAAGTCTCTTTAGATAAGGATGAGTGAACTGGCCTTTTTGACGGTTCAGTTCAGCCTGCAGTTCAAGTAATTCATTTTATTCTAGGACAGAAACAGTTTCCTGGAGTCTTTTAATAGAAGATAGAATCCCATCTCTACCCTTTTCATTTACTTTTTTATCAGCTAACTCAACCTGTTTGGACTAAAAAGCTTATCTTTTATCTGTGTGAAGGCACTGCTGTGTTTACTGGGCAACTCAGTCATATTTTGCTATGAACATTTATTAAAATATGTAGCATAAAAAAAAGAAGATAATATTGAGACATGACCGAGGTGAATCCAAATAAACACCTCTAAATCACTGGAGATGATCTATAGGGCCAATTCCATGTTTTTCACAAAAGCTTCATACATTTTATTTTCAACTTCTCTACAGTCTGGTCCTTAGGAAGCAGTTTAGTGAAAAAACTACATTTCAGCTCTGCTGTTGCAGTTTGACTGATGTTTCTTCCAGTAACTTATGACTTGGTGAGAAACAGAGTATTTGGTAGAAATTTTTAGAAATCCTCTAAAAAATAGCTCAATTCTCCTTGGCAAACCTTGAATCAGAGATAAGATTTGAGAAGCCTGTCCAGCCTGAGGTATTCTGAAGGAAAGGTTGTGAAATATTTCATAGCTATATACAACAGATAAAACGTTGTGCAGCATAATCCAGAATATAGAAATACAGTTATTAAGAGGCACTGTACTTGAGTCACATATTAAAATGATCAATATTTATGTGCTAGATAAAATTCAAATGAGAAAAGTTAGACAATCTATCTCAGCAAGGTCCAGAGTATTATTATGGCTATTCATCTCAGTTCATATGTTAGAAAGAAAAGTTATAATTCCTTGAAAATACCCTTTTTTGTATGAGTAAGATTGGCTTATGTAGTTTCCTGTAATTGATAGAATTTCATCATCTTTTGTCTACTATACCTACTCCTGGGGGGCAGTCAGGAGAGAAATATAAATCTCTCTCTAATCTTAGTCTTTCTCTCTGGAATACATTATCTGAGCATGAGCAACTATGGAATGGCATCTTAGCAATGTTAAGTCTGCTTTTATTTTCACTGCTTGTCACTTTGATGGAAACAGGAAAATATGTATTTTAATCTAAAGGCAACACAGACTAGGAAGATGTTTAGATCCTCTCTCTTCCATATTTTGTCAGCAGAACTTTTAAAAGTGGCAAGTTTTCACAGTTAATTACCACAGACAAAGGCTTAAGCAAAAATAAGTTCTTATTTGTCAACAGTGTTTTTGTGAAAATATGATTTACCAAAGAACACCTTGTAGTTCCTTACCGGATACAGAAACCTACATGTAGAGTGGTATGCCAGGAGCCTTTGGGGTCTTATTCTTGTGCCACAGTGTTGCACACTATTAGCAAAAGTGGCTTAAAATCTTTTCTAATGTAGACTCCATCTTAGTAGAAAGACCATGTTAGGTACCAGCTGACATTGCTACCTATGCGATTATAATTGAGTATTAATATAAATAAGGCAACGTGTAACTATTCAAAGGCAGGTAGAGATAAGGGGAATACCACTAGTACATAATTATCAGTTTGCCACAAAAATTGCTCTGTGGATGACAGAAACATGGAGGCTATTCTGCCCTGTTTTGTTCTTATTATAAGATATTGGTTTAATGTAAATCCCATAGTACATTCATCCTTCTAGTAATTCATAAAGCACAGCAACATGAGCACGTATTTCTTTTTACAGTCTCTGGTGTAAGTCATTGCAGTCTGTTCTTTAAGGTCCACTTATATTTGATAAATTATTTTTTAGAGTGTATTTATGTCTTGGGTGATCAGCCAGGGAGATCCACTAGTAGCTTTCAGATCATCAGCTTTGGAGAATGGTGCCATCCTATTTCCATTTTTTTGACAAATGCTAAAATCAGCTTAACACATAGCTGCTGTCAGGGATGGATAAGTAACTCTAATTTCTTCTGTCTGAATATTTTTTCTTTCTATCCAAGGCGCAATAGAAGGACTACTTCACATTTAGAAAGACTAATTTTCCTGCTGAAATCCAAAGGATACTGAATTAACACTACCAGTTTATCAGTCATGGTATTTTGTTTTTCAGATAGAAGCTTTTTTTCAGTATTTAATTTGCATGTGAATAAAGCTGGTAGCTGTTTAAGAAATCTCAAGTTTTCATTCTTTTGACATACTTCAAATGTGCTATCAAAACAAGTATTAAGATAAACCAGAGCAGGATGAATCTATAAATGATATAATTTGATTCCTCAATTTGCATATCTAGCAAATACACGCTATGAGGATCTCATCCAAAATGTATGATTTCTGATCTGTTTGGATCAAAGCTTCTAATGGTCTCAGTAGAAGTAAAACTTGAGGGAAGTTTTTTGCAATATACAGATGGCTCACTTTTGTTGACTCTTTTTATACTGTGATGCTTCTCCTTCCCATTGTTTTCTGCTTCCTTTAGTAGATTTGATTTTCCTATCTAATGAACTTTCTTTCCTTCTTTAACTGCATATTTATTTTTCTGCACTACAGATGTGCTATCCAATTCCCGTATTTCCAGTAGTGTCCTTGTTCCTTAAGCTCTGATGGAAGAGCTGTCAAGTTTCACACACTCTGCACGCCTTGGCCAACATTGTCACACCTTGCCACAACCCTCATACCCAGCTGGAGTGCTGTAGTTCTCTTGACACCCTGACAACTTTCCTCTATTTCTCTCACTGAGGTACTTTCAGACCATGGTAGAGAAAGGGATCTAAGATTTTAGCTGTATTTATATTTCAAATGCTCAAGAAAGAAAGAAGAAACTCTGAGAAACATTTTATGAAGGCAGCCTAAATTCTTATGCACTTGGGAATACAATGAAATACTAATAATAAAAACAAGAAGCCTTGAGGGAAATCCTTTAAAATGTAATAGAAAATAATAACAGTTTGAGAAACCTGGGATATTTGTGATGCTCTGTCTCCCACTCCTTTACTGAAGTAAATTGTTGTTTTGTGTCTAAAATTTGGTGCATTATTTTCTCATGAGTGGATAAAACAGTTTTTGGATCTTTTTGGGGCAGTACTTGATGGTGGAGGCTTGCCTCATTCCCTGTTCTTTAATTTCTGAATCACTCTGTGTACTCTGATGGTGGTTATATTTTGGAACTCTCTGATGAGTAGCTTATTGCTTTTTACAGATTTCAGAGGAAGACTATAAATTCTCCTGGAGCTTATCTCTGTACTCTATAGGAGTTGGCTATAAGGGAGCCTAAAAATGTACTGGATTTATCTCATAGTACTAACCTTCTTCACATCCTATTCACATCTTTATAAACATATCTGGGTGTGCATGTGAGAGTATGAGAGAGAATTAATGGTGGGAATAAAGTAGAAACTCCTTTTCAAATAAAATGTATCAATAATTGGTTATAATTATGTTGGATAAAGAATGAAAGCCAGATGATTGAAAGATGATAACAGGACAGATGTCTTCTAGTAAAATCAAAAAGGTTCATAAACTGTTCTGCAGACTAAATAACATGGGTGAAGAAGATATTTTGTTTCTTTTTTTTAGCGAAACTTGATATTTATTGGGGTAAAATGCAAATATAAGATTAACAGATCTTTAATAAATCTTACTTAAAGAGGATGTGGCTTATAGGTATTACTGGCACTATTAATCACAGAATCACAGAATAAGCTGAGTTGCAAGGCACCCATAAGGATCTTCATGTCCAAATCCCAAACCTGCACAGCACATTCCCAAGAGTCACACCACGTGCCCGAGACCATTGTCTGAGCACTCCTTGAGGTCCATCAGGCTTGGTCCTGTGACCACTTCCCTGGGAAGCCTGTTCCAGTGCCCAGCCACCATCTGCGTGAAGAATCTTGTTCCAATATACAACCTTAAACCTGGCACAGCTTCAAGCCATTCTCTTTGTTCCTGTCACTGATCACAACAGAGAAATCAGCGCCTGCCCCCTTGCCTTTTGTAGACTCTCACCTGCAGACTGCAATGGGGTCTCCCCTCAGTCTCCTGTTCTCCAGGCTGAATAGACCAAGTGACCTCAGCCACTCCTCATACAGCTTCCCCTCAAGGCCTTCACCATCTTTGCTGCCTTTCTTTGGAATTCTCTAATAGTTTCGCATGTTGTGGCACCCAAACCTGCACACAGGCTTTAAGGTGAGGCCACCCCAGAGCAGAGCAGGACAATCCCCTCCCTTGCCCGGCTGGTGATGCTGTGCCTGATGCTCCCCAGGACAGGGTTGGCCCTCCAATGTCACACTGGGGGCCTGAGGTAGAACCCTTGCCTGCATTTCTGTCCAGGGAGTCTTAGCTACTCTAATGCATCAGTGTTGATTTACATTTAAATCTAGTTAAGAGAAAGATGTGATGACTTCTGAATTGGAAAGTGTATGAAATATAAGCATTCATTGCAAATTGTGAAAAAACTTAGGAAATGAATAAGGGGTGAAGACTGAAAAATATACATCCATATTCAAGTTGATCTAAATAAAAAGAAAAATATTTTTGAGAAAACAGCCAGCTCAAAGTGTAAGGGTTCAGTGGAATTTTATCATCAGAAAAATAGGCAGCAACTTGTATATTTTAAAAATCTTGCTTTTAGGATCTCAGACTCATGAGGCACCCATTTGTCTTCTTTAATAGCTTTAAAATGCCTTGGACTCTGATTGAGTGACATAAGTATTAATCAAATTAGAACATCTAACTGTAGCCTTTGTTCATTGTATCTCATCCTATTCATCATAATCTATCCATATAGATTCTTCAGAACAAGGAAAAATGTCCATGAAAGAAAGTTTCTAGTAAAAAATCTGCCAATCTAATGGATGTATCAAATCTATGTTATTCATTGAAAAGGACTGCAAGCTCAAATTCAAGTCTTGAGTCAAGAGTGGATTATTTCTATTGAGAATTGCATTTCTCTCCTTACGTCTGTGTTTCTTGGTGTCCTTACTGGCTTCACTAATCCTTTGATTCATAAAGACAGAAATTTCCTTCAGGGCTCAAGTGACATGTGATTGACTAGAACATTCCCAGCAAGGTATGATGCAGAACAAGATAGTCAAGAGTACTATAATTGATTGCTTTACAAGAGAAGAAGCTTTCCTCTTCCTTTAGAAGAGAAATAATACAATCAGGGAGAAAAATTGTGTTGGAGTTCAAATGTTTAGCATCATGTTGAGCCCTTGCAACTTTCAAAATAATATTTAAATGTTCTCAAGACAGTTATTTTATAGAGCTATCACTGTCTAAAAATTAATTTAATAAAAATAAAGAAATCCATGTGCATATTCTACAGTCCACTTTGTCAAAGTTCAAGATCTGCAAATGATGTTTGTAATGGCACGTATTCAAACTTCATGCTTTTCTTTTGTCTTTCATTGTATTCATTACACATAATTCCCTTCAGTTTATGCTATGTATTTTTCACCATTCTACTTTCAGTCTCTCATGTCAGGAGTTAATATTTTTTCTTATTTGTTTCCTTAAGATTATTAAATTAAATAAAATGCATTATTCATTACCTCACAATATGAGGTTTTATCTCCAGGACCCTGATATAATAAATGAGTTTCCTACTGCAAATGTCACATAGGTCATTTTTCAGTACTCTCACTTCCAGCAAAGTCTGGGTGTGCAAATACATAGCTCCAGCTACAGGAAGAGAAGTAATTAATCTGCAAATCAAAAACAGTGCCACACAGTTAGAATCAATGGCATTTTACTGTAACACATCCTGAAGGTATCAGTTCAATTCCTTAGGTGAGATACTGATCTTTTTTTCAGCTAAATTTCTTTACAAACTTTTTGACCTTTCTTTTAAGGTTTCTGTGAAATGTCCCTAGATTCTTATCTTGCAGTTATGACTACAACACTGTCAGGGATAGTTACTACAGGCTTTAGATCCAGATCCATCAGAAAAGGAGCAAGTTAAAAGCTGAAGAGAAGTATCTATAATTACTTGTACTATAGTATTTCATTGTATTTATTAAAATACTGAAAATTATTTGTTTATTGCATTTAAAATGTGATAATTTTAAAATCTTTTTTTAAAGGGATTGTATGAATTTATGGTTATGCATTAATTTACCATCTGTATACTGGGGCTCATGATCTCTCATAAAACTTTTCTCCACCTTTTTTCCCAAGAACAACTTTTTCTAATTTTTTTTGGTGATAACTGGTTAATAGGTATTTAGTTCTATTGTCAGTAAAGTGATGAGAGAAACATAAATTGTTGAATTCAAAGTATTCCATGAAGTTGTTTTCAGTACTGCAGCTTGTTTGACAACTGTTCTGTCTGTCCTTTGCAGGTATTCTGCTTGACTTGCTTTTCTTCATTTTCATTTTTTGCTTCTGCTAACAGCTTGCAAGGGTCTGTCCTTCATAGCCAATGTTTAATGTTCAGGTATGTTCTGCTATTTACTACTGCTTTGTATTTAAATGGTACAAATGTGTGTTGATCACACAAATAGAGTAATAATTTCTTATACCAAGGGAACACCAGCAGTCATTGTCAAGGAAAGTTTTAGAGCATCACAAGCAATGCTAAAACCCTACTGTAAAGTACTATTAAGGGGTTATTTCAGGCTAAATAGGTATAATGCAAAGATGCAGAGAAATATTAGAAACAGACTGAGTTAAAACCAGGATTTTTTTGTGTAAGGAAATGTTAGTGATCAGTCTAAGTGCCAAGTGCAAATAAACCTGCCCATCTGGTTTATGAACCCTTTTCCCTTTGTTTGGTGCCACCCTTGCACTTATATGGAGTGCATGACCATGCAATTGGACCATATGAGTGATTGAACTGGCTTTTACTTTCTGCTTGACTGCCAGGTTTAACAGTGGATACAACAATCTGTGATATCCCATATTTGTGACAACGTCTGGCCATCTCATTGGCAGGGCAAGTCTGTTCTCTGTACATTGATTTATCCCACCTAGTGGCAGTGCAAAAGGTGTGAATCAGGTGCATCTTCTTCCAGAACTGCAGCAAGGGAGATCTTGAGCCTGGGGGCACCTTTTGCTTTAAGATATGGATGTAATGTTTACCTCCTATATAAAGATTTTCATAAAATAACTGTGCTTTGTGATCTTTGGCACATTATATGACTAATGAGGAAAAAAGTAAAATTTTAGTAACGATATTAAAAGCTAGACCTTTCAAAGTCGTGACAGAACTTAGCTCCATTCTGGCATTTTACAGCATATCAAATGCATGCCTGGAAGTCAGGGAAATTGCACTGATAGTTGATTTTTGGCTTGGCATTTTACTGTTGAAAGAAGTGATGAGTGTGTTCACTGCCTTAAACTCTGTAAGGTTATTGTTAGTCAGTTAGACTTTGAAATGCTGTAAGATAAGAGATTTGAGCCAAAATGGAGTGCTCTGTGAGATTATAACTGTGCTTTAAACTGCGGAGGTAGGAAACTCTCAGGAGACAGTTCCGTATCTATTCTGTGCACTCCATCAAATACAGTACTTTTAATTTTCAAGATTAGCAGTCTTCACCTACAAACTACTGAAGGACAGGAAACTTTTACAAATTTCTTTTCCAGTTTGTGTGACAGCATCAATGCATTTGTCACTCTCAGCAGTAGTTTCTTCCTGAAACATTATGACAGAATTGGGAAGCATTAAAATAATTTTTACCTGAAAATTAAAAAAGTCAAGTAAAACAACTTGGCATTTTTCCACTTTATTCAAAGTACGAATGACAGCACCTGCAGTACATTTCCAGGTCATATGTGCATTGTGAGTCTGAAAGATATCACTGGAGTTCTGAGCATATGATGAAGGTTGAGGTACACAGACTTGATCATTGTAGGTCAAACTCTACATTTGGATTGTTGCCACTGAAGTTGTTAGATGTTCCTGATACGATGGTGTTTTGCTCCAGAGCTAAATAAAATAAAATGAAGTGGCAATCCAACCTGATCCATTTGTCATCTTTGGAATAGCGTATGTGCATTATTTTTGAGTAAAATCTGACAGGTGTATGCTGTCATTGCTACTTCAGGGCTATTAATTTAATTACAATTACCTATAAATCTTAAATTAAGTCAGTAACATTTGAATTTGCATGCATCTTCCCTTACCATCTGTCTATTTCCTTTTGTTTTTGTTTTTTTAAGCCCTTGTCATTTGCCTAAAAAAATATTGCAGGGATCAATTAGCACCCGCTTTTTTGCCTAGTAGCTTGCTGCTTTGTTTGGGCTGCAATAATAAGATGTACAGGAACAGAAACTTCAGAGAAAGAACCTTTAGGAAGAGCAAGGAGTCTTCAGTGGGAGAGAGAAGAATTTTATATCTTATTGAAAAACCTTATGAGAGCAGTGACTTTCAGTATAACAGAGCAACATTTACATACTTGTGGAAGACAAAATCTCCAACCTCCAAAGACACATTTCATTAATGAGTAGGAGGGTGACCATAGTCTTTTCTATGCAGCAAGAGAATAAAATGAGTTCAAGATAAAAGATACTATCTAAACTGTTGTCAGATGCCCTGAGTACAGACAAAGGTGGATTACTCTGATTTAGAGACCCTCTTGTAAATCTTGACATATGAACATGGAAAAGAGATGCATATTGAGCTGGCCGCTCCTGGAATCAGCAGGGCATGGATAAATTACTTCAGAGGCTCTGATCAGTGCAGCTTTGAAGAACTGTGACAGTCTAACATCCACAGCCCCTTGCAACTGCTGAACTCCCCATAACCTTATGCAAAGATGATTTAAAGTCTGTTTCATCTGCAAGAGAAAGACATTTAAATTACATTTCTTGGACACTTTAATGTAGGCCTAATATTTTAACTAAGAGAAGAATTTATTGTGAGTTAATATGTCCCTAGTTATGCACAAAATATCTGTTTTCAGAAAGGTGTGGCTGTATGTACTTAAGATGTTAAATACAGAACTGATTTAGGATTACTACTTTACTTTCAATTCATTCATCAGATTAAAAAAGGCAGAACATACTTTTCTACTGAATTAATTGCATATTGTATATGATGGGCTTATTTTCAAGAAATGAAGATCAAGTTCATAAAAGTTTAAAAATTAATTGAACAAAATTAAAAATATTACAGGAATGATTACTTTTTAAAAGGAATTCAGAGAAAATGCGAGTTTCAGAAAATATTTCTATAGCTGCAGTTGAAAGAAATATTGTAAAATCAAACTTCCACAACCAAATAAATAATAAAGGTTTGATAAGATATAATAAAACCAACCTAAAAGGACAGTAATTTGTTTATGCATATTAAATGCAATTTTTGTAATAGAAGATTAAAAGGAAAATTGAAGAATAAGGCTGCATGTGAACTCAGATTTGTGTCAATGTGAGTAAATTTTAAGATAAAATACTGCTTTTAAGGTTCTGTGTAGATAAAGGCTTCTGAATTGCAATGAATTGAAATGTTGCTCCATTTTTTTCTGTTTTCAGTATTGTAAACAGCAATCTAAAACTTAAAATACCCTAGTCCCTTATGCTCAGTCTGTTATTTATTTGTTTTTTCTCATTGAAACCAGGTTATAAAGTTTTATTTCCATAATCTCTTATTTGTTTGTTATGTTCGCAGTTTCAAAACTATCAAGTGACACAACATGAATATGGAAAGATGGTGAATGTTTGCCGCTTTCCATGATGTCAGTGTGTGTCGGAAATTAGCAACTATGCTTTTTATAACATGTCCCCATGTTTCGCGGAGAGAAAAAGACTCTACAACTTTTTAAGTTATAGGGCCGGTATGTTTATTCAGCGCTGAATGCAGGCCAGAGAGACAGAGACTGCTCTCTTTAAAAGGGCATGCGCACCTTTTCGAACCTCAGTCCTCCTTTTTATCCCCCTTTCAAATGCATATGCATACAATTTCACAATAGGCTCATACATATTCATTTCTATGAATTTCGCAGCGACTTTTGCTGCTAATTTTCATTATCAGAAGGAATTTCTTGTGTCCCTGTCCTGTTCCCGCGGTGTCTCTGTTTTCATTTCACTGTCTCCTCTTTATCTTCTTGTTTTTCTATCAAAGCAGCTTTTCTCTTTGGCCTTAACTTGACACCTTTTACCCTTTTTGCTCTAGGGGGGATTTTACCATGTCTCACCCATAAGTAAGCAAAATGTAATATGCACTAACCTGTAGAAAAAAACCTTTTGAAACTGGCAAACAGCAGATGTAATTTCTTGATCAGTGTTTAGGTTTTGTGGTGGCGATGGTTTTGTTTTGTTTTTGTTTGGTTGGTTTTGTTTTGGTTGGGTTCTTTTTTTTTTTTTTCTGAGGGAAACTGTCAGTTTTTATTTAGTTTGCACTTCTTCTTCTGGCTAAAACTTTTGAGGAAAAGCTGAATCATGTAGCAAAGTGGGTATCAGAAGCAGCAGAGCTGTCCCAGCATGTTAGGTGAGCCTGCACTGCACGGTCTCCTGGCTTTCACAGCCATGTTACTTGAGATGAATGACACGTTCTAGCAAAAGGCACTTTGGTTTGTGATAACTCCTGTCACTGACTGGCAGAGCTGATACCTGAGTAACCTGACAGCATACAACCCATGCAGAAACTTGAGACAGGGACTCATAGTATAGAATCAAAGAGCAGTGCTTTTCCACTCTCACACAAGTTGAGCAAGTAGACCCAAAGAGCTATTCTGACTGCGTACATTTTCTGAAATATCTGAACTTTCTAGTAAAACTGTGGAATTCACTGAATAATCAATAAAATAGTCACTGGAAGATGAAAGGTCAGATTGTTTCCCACCTGTCTCCTTCCCCAATATATAGCCTGAATTGTACTCTAGCAAGTAGCCTGGCTGTCCTGCTCCTTAGGCATAGGACTGGTAGAAAAAGCAATGACTGCTCACCTTCATCTCTGCATTCTGTTGTCCACCCCTTAATCTGAGAAGAGCCCAACAAGTAGACAGGTTGCTATGAAGAGATGTTTTAATTTCCCAGGCTTTAATTTTCCACACTTTTGCATCAGTGTGTTATAGTTACTACTCTGGTCCTGGAGGAAGAGACTTCATGAGGGTCATTACTGAACTTTAGCATTATTCTTTCAATTGCTGGCCCTCTCCCAGTTTATATTGATCATGCCTATAACACATCATTTCCAGTGGCTTGGGTCAACTGCACCTTTGTTGCTACGTGCCCTGTTTTGTTACCTTTATCAATAATCTCTCATATTAGCTGTACTCCTCATTTTTCCTTCTTTATTTGTAATCTTTTGTAGTTTTGGATAATCAGCTCTTCTGCAATCCATTTCTTAGTATCAGAAACTGTGGTGCTTTGGATGGTCAGGCAACAAGAAACCTTTACTGTTAGCTTTTCTGGTTATCAGTTCAGCCATTTTGAATTTCTGAATGGGAAGGCTGGTTCTACTGGGTCGGTTTTCCTCAACTATATGAAAATCTGTAGTTGCTTTAGTATAGTTTAGTAGTATTCTTTTCGTCAGATTTGGTGTCTTTATTGTAAAAGGTGTTATCTCTCAAAAGTACCCAAGTCATTGCAGATCCAACAGTTTTCAAGAGGAAACTCCTTGTGATAAAAATTCATTGCTCATATTTTTGAAAATATGTCTTTGTCTTCAGGACTAACAAAATTGAAGGGATTAAGCAGGGCCATTCCCTGGCATTACAGGCAGGAAAAACAGATGGTGTGTGTTTTTTAAAAAAAATTGTTTCAGGACCTGTACATTGAAGGAATGGTTTTACTTTATAGAATTACAAATATTTAATGCATTGAGTTTGCATATAATCGCCTTATCTCCTAAATAGAATATATTTTCATATTATTAAGAATTGATAATCATTAAAGTAAATGTAGCATATAAAAGTACTTCCCACCAACCGAGGTGGGTGGCAGGCACAATGTGGTGAAGTTTGCTACCTCAAAACTTGAAATCTCCCTCAGGGATCTAGGAGGGGAGTAACACACCAACAGCAAACAGAACAAAAACAAAAGTATTGTGCATCTTTCACATAAACACACTGAGAGAAGAAGTAATTGAAATGCTGAAGTTTTTGTAGAAAGATTCAAACTTTTTTATTTTATTTTTTTATTAATCGTCATAACTTTAATGGCTGGAATATAAAGCAGAATTCATTGCTTATAGATTTCAGACACAGCCTTCCCCAGGGTATAATTAGTAGTGTTGTGAGATATTTTTTTGCTTCATTTCAAATATACAATGCCTGGCCCTACTTCAGCTTAAGTCAATGACATTATTTTCATTAACTCCCTCCTGTGATAGCCTAGTTAAGCTCAGAATGAAGGCAATGATTACCAGGGTGCTTTATTCAAAGAAATGGCTTTAACTGAGGTAAAAAACCCGAGATCAACTGTATAAAGAATTTAAGATTAATACACATAAACTGATTTATTTCTCTCCATATGATAGATGTCCCTTAGTGTTAGTATGTGGAATAATCAGTTGAATAATCAGTTTAGAAAACTTAGATAAGCAGTACTGTGTTAGTAAAGGGCTTTATGAAGAGAAGTGAAAGAAAATGATATGGAATATCTTTTGAGTAATGAAGAAGTATATGGAATATACAGCAGCCCCAAAGACAAGTGCTAGAAGAATATTTCTTGCCAGCAGGAATTGCTCTAAAGAAAATTTTTGGACTATTACTGTGATTGATCAGCATAGTACACAACTTAAAATAATTTTGGTGCAAATATAATTTTTGGAGCAAAAGAAGCATTCCATTTCTTAGTAAGCCTTGCCAACAGAACTTAACAGATCAGGAAAATTTATCTGTTGCTTATTCAGATCAGGGCTTGAACTTCACAGTTTATAAATAAAAACTGTAGTCTTTCTAGTCTTTCCCTCTTAACCAGGAGGAGTTTAATCACTTTTCAGTAGACTTTGTTCAACCCTGCCAATCTAGTCTCTCAAAATTGTATTTCTTCTCTAGCTCCTGTTTTGAAGTAGTCATAAATATTCTTGTTCTGACTACTCACTCTCGATCATATGTTGAAAGAATGCCCAATTTTCATTAAAAACTTCAACATCAGGGGACCTGAGTACTCTGAAAAATTCTCAAGTGTCCTGTAAAACAGCCACCATTTCAAGGTATTTATAAAGCCACATAAAGCAGGACTGCCTATTACAACAGCACAATGGCAAAACATTAGAAATTCAAATCATGTGAAGGCTGGCAAAGTATTTTCAGAAGTGACTGTAGAGTTTTCATAACTTTATATCAGGTCAAACAACTCAAAACATACCAGAACATTAGCAATCTTTTAAAAAATAAAGCAAACATAAAGACTCAGAACTAAAACCCAACCTAAATCTAAACATTCTATTTCTTTGCAAAACCAGTCCATTGGAGTTTATTATTTTCCTACAACAACCAAGTGAATTGTTAACATGTGTGAAAGTAGCTTGGGATTGATTGTATGTTTTGCATGTCTGAGAATGTACTATTTTAGAGTTAATTGTCTGCATATCACATTAAAAAAGTTCTAGGATTTAGTTTGGAATAGTTTGGACAGCAAATACTTATTACCTATGTGTAAATAGCAAGTTTAAAGAGTTATTTATAGAATCCTGGTTCACAGGATTATTTAGGTTGGAAAAGACCTTAAGGACCATTGATACCCACCATTAACCTAGCATGCCAAGCTCACCACTAAACCAGATGGTGACTCAAATACTTCCAGGAGAATGCTGTGGGAAACAGCATCAAAGGTTTTCCCAAAGCCCAGGTAGACAACATCCACAACCTTTGCTCATCCACTAAGTGGGTGACCTTGTCACAGAAAGATCAGGTTGATCAAGCAGGACCCGCCTTCCATAAACCACTCCTGTCTGGGCCTGAGCTCCTGGTTATCCTGGGCATATTGAGAGATGCCATCAGGACGATCTGCTTCCCCTGCACTGAGGTCAGGTTGACAGGATTATACCTTCTCACCTTGTTCTTCCAACATTTCTTGTAGATGAGTATCACATTTGTCAAGTGTTGTTTTACTCGGACCTCTCCAATCAGCCAGTACTGCTGGTAAAAGATGGAAAGTGGCTCAGTGAGCACTTCTGTAAATTTGTCTTTTTATCTGGGGTTGCACATTCCTTTATGGGCTTCACTGTGTAAGGAGAGATTTTGATTTGCTGTTGTTATGGTGAAAGAACTAAATGTTCTTTCACTGAAGCTGATTTCTGCTGAAAGTAATGAAGAGTTTTGGGGAGTTTTTGTGTGTGTGAAATGCAGTAAGGTTTAATATATTAGCAGGAGTTTAAATGCTTCGGTTTTTAAATTAGCAGTAATGAATATGTTAAAATGAATAGTTGACATATACTTTGTGAAACAGCAGCTTAAGGAATTCATCTTTGTAGTAGCTGACCCACATGAGTCCTACTCCTGAATACACTAGATTAGGAGGGAAGAGAGAGGAATTATTTTTAAAACAGGATTTGCTGTTCCCTGCTAAAAAAAAAGTGCCCTATATCTGTCTCTGCCAGCAAAATTCAGGCTCAGCAGTTTGATATGACACTAATTTACTTGCAGAGAGATTTATAAACCTTCATAAATAGCACAACAATATGATTAGATAGTACTTCTGTTGATTCCATTACAACAGGGGTTTAAAGATACTAAGAAAAAAATCAAATGGCCCAAGCTGGAATTAAGCTTTCTTAATGGAATGGGAAAAAAATCCTAGCAGTAATGAAAAAGAAACAAAGAATTTCTGCTGTGATCAAGCAGGCAAACCACTTCTTAAGCTTTGATGGATGAATTGCATTAAAAGTTGGAAATCTGAACCATATGTTGTTCTTCTTTGAGATGTAGATTTCATTTATAACTTTATTGAATTGTTTTAAAAATTATATATTTCAGTTTCCACAGGCCATTTGAATCTTTTCATACAGATTGGGCTAGATACTGGATCATGCCCTCAGAAAAGCACCCAGAATACTGTGAGGCCTTTTTGGTAGTGATGTATTGTACTTTTATTCCTTTTAATGGGCCATGTCAGCAGTTGTCTGACCACGTCTTTTTTTAAGCTGAGCAAGGCAGGAGTTACAAACTGACAGCCAGCATAGGAAAGTGTTTGGAAGCTGAGCCATAAGTTACAGATATGATATGTCTCTTGCTCTCTGTCTTCTTCGGACAGTTTCCTGTGAACAGCAAGGGTTCCTTACTGAAATGAATGCAGACCATTTATATGGTTGTAAACTTCAGCACGTGGCTTAGCACCAGTAAAGCTTCAGTCAAAAATCTCCACTGGACAAGGATTTATTTATAAAAAAGTTTTAAGTGCCACTGTACGAAGCTTGGCTCCGCTCTTTTGCTCAGCTTCTTGTTTGGAGAAATTTACATATATGTATGTATTTGCACATAGAAAGTTTTTTCCATATTTTCCTGGCAAAACATTTTTAGATGCTTATTAAGATTTCTTTACTCAAGGAAATGAGTATTGAATGCTATCAGTAGGTAGGGAATTTATTTAGAATGTTGAATACCTGTATTTCAACCCTAACAATAACAAATATTCAAATACCACATAATATTTGGTCCTGTCATTCCAATAAATACAAGGTTTTTTACTCAGCCCACTGTCAGATTGCCTTTTCCTGTTCTTGTCCAATAAAAATTAGCAGTTTGAGCAAGAATCCTGGATTTCAATACAAAATTAAGTATAACATACTCTGCTGCATACGTTGGAGACTAAAGCAAAGATAATTTAGTGTGTCTATTTCTTTGAAAAGGCTCATGTTCAATCCCCCTATTTTTGAAGCTGATTGCTTATCAGTGAATATAAAACTGAATGAAAAATAGCCTTGTGAACTGCATCTTTGGAGGAATGGTAGCATAACTGGTTAGGAGCATCAAAACACGGAACCTTTATCTGGGCTCTGGAGAAGATTAATGCAGCTGGAATTGAATACAGGAGAAAGTGGTTGTTTTGGAGAGGGTAGGTAGGCTGGAGATCCTTCTTTCTGGTCAAGTCCTTACTCTGAGCCTGTATTTATTTACATCAATGAAGTTTTTAATAACATTTAACTGTTGACTGCTGCTGCATTAGCAAACTCAGCAAAGAAATATCCCATCAGGGCTAAGCAAAACTCCAGCACAAAGTTACCAGAGGTCGTGTCAGGACATGAATTAGTGGGGCCTGCATTTTCTTTAAAAGTTGATTGGTTTCCTGGAAAAGACAATGGAAATGCCACCAATCCTCATTCTGCTTTGGTAGAAACCATAACGTTCCAGTAAGGTTGCAGAAGCCATCAAATGAAGACTCCATAGAACCAAATGCTACTCCTCATGAAAAAAAAAAAATAAAAAAAAAAAGGTCTTTCAACATAACTAGTCTTATGTAAAACAGTTCAATTACTTGCAGAAGAAATCCTATATTTCTGATACAGTTTTCTGTAAGAAATATAATTACACACAACCTGTATAGTAACTAAAACTTGCTGGTTTGTAGGACAACTATGTTCTTTTTTATTCTTTCATTGAAGTGTTTGGTTCAATCTGCTTATTACTTTTTAATTTCGTTTTGAAAAAGCCACACCCTTTGTGTGAAATATATATCTCAAATAGGTCTGAGAAAATATGCCCATAATGTTCTCATGTTCTCTGTAATCAGAAGAGTTAGGGCTATTTTTTCAAATTAGAAAATGAAAATACAGACATACACATGCAACTTAGAAATGTGAAGATATTTTCTTAGATGCAATCTATCCTTTGAAGGAAAAGAAGGAAAAACAATGTCTGGTGGCTTTTTTTTTGGTATTATATTGTCTTAAAACTCTAACTGCAAGTATACTGAGAGGAAAAAACATCCAGAGGGAATAATACTAAAGCAATGGTTATGGGTTTCCAGAAGAAAGATTTCTGCTTCCAGCAAAGTCAGTATCTTATTAGGTGATGAAAATATCCATTATTTGGATTTTATCTTTAACAATGCAGAAGAAAAAACCTCAAAAAACCCCCAAACACTCTTCCAAGTGCATCTTTTTACAAATAATAGAGTGTAAAAGGGTGGATGATAATATATAAAATTATACATTTATTAGTTTAAAAGAATTATTTTCTCTATAACTTGTTTCCAAATTATATAGGAGTATATAGATAGTGATGAGATAACTTGCTCTTTCAAACAAAAGCATTTTAATGGCAGGCAAGAGAGACTTTACACCTTTGCTCTATTCATGTCCTGTAATGTGTTAACAGAAAAATACAGACAACAAATTATTCACTCAGTCTTGTATGTGACATCAAACCAATCTTTTGCAGAAACTGGCTGAATTGAATGTTGCTTGTTTCAATGAACTTTTGCCTGTCACAAAACAGGGTAGGAAAAAAAATCCTGAAAAGTTGAAATCTCTCCTTACCTTGACAAACACAACATAAATCAAGATTTCTAGGTTATCTGTCAGTAAATATAAGCACATAAAATACTCAGAAAATGTTTGTTTTAAACAGAAAATTTCACAAAACTTTATTTGAACCTTCAGAGTTCAAACATTTAACTGTAATGTCAGAAAACTTTTGTGACAGTGACTGAGCCCACTTCTTTCCTGCTCCCTTTGATAAAGTATATAATCCAATAGACTTTCTATAAAAAAAATATCTTAGGCTTCTTTGATATGCTGGACCTTTATGTCAGAAAGCTGTGACACTGGGCTCTGGGAATGCTATTTTTAGTCTCTCAATATGCTTGGAAGAGGAAAATCATAATCTTGAAATTATCTGTAGAGTTTGAGCTAAGGAAAAACGCAACAAAAATGTCAGTTTACATTTCCCAGCATAGACAACATAGATACAAATGTCTGTAAGAACACCATTGTGAAAGGAAAGAAATGCAAGTTTAAGCTGGATGTTTGAGACAATATTGTAATAGTTTCTCTTATCAGCTGGGAACCCTGGCCTGATGTCCTCATGAGATCCTGCTTTTATGCATAATTTCTGGTATCTCAGGTTGTCCTCCTTGGAGAGAATGCCTATTGGCAAAGTCTATGTTAAATTTTCTGTCCAATCCACATGAATCCTTTTTTCCTTCCCTGCTCCTCTTATCTGCACCCCATTTCTTCTGTCTCTATTTCATTCAGGAAAAAGAGCAGTATCAAACGTGAATAAATCAAGAATGGGTGCACCTTTTTTGAATAAGTAGATATTCTACTGACAGACAGAGTTCTTCATCTTATTGATGATTTTCCAGCTTAGTAAAGGTAACCCCTCAGAACTCCATAATCAAAATGATGTTCTACGTTTGTATAACTTTACATAAGTTACATAAGTTTACTGAACAATACTATTGCTAACAACACTGCAGTGTGTTCAGGGTGTTGGGCACTATTACTAATACTTGTTCCAAGATATGATCTGTTTGCAAACTCTTTAGAATGTTGATAGGTTTTAGACTGAGATTCAAGGCACGTTTTTGAGGAATATATTAACGGCAGCAAACACATCCTAGCAAGGAGTATTTAAATGTTTGAAGCTTAGCTGCATAGAAGCAGCATTACTTACAAATCTATATACAACTGAAGATTTGCATGCAATATATTAAACTGGGAATTTAATTACTTAGCTTTCATTATTTCATATTTCATTATTCATTATTTCTCTAAACCTCACAGAGAAATTATGCCTAGGTTTCTTGTCTGTATTTACAATTAGTAGAATTTAGCTAATTAAACTAAATGTCTATGCTAACTGACTTACCTCTAATTTACTGAAAAATTTGCAATGCATTTATTGGGTTCCAGGGCATTTCACTTAGAGCGTATTAGTGCAACAAGAGCACATCTGAGTTCCCATGTAGATTCTGAAAGCCACACTGTGACCAAGGTGTTATTATCTCTTTGTTTAACACCTGCATGTGTTTCATTTACCTGTCATTTTCTCTTTATTTTTGCATTCCAAACAAGCTCCAGCTGCACTCCTCATAAGCTGGTTTTATAAAGAGACTCAAAACTTTTAGGAATTCACATGGTGATTAAATATCCTAATGTGGATATTATCCTAATGTGGATTAAATATCCTAATTACCTCATTGTACCTAAAATCTGTAGAATGTAAGGTTGTGTAGTAAGGCCTTAACACCGATTGTACAGAATTAGTTGTCCAGTTGTCCTATTACCTTTGACAGCAGAGAAATGTGTATGATTCACTAAGCTGGAAATCAGTGTAACATGCTGCATGTGTTACAGCACATCAAGGTGCACTTCACATGAGTGTTAAGGTACTACCACCAAAAATTCTTTTTATATTCACATTCAGTTATTAAAAAGGAGCTATTTTTATAATGGCATTGTTGGGCTTTGAAGGCTTTCTAAACTTTTCTCTTAAGAGAATTCTGTCCTGTTATTATTCTTCCTGCATTTCTACATGATATACTCTGATTCACACTCAGAATTTCATGGCTTTCTTAATGTTATCAGATCTGTGGAGGAGTTGAATGGAAAAGGTTTGTTGGGCTACGCTGAAGTTTGCAGATATTGAAATGGCCATTTGAACAGCACTTAAACAGTTAAATCCAAAACTGTAGTCCTGGAAACCCTGCTGAGCTACTGCCTAATCCCAAGGGGATCTGAACTGCAAATGGACTCCAATTTCAACTTCATGGAAAATCTTCTTGTAGCTTGACAGTGATATCTTCCTGTCCAACTCACCTGACTGCTCAATCAGGAAAAATACCCATGTCCTCCTCAGACCTATTCAGAGCTTGTTTTCTTGTAAAATATAGTAATGGTCAGCTATCACCAGGGGGAGAAAACCAAACCAACAACTCCAACTAACTTCCTAGTTCTTTCCCCTACCTTTATTCTTTCTATTTTCTTCCTTTATCTTTTTTTTTTCCTAAACTGTCTTCTATTTCTTGATTCTCACTAGCTTGTCCCAGTCTGATGATCTGTGGTTGTCTTTGCTTGTTCATGCTCTAGCCTCTGCCTCTGTTCTTTCTCTCCAGGCATGTTTAATTATGGATAGGCATCAAGTTATCTCCTGGCAGCTGGAGTCCAGAAGTGACTTGGAGAACCTGAGGGAGAAAAAGCATCTCCCTTCCCTTAAGAGAGCACAGTAACTTCCTCTTGGAGGACCATGAATGCGCTGAATGTGATGGTTGTGCATGTCCTGCACAGCACAGGAACACAGTCAGGGAAGGCAAATTTTTGCAGAATTCACTGCTAACTTCTGACCTATGTTGCTTCAGCATATGCAAACTTCATTTTAATAGCTGTAGAATAGAGGAAGATCTTAAGGAAATATGGAAAAGGCAGATCCTTATCTCTTGTCAGTCCTCTTTCAAGTTTCATGTTCTGCTGCAAGCTTTAGGGTTTCTGTATGAATTGGCTCTAAGAGTATAATAGGCCATTAAAACATGTTTATTTTTTGTTTCTTTTTCTTAAAAATAATTGAGCTTTTTTGCCTGAGATTTGTCTAAAAATCTGAGACATATTGCTTGCAAGTTTAATGTATTAAGTTTTTCAAAATTAGTTATAGTTAGTGAAATATAATAAAGAAGAATTGCAAACTTAGAGGTAACAATATTTGACAAAGAAATTCTTTTGTGATTATTTCAAAAGCCAGGCATAATTTCCCCCAAAACAATAACAGGACCATTCAAGTGCTTCTCCTGGGAGAAAAATCCTGTAGTGCTTTACCTCTCTTGAGATGGAAAAAGAAACTGTGTGAAGACTTCAGAGACAGAAGGACTTTTTTTCCTGGCCTGGTCTCTTGTTACAGTATTTTGCAGCCTTGCTGCAGGTGTACTAACAATGTAAACTACATTTCCATGCTTCATGTGGCAGTTTTGCCTTTGGATAGTCACAGTACTGTTTTCTAAGCAGCTGATGAATTCAAGCAGCCAGCTGTATTCACCGAACTAGATGAGGTTTCCCTAGTGTGGCTGCAAGCAGAATTTGACCGATAAAATGGTCTCTTTCTTCTCTGCAATATTGCTTGCGTCTGCTGGTGACAGGGTTGCTTGTTTTATCTCAGTGCTTTTATCTGTTCTACTCTCCAGTAAGACCCTTCTTCCAAATGGCTCCATGCTTCCAGGCATATTTTAATAATTCATCACAAAAAGCTAGAGTAAGCAAGATAAATAACACAGCACGATCTATGGCTGTGCCTCAAAGGCAGGAAGCACAAATCGTGTTTAACCACATAAACATCAACTTCTCATCTCACTTTACAGGAGGGAGCAGTACACTTTGTAAAAAAACCCAGCTAATCTATAAACACCTGACTTAATATAAAAAAAAGAGTGAAGAAATGAATGGGAAAATTCATAAAATAAATGGTAATTATTTAAAGGAAACATTATTCAAAAATATAAACATGCATTCATGTGCAGAACAGTTTTTTAAAAAAATTATTAATATAGAACCAACTAAATATGTCAGTGGTAAATGTCAGCTCCATTTCTCTTAGACTGTATTTTTGGGCTTTCTGTGAAGAAAACCCTCAATAATTATTTAAGGTCTTTGTTGAAACTGATGACTCTGCATGTTATTCAGGATTATTTGGACTATTTATGTAGAATGGCTCATAAGAATATACCTGACTCTACAACTACTTGACAGTTCTCTTTCTTTGTCCTCCTTCCCTACTTGTTTCAAAGATCCTATCCATTTGCCTTCCCAACTTCTCTAAGTTCTTAGAAAATTCTTACTTCTACACCTGTCCCCTCAGCTCCTAGCTCTTTCTCTAAACCCTTTGTGGTGATATAATCTGTCCAATAAATGATATTTCTAAATATTTATCAAAATAGTTGATAAATTATCCATGTGTTCACTGTATGCTCCAGGGACAGCAAAGAAATAAGCATCCCCAAATACCTGGCAGTGGAAGGTGAAGCTATAAAATGGAAATGTGTAGAGGAAAAGAGGGCAGGTTTTTGGAAATACCCAGTGGGAAAAACAAGTGGCAGCTTAAAATGTTCATAATAGCATTATCTACTGCTCTATGCCTTCTGTTCCAGCTTATGGATGAGACGAGAGGATTAGGAAACCATGGAGAGAGCAGGGAGATAAGGTTCATCGTGCAGGCACCAGGGAACAAACTCTGGCCATGCTACAAATACACCAGGAAATGCGCCAGAAATGTCCAATAGCCCCACAGATCTTCAGGCTCACTGGCTTTTCTAGAATTTTTCTTCTTTCTTTGAGATTTGCAGAAACATTCATTCTCAACAATTCATCGCAAATCTTGTTCTATGTCTTAAAATGTTTCTTTAAGTTAGGTATTTGTATACAGCTAGTTAGTGCTCTGAGAACCTCTTTCTCTTCAAACAACACTTTTCCTTTGGCCCCAGGTTCATTATTTGCAGTTTTCTCTTCACATTCTTTATTTTTTCCTGTAATTCTTTTAGTCTCATGAAGTTCCATTCATTTGTACTACAGATTACTCACAAATTGAGTCATTGGCTCAAGATAGAGGACTGATCAAACAGTTGCTTCTGTGTATTTTTAAATAAGAGTGATAGTGTGGATTGATAAAGCTCTGTTCAATCACCAGGACTTTTGATTTCTCCACCAACTGTAAGTTGTGCAGAAAAATCTGTGATACCCATGGACATTTTCACATTGGCAATTGAGAGGGCTTGATGCAGATGAAGAACATCCATGATAGCCATGATGAGAAGGACTTGGGTGGATGAGAGGTTGGACATGAGCTGGCAATGCACACTTGTATTCCAGAAACATAATTGTATCCTTGGATGCATCCAAGGCAGCATGGCCAGGAGGGCAAGGGAAGGGATTCTGCCCCTCTGCTCCACTCTGGTGAGACCCCACCTGGAAGACTGCATCTAGCTCTGGGCCCCCAGCACAGGCAGGACTCATTGGAGCAAGTACAGAGGAGGCCACCAAGATGATCAAAGAGCTGGAGCACACCTCCCATGGGGAAAGGCTGACAGAATTGGGGTTGTTCAACCTGGAGAAGAGAAGGCTGTGGGATGACCCAGTTGCAGTCTTCCAGTGCCTAAAAGGAGCCTCATAGAGAGACTGTTTACAAGAGCATGTAGTGACAGAACAAGGGGTAATGGTTTCAAACTGAAAGACCGTAGTTTTAAATTAGATATTAAGAAATTCTTTGAGGATGATGAGGCACTGGAACAGATTGTTGAGAGAAGCTGTGGTCGCCCCATCCCTGAAAGTGTTCAAGGCCAGGCAGGATGGGGCTCTGAACAGCCTGGTGTAGTGGAAGGTGTCCTTGCCCATGGCAGAGGGATTGGAACTTGATGATCTTGAAGGTCACTTCCAAGCCAAACCATTCTATATCATTTAAACAGTATGACTTTGGATAGTGCCCAGAGGGGTTATAGCAGGGTGAATGTTTCCAGCATTTTTTTTTTACACTTTAGAGATCTTACTTGAGAGAGCCAAGTAATCCTATTGATCAGTAACCATATAATGTACAGTATTAATCATGTAACTATCAAATATAATAAATGCTGAAGGAAGTAGTATTGGGGTTACATGGCCAGGTTTTGGTAGCAGGAGGGTTACAGAAGTGGTGTTTGATGCCTAAAGATTTTTAGCCTTTTTCAGATTTGTAGCTTTGTAGATTTTTAACATATAGTTGCATAGCTGTCCTCTCTCACAGTTAAGCTCTGTGTGCATACAGCCATATTTGTGCACACTGGAAAGCTTTAAATTAAAGAGCTGTTTTTTATCTTATCATTCTTAATATTGTTTGGAAAGGTTTTGTCTCTTGATTCCAGGCAGCAGTTCCGGTAAGAAGTTGCCAGAAGCTTCCTCCATATCCAACAGAGCCAGTGCTAGCCAGCTCCAGGACTATGTGCCACTGGTCAAGGCTGGGCCAATTAGAAACTATGAAAACCCCTCTGTGGTAGCATATTTAACAAGGATAAAAACCAAAAAAAGTTATTGCATAGATATAATTGTGGCCAAAGACAAGTGGGGTGGAAATATATGAGAGGAGCAACTGTGCAGACACCAAGGTCAGTGGAGAAGGGGCAGGAGGTGCTCCAGGCACCAGAGCTGAGATTCCTCTGCAGCCTGTGGTGAAGAACATGGTGGAGCAGCTGTGCCTCTGCAGCCCATGGAAGGACACAGGGATCCAGATATCCACCTGCAGCACATGGAGGAGCCCCATGCCAGAGCACATAGATGCCTGAGACAAGGCTGTGATTATGTGGGAGGCCTGTGCCGGAGCAGGCTCCTGGCAGGAACCTGCAGATCCATGGAGAGAGGAGTTCATGACGGAGCAGGTTTCCTGGTGGGATTTGTCACCCTGTGGGGAACCCACCTGAGAGCAGGTTGTGCCTGAAATACTGCACCCTATGGAAGAGTGACGTACACTGAAACAGTTTGTGAAGAGCTGCTCCCCATGGGAGGGTCTCACGTGGGAGAAATTCTTGGAGAACTGTCTCCTGTCGGAGGCACCCCACACTGGAGAAGGGGAACCTACATGGAATGAACTGACCACAGCCTCCATTCCCTGTCTCCTTGCTCTGCCAGGGAGAAGGACGTAGAGCCCGGGACAGAGAGAAGACTGAGGGCAAGGTGTTTTTAAGATATATTTTACTTTTTCATTATCCTGCTCTCATTTTGTTAGCTCTAAGTTCCATGAATATCTCCAATTTGAGTCTGTTCTGCCTGTGAAGGTATTTGGGCAATGAACTCCCTGTTCTTATCTCAAGTCATGAACCCTCCGTTATATTTTCTCTTCCCTGTGCAGTTGCAGAGGCAGGTCACTGAGAGGTTTTGGTGGGTATCTGGTGTCCAGCCAGGATGAACCCACTACTTAAAAATACACATTTGACAGGGGTTTAAGTGAGTGTGTCTATTGTTATTGTTTACCTTTTCTGTGTTCTTTTTGAGACAAAATGTTCCTCTGCCATATTACAAGTCCCATCCTCCTGTGAATCCTTCATGTGCAAAGTGAAATGTACAAGCTCCCAGGACCTGGGACAGAGGAACAAAAAGACTTTTCTGGTAAATTGTGCTTGGTGTGAGAAGAAATCTTTAATTAATATTTTCTGCAGTATCTAAATTCCTTCCCTGATGTGTTTCAGATAATTAAGTTCTATAATGTAAACTATTGGATTAGACTGCAGGTGTTTGCTTCAGGTAGTCATAAACTCTTTCAAAAGACTTTAAAATATCAATATCAGTTAAAAAGTCTTAGTGGGAAGTTAGCTACTGTGGAGATTTAATGGAAATTTTCAATACAGTGCCTTTGTTCAAAGAATGATATCAAGTTATTAGTCAGCTGTGACAGAAGATAGTCAACTGGATGCTCCAAGAAGCATGCATGCTCTTCTGAAGCCCATGTGTACTGGAATTATACTTTAACGCCCTGTGCTGTTTTCAGGACAGTGCTGGTTTTGTCAGACTCCTCATTTCCTGCATGCATGACATACCTGCCAAGGATTCTGCTTGAGGCAAAACTATCCTGCATTTGGGTTTTCATCTCTTCCTCTAGCAAGCCTTTCCTAAATTTCTTATGATTTTTGTTGATCCTACTCTTATCATGCTATTCTTTTCTTCCTTACTTTCCATACTTCTAAGGAAATACTTAGCTTTTCAATCATCTGAATTATTGCTGAGATAATGAGTGGTTATTGCATGTTAAACATCCAGATGAAATGAGTTAGCAACAGACATCATCCGATTGAAGAGATCCAAAATTTGTGAAATGATTTAGAGAAATTTTAATTAAAAATTTTGAAAGTAATCAGCTAACATAAAATGAATGTACAAAATGGTACATCTTTAATTTTTTTCCCCAGCATATAATGTGCATAGTAGTTTTGACAGTTAGAAAATTGTTATTTGCTAGCTTTTTAAGGAATATACATATACAAATATATATTAATTATTTCCAAGAGCTAGGAAATATTTACAGTGTATTTAAATGCAATATACCACATAACAATTCTTTCCTTTTTACCTGTGATGTTCTCAGAAAAAGGTATGTTTCACTCTGGTTTATCTTCCTGCTGACTTAGCTGCAAGAAGATCATGGTAAAATAAGTGATCAATACTAATGCACATTTTAGTGACAACACCATCAGCAGAAAGGAACCATAGGTAGTCCCTGATGCTATAAAATGTTGACTTGGATATACTTACGTGATACTGCAAGTTTGTAATGGAATTTCTAAAGTTTTTTTATGTTTTAATAGCATATTACTTTTTACAGCACTGTTTGTTTTTACCCCAAAGGGACATAAGAAAGAAGATGCATCAGACCATTTTTTTTAAATACATAAAACAATATTTTGAAGCTTTTAGAAATTTTCAGAGATTTTGTAGAACACAAAACAGGAGCAAGCACTGTGGAAAATAGCCCTTTTGTTGGGAGTATCTCATGCAATTCTCTATGTATCTTATGCAATTAGTCTGTTTCTTCTTTTCATCACCTCCTGCAAGGTCCTTTCTGTGAGATTTAATTGCAACACAGAGCTACTGAAATGCAGCACCAATCTTTTACACACAGACTGCTCCGCAGTGTGTAATTCTGCAAGAAATAGTGGTGAAAACATTTTACCCATTGTTTTAACATTCCTATGTAACAACGTTGTTATAAAGTTACAAAGAAGGACCAGTTTTGTTCCAATCTACATATGTTGCTATGTAAACAGTGTTTTTGGTAATCTGGTTTTCATTTTAACTTCAAGAGCTGGGCAGGAGAGAGTGGTGAGGGAAAGGTATTTTGGAGGTCTTAGGTTGCTTCTCATTATTTTTCTCTGGATTTGTTAGTAATAAATTCAATTAATATCTCCAAGCTGAGTCTGTTTTACCAGTGAAAGTAATTGGTGAGTGATTTCTCCTGGTCCTAATCTCAACTCATGAACCTGTTGTTATATTTTTTCTCTCCTCTCCATTTGCAGAGGGGAGTCACAGAGAGGCATTGGTGGGGGCTTGGCATTCAGCCAGGGTCAAGCCACTATAGCTACTTTTATAAATAAATCATTATTTTTGTTGCTTTAATTCTCAAAATCCACGACTGTCTTTCACACGCATTCCTGTTCATTGACATTTAAGATGGGACTTTATGCAAAAGGCTAAGTCAACACTCACAAAGTGGGGACTCGCATTTTCTAGGTCATTGTGTCTTTTATTTTCTATAGAAGAGCCAAGACAACCACCCTCAAGCAGATGTTTGACCTTCAGGCATCAAAATTTCAGTGAAACGCCTCCCAGGCACAGCACGTAACTTCCATTCTTTTGGCCTTTCAGACCTTTGGTTTCAAAGTTGGTCCATTCTATGCAGTCTGTAAGAATTCAGCTATGAAGAGATTTCTTTGTAAGTTTGAGTTCCTCTGATTGAAAGTCCAGTGCAGTGGAAATGAGTCCAAGTAAGAACATGGGTGAAACAGGGGAAGGTGCACAGACCAGGCAGCTGCTCTCCTGACCAGATTGTTTTAGAGTCTGTCTGACAGAGACATTATTCATGGTAGGTAGCAATGTACACACAACTGAAGTGCCATTTCTGATTTCTTCCTTTCTAAGCATTTGGTTTTGACAGTGATAGTCATAAGGTGATTTTTATGAGTTTTAGATATTGTGTTGCCATGATTTTTTCAGAGAAATTGATTTATGAACAGTATTTGATGAATTTTCTATTTTTCAAAGTTCCTTACATCAAAAAGAAAATAGTATCTTCAAGCTGGCCTTAATAGTAATATTTACCTAAAAAAGAGGCCAGTTTTTAAAGATCACAAAATCAACACTACAGATAAGCATTGACTTCTATGACAATTGCAAAAATATTCATCAGTGTGGCAGTTTTTATTTTTATTTCTGATCAGTTTCTTTCACATTATAGCTCACTTTGACTTTATGTAAATAGTGCCAGGGATAAAAGGCCATTCCTAACATGGTGAAAAATGTTTCTTAGTTTAGTACCTTCCAAGAGATTGATTTGGATGTGTCTATGCATTTTATTAAAGGTAATGGCCCCGATGTTTCTGATGCTGAAATTAGTTTTGGAACAATTTTCAAGCACTTTTTAGAACATCTTATTATCATCTCTCTAATTGTGCCTCTCAATTGCTTAAATGAAATGTCAAATATTATATGCACATGTTCATGCTGTAAATCTTTGATTATTTTACTTGTTTATTTGATGGTCAGCAGACATGAATGCTGTTCTATTTTACTATGCTTTTATTGCTTTGTCACACCAATTGCAAAGGCATATATCTGTTTCATCATTTTTAAAAAGGTTAATATGACCATTAATCTCTGTTGAATGTATGCTACACACAATATCTGCTTTAGCGCATATCCATTACAGAACCAAATCTTTGCACATTTGATCAAAACCAAATAGACCTCAAGACCTCTTAAGACCGCTTGTTTGCCTGAAAACCTAATGCAACTTGTTATAATCCCTTTAGTATTTTCAGTGAATTAGCTACCAGGTACTGTAAGAGTATCTAGATGAC
Organism: Camarhynchus parvulus; assembly: GCF_901933205.1. Lineage (NCBI taxonomy): Eukaryota > Metazoa > Chordata > Aves > Passeriformes > Thraupidae > Camarhynchus > Camarhynchus parvulus. The sequence continues at coordinate 37,325,901 of NC_044574.1, read as the reverse complement.
AGATATGCACATTTTCTTCTCTACCAGCCGCAGCCTAGTTTAAACTGTGCTAGCAGTGCTACTTCAGTGGAAGAGACTTTTAATTTGTAGACTTGACTCTTGATATTCCTTTGAAGGCAGAAACAGGATTTACCGTTTTCTTCATTAGTAATGGAGTCTCAGGGGAAACAAAACTTTGCTATGTGGAACGTTTGGCAGATGCCAGAAACCCTCAGATATAGCTCTTCCACCTTCCATTTCTATCTATGTACACCCAGCTCTGTTTCTGAGTTATGGAAAATGTTGTGAGCCCCCTGAGGTTGTCTCTTGCAGGTGAGATGAAGAGCTGCAGCAGTAGGTGGTGAGTAGACCTGGAGCCACCTTGTAGTGATATAATGGGTGCTATCTCTGGAGTGCCTGTTACCTGCAAGAATGGATTTAGTTTATGGAAAATCTATCAGTGGGTGCTGGAGACTTGGCAAGAGACAAGTCAAATAAATAAATAAAAAACAGCCCCATGGAGCATCAAAGGAACTCTAGTGAATTTGACAGGGAGTTCACCCTCAAAAGAAGTGAGCCACTGGTGCAGATATTTGCAAAGTGTAAAGCACAGAACTGTGTGCTACCTCACAGATGTGACAGCTCAGGGGCAGAGCATGGTTTAATCATGGTTGCATGCAGTAGCCACATGTTTATGAACTCTGCTGGGAGGATTCCACAAGAATGTCTGCTTTTCTGTTTGTGTACAGTTGTAATCCTTTGGACCCCAGCTGGCTCTTTGTCAAACTAGTGCAGATGCTTTCTTATCTTATTTTCCAGCAGTAGTATTGTGCTTAAATCATCTACTCTGTAGGTGCCTTGCAACATTGACAAGAAAAACTGTATCTATTCTTGCTTAGGTAATCACTGGTAATAGCAAAGCAATGTGTAGATTACTTGTTTTGCAATCGTTCTTTTCTTCTAGGTGTTTTGTTTCCATTGAAGTGTAAATAATTCTTCGTTTTACATGGACCATGTGAGTTTTAGAAAAGAAGACTCACAAATACTTGAATCTGTTTAAATACGTTTTCATCTAGTTGGGACCTGTTAAAGGTGTAGGAGAATTGCAAAAATACTTAACTCAGGAAGGAGAAAATAGCACAGTTGATCTATAACTGACAGATAGTACCAGTCAAAATAATTTTGTTCAGGTTTTCTTATTAGAAAGCTCAGCTGGCAAAGCCTACTTTTAAGAACAAGAAACAAAGTTAAGTACAGCATCCGCCATTCAGTTTTGGAAGGCACATCGGTACTTGCTCTGGGAGGTTGGACTGATTTGTCAGTTTACTAAAAAATGGCCAAGAAAGTGCCCTATGTATTACTAGAGTTGTAATTAAAGATAATTAAATATTTCAGACATTCAAAGTTATCTTAGCAAGAACCATATGTGTGACACTGGGCAAAAGATTCAAAACTTCAGGCTCCTTTCCAAATTGAGCTTGTTATATTATCTTCCTCTGTAAGTTAAAAACAGGAAGGATCCCTTCTGTGCTTTCAGCATTTTAGTTGCTTTGCAAGCATAGTAAGCATGATATGCCTGCATATCCATAAACACAAAAGGGAGGACATGTCATCAGCATTTTCAGCCTTATTTATTACCAAGAATGTCAAAGGGATTAGTGAACTAAGTAAATCTATGCTATTATGAGTAAATGTTTCATATCCTGCAAGAAAAATATTCATTTTACTTCAACTACTTTCTTTTCTTGCACAACAGTCTCAGTTATGACTAATTCTTCATCTCAGCTATCTATTCATTGCCCTCTGTATTTCATTCAGAATCCCAGGGGTGTCTTATAAAAGCTAGATTC